>NW_006291820.1:342418-347384 GCF_000327345.1 Myotis davidii
AGACCAGGACCACCGCCTGCTCGCTGTCCTCCCCGCTCCCCACGCAGACCTGTGACTGCCCACCAGGCCGGCCGCAGCCTGTGGGCCCGCACTGCTCACATCTGGGCGGTCAGGGCAGGTGCCTTAGTTCTCAGGGTCTGTCTCCAGCTCCCAGGGGCGCCAGGCTCTGACCTCCTGGGCGGAGAGCTTACTGCCTTTTCTGGTTGAAGGGTGCCCCCTAACTTCTCCCACCCTAAGTCACAGGGGCATGCAGGATATTGTCCATGTATTCAGGTGACCAGTGGGGCCAAGCCCTGCAGGAGAGCCCTGGATGGATGGATGGATGGATGGATGGATGGATGGATGGATGGATGGTTGGATGGATAGATGATGGATCGGATCCAGCAGTACATCAGAAAGATCATACACAATGACCAAGTAGGATTTATCCCAGGGATGCAAGGATGGTACAATATCCGCAAATCAATAAACGTGATACATCACATAAACATCAGGGGCACCCTAACTTCTCCCACCACCCCAGGGTGTGCAGGGCGTCCCTGAGGCCCGGAGCCCGGATGGCTGCCTCACTCCCAGGCCAGGCCGCAGCACAGGATCCTTCTCATCTTCTGTTCCCAGCACGCCGTCCCAGGCTGTGCCGTGGTGGCGGAGACCTCATGTCAGCCAGTCTGGGTCCCTACTGTCCTGGGAGCCCAAGCCTTGACGGGGAAGACATCTGCTCTCCTGTCCACACTCACTTGTCCCAGTTCACCTGTCCCAGTTCACCTGTCCCTGCTCACCTGTCCACACTCTCCTGTCCCTGCGGGCACACCACAGGCTGGCTGCCCTGCCCCAGCTGCTTCTTTCTGGCTCCTTGAAGGTGAAGGAACAGGATGCGCTCAGCTGGAAAACTAGGATCTCCTTTCTGCCTCCCCAGCCCTGCCCTCAGCATGCCCCTGGCCCTGCCCGTGTCTCAGGCACAGTCACACCCGCCCGGGTCACACCTATTGGAGGAGGAGCATTTGGAGAACCAGAGTCCAGTCTCATCTGAATCAAATCTCCATCCCCCCACCAATCTCAACCCTTGGCTGTCCCCAAGCTCACCCCTTCTCCCCCTCCCCCCTCTTATCACGCTGGCCCCTCTGTGGTGGCTCGGGGACAGGACGACCCAATGGACTTTGGGGCAGTGCTCTCAGGACTCGTCTCCCGTGAGGATCTCCCATAACTGCTCCCTGGGGTGGGGGGACCCTCTCTGGACAGCCTCCTGACCCCGAGGCCCCCACACCCTCACGCTGCTGAACAGTGTTTTTGCAAGACGAGGATCTCCCCGGGTCAGGGGCCTGCGGTCAGCTGGGTGCACCGAGCCCACCAGAAAGCTGGCCCCACTTGAGACTGGCCTCTCAGCCGTGACTTCCTCACATCACCAAGGTGGCAGCTCCTGCCAGCCTCTCCCCTCCAGAGACTTCAGGCCACTCAGGTGCCTGTTTCAGTGATTCCCCTAAAACTGCCCCACCCCCCGCCCCTGTTCACGCCAGCAGCAGCCAGGGCACACCCCGTTGCCCCCGCCACCCAACAAGCCTCCCGTCTCTCTTGCTGTCCCCTCCTTGGCTCCGGTGGAAGGCAAACGCTTCCCAAACATCCTGCTTGCTCTCTGCTCCATCCCAAGGATGAACCCAACACCAAGAGGGGGACCGGGCCACGGGCCGCGAGCAAAGCATGGCCGACGCACACCTGGGCCCGGACTGCCTTTGTCGTTTACACAGTTGGCTTTTGCTTTCTGTGGCTGAGAAACACCCGCTGGGTCCACCCCTGACGGACACAATCCTCACCACAGACAAGCCTGTGAAATGGCCCATGGTAAGAGGGGGGATGGTGTTTGGTGGGCACAGGGTCAGGCAAGGACGCTGGTGCCCTTGCAGGAAGGTGGTAGGAATGCCCTTTAGGGGCTGGATGTGAAACGTGGACCACAGCGCTGGCATACGCAGCTGGGCCGAGGTTGCCACCCCGCTGGACAGTGACAAATCCTGGTTTTATATCCATGCCCTCCTATTGAAATATGCAACTAGTGCCCAGCAGTCATGGCTCAGTGGTGAGCGTCGGCCTATGAACCAGGAAGTCACGGCTCAATTCCTGGTCAGGGCACTTGCCAGGCTGTGGGCACGATCCCCAGTGTGGGCCATGCAGGAGGCAGCCAATCGATGATTCTCATTGCTGATGTTTCCATCTCTCCCTCTCCCTTCTGCTCTGAAATCAGTAAAAAAAAAAAGGTTGATGAGACTTGGGGACTCAACAGGGTTGAGTCACACAGGTAGTCACCTGTTGGGAATGGCTAAAGGCATTTCCCCAAACCTGAATAGGAAACTGATTGTGGCTGCCAGACAGTTAAAGGGCATCTTAATCTACATGTTATTGCCTCCTCCTGGCCAAACACCTGAACAGCGTAGGCTATTCCCCCATTCTGAAAATGCTTCTGTGCCCTTTGAAGTGTATTGTCTCCACCTTGTCTTGGGACAAATTGTGTTAAGAAAAGCGGGCATCCTAGACAAGGAGGGACCGTCTTCAGTTCCTTTAGCTGAAGGTCCGCTGACCCCCAATGCCTTTCAAAGTTATATCTCGTCTCCGGACTCTTTATTAGTCGTCTCTGGATTTCTATGCCATCTATGCACAGCGCCTTTTCCAGATGCCTGAACCCTTCTTGATGCTGGGACATGAACCCCGGCATAAATGGACGCCCGAAGTGGGACCTTCTGACCCCTGAAAGCACCAGCACAAAGCCAGCTCGCCGCCAAGATTCAAGGTGGAAACATTTCCTCTGCAGGGACTTCCCCGCGGCACCCGCACCTGCGGAGAGGCTGGGCGCCTGGGGGGAAGGGGGGGGTGCCCGGGCCCCCTGTACTTCACAGCTCTCGTCTCAGGCTGTTGAGTATCTACACACCAGGCTGTTGGCCTATGTGTCTCCCAGGCACGGGCGGTGTTTGTCTTGTTCTCCGTTCACTCTGCATGGCGAGGAGACAAACACCTTTTCAAAGGCCAGTCCAGGAGCATCCTGAGGCCGGCAGGGCCAGGCGAGTGCTCGCATCCCCCTCTCCACCCCCCACCACAGATCCCATCTCCCATGTCCCCCCGGGTCACTCACATCACAACCGCATCTCCCAGCGTTGCCACTGGACTAGCCACCTCCCCACCAGCTCCAGGAGGGCAGTCTCTGCTCTGACTCGTGGCTCTGTTCCGGGGCCGGGCAGAATGTCCGCAAGGGCACGCCTCCCACAAGCGTGTGTTGGGTGAAATAATGAGTCACGCAGGTATTACTTGCTAAAGTCAGTTTACTGCACTCGCTTAAATGCACACGTCACACTCCGTGCAACCAGGACCCCACACGATGCGCCTGGAGCAAGATGAAGTTGCTTTTTCTACCTCTCACTGCTCTTTTTTTTTTTTTAATGTTTTTATTGATTTTAGAGAGAAACATCCTCGATCACCTGCCCCCTGCACACCCCCTACTGGGGGTGGAGCCTGCAACCTAGGCATGTGCCCCAACCGGGAATCAAACCTGTGACTTCTTACTGCATAGGAGGATCTCCTTCCACTGAGCCACACGGCCCGGTTCTCACTGCTCTTTCTCTGCCCCCGATACACACTTGGACAGATCCACCCCCTTCTGGCTCAAATGCAGAGACTTCCACGTTCTACAATTAAAGCTAAGAAAGAAACCCAGCCCAGCCCGGTGCAGCTCAGTTGGTTGGGCATCGTCCCCTGCACAAGAGGTCACTGGTTTGAATCCCGGTCGGACAACGCCCTGGATGCTTGATCCCCAGTAGGGAGGCAGTCGATTGGTTTCTCACATCGGTGTTTCTCTCTCTTCCTGTCCCTTCCTCTCTCTCTAATATCAACCCTCCTATATAACAAAAGCCTAATATGCAAATTGGCCAAAGGGTGGAACTGGTTGCTATGATGCGCACTGACCACCAGGGGGCAGACGCTCAATGCAGGAGCTGCCCACAGGCCCCAGGCCAGCCAAGGCGGGTGCCAGTGGGGCAGGTGGGGAATCACCCCACAGATCCCCGGATCAGCCAAGCCTAGGGACCCTACCCATGCACGAATTTCGTGCATCAGGCCTCTAGTAAAAACACATTTAAGAGCAAGGAAAAAGGTGTAAACCCAACAGGTCATCTCCGTCGCTAGGAGCATTCAGTCAGACAGGCCTGGGAGCAGCCTGGATGGAGGCTGCCTGCTCTTCCCCGTTTGCTGACCAGGGTCTGACCTCGCCCAGAGCAGAAAGGCTTCTGGCAACTATGATTTCCAGGAAGTTACTTTCTCACCATCCGGGAAGCCTGAGGTGCGAGGAGAAGGCGTCCCCAGGCTGGGTCCTCCCGCGGGCGTGAGGGTGTCTGTTCCCGGTCTCTGTCTGTCCTTCCTGGGTTTGCAGATGGCCGTCCCGTGTTCACGGGGCTCCCCCTGTACGTATCCACCCCCAATGTCCCCTTTTGGTAAGGACACCAGTGCTATTGGGTTAGGGCCCATCCGATCGACCTGGCTTTAACTTTGTTCTCTCTGTAACGGCCTTACCTCTGATTATGGAGGTCCTGGGGGCTAGAACTCCAAGACGGGAACTTTGGGGGACACGATTCTGGCCGTAACACCCGCACCGCAAGGGACCTCTTGCCGGTGAAGCCTGGGAGCCTCCTGCGTGTCCAGGTCCTCGCCTCCCCGGTGCCTCCGGCAGGGTGGGCCTCGCCTGTCGCAGGGAAGCAGGCGCGAGGGGTGCCCAATGCGACCTGAAGACACTTAAAAACACAGGATCACCCATCACACCACCGCTTGGAACGCCAACAAAGACGGGTCTGGTTCGAAATCAAGTTCGGCCCTTAAAGTGAAGGACGCTTTGCTTCCTGAAAACGCACTCCGCGCAGCGTCCCAGGCGGGATCGGGCTGGGCGCCCATCCGGGGCCCCATTTGCCTGCGGGGGTGCGGGCTGCAGGCAGGGACC
>NW_006291820.1:348061-348553 GCF_000327345.1 Myotis davidii
CCTGCGCGGTCCCCTCCTGGGCCCCTCTTTCCTCCTGGACGCCTTCCCGTCGCCCTTCTCTCAACGTGCAGAACCCGCCGCTGAAGCTCAGGCGGGTAGGGTACGTCCGCCCCTCGCGGGGGAACACGAGAAACAGCGCTCCAGTCTTTCCATCCGCGTTTCTCCGGGGTCCCCTGTCTCCTCCCGGCGTGGACCACTTTCCTCCCAAATGGAGGGAGGCCGCTCCTCTCCCGCCTCCCGTCAGTCCATCCTCCCTTGTTTTAGAAACGCTAGTCTCATGGACATCCCCTTCCCTAAGCAGCCGTTCCCGCGGCATCTGGTCCGGGAGCTCTCCTCGCCGCACCAGGCGGCGGTGTGAGGAGGTCGCGAAGGCTTCCTGGAGGAGAGAACCCCGAAGGGAGGGTGGGTGCTGGCGGTCAGGAGGGACCCAGGCTTGAGGAATAAGGTCGGAGCAAAGAGGAGGCCCAGGTGACTGAGTTCAGGGAAGGAGGG
>NW_006291820.1:348596-350157 GCF_000327345.1 Myotis davidii
GCAGTGGGAGCCGGGGGAGGTGTGGAGCAGGGGTGTGGTGGGGAGGGGTTACAGGGATGGCCGTGGAGGGAAGGGCGCCCGTTAGGGGCCATCCCCAGTCCGTACTTAGGGGCCCCGGGCCTGGGCTGGGCAGGGCAGTCTGCCCGTGGAGATGAAGGGAGCAGACGGGCGCTGAAGCTCCAGCTGGCGGACTTCCCTGTGAATCACTGAGGGCCAGGGGCGAGGAGGTTTGGGTGGACGGGAGACGAAGGAAGAGCCGGGCGTAGGGTCATGTCAGGTCAAGATTGGATTCAGATGGTGCAGATCCCAGCGGGGCTGGGGAGCGGCTGGACTTGGACGGGAGATGGCCGGTGGCATCCCGCTGTTAATGCATTTCTCGTCACCCTCGACCGCCTCGCTCCCTGTGCCACCAGCCCGATGACCTGCTTTGTGCTTCCCAGCCTTGGGGCCGTTCCCTGATGGACTGTAGGTTCCAGAAGGGCGGCCGCACCTGGCTGCGCCAGCACAGAGCACGGTCGTGCCTGCCTGGAGGAGGTGCTCCCCCCCAACTCCACACCATCCCCTCTGCCCACCCACCTGGGGGGCCCTCTCCTGTGGATCCCGGTCACTGGGCAGCAGTAGACCAAGAACTCGCTCAAAGTACCACAGAGATAATGACCTGTAGACAGGCCTCCAGCAGCGGCAGGACTGAGGCCAGAGACCCAGAGGGCCGGCCTGGCTGTCGTGTGTGTGTGTGTGTGTGTGTGTGTGTCAGGACTGGAAGGCTGGTTCCAGAACTTGAGTAATGATGCCACAGAGATATCCTGGTGTTAATCCCTGGGATCTGGGAATGTTACCTAATAAGGAAACATCAGTGATGAGAGAGAACCATTGATTGGCTGCCTCCTGCACACCCCCCACTGGGGATGGAGTCTGCAACCCAGGCCTGTGCCCTGACCAGGAATCCAACTGTGAACTCCTGGCTCATAGGTCAGTGCTCAACCCCTGAGCCCCACTGGCCGGGCTCGGCCTGGCTGTACTGAAGACCCTTCCAGTGCTGAGTCCCACAGCAGGGCTGGGGGTCTGCCTTGGGCACAGCTGGGTGGGGGCTGGGGCAGGGTCTTCCTGGCTCAGTTTCTTTCTATTGGCATCCTCAGGCTCTCCCCCCAGCCCCCATCTTCAGCTGAGGGGCTCAAGCCCCAGCCTTTTCCCCTTGGCCCCCAAGCCTGGGTCGGAGAGGTGCTGCTGGGTCACCGGCCTGCTCCTGCAGCAGGGACCTTGGTGGGGGAGGGAAGGCCCCAGGGGCAGTGGCCTGTCCTGGGGGTCCACGTACTGGGCAGGGGCTGCGGCCCACGGAGCAGCCCACTCACAGGCCTCCCCGCCCCGCAGACCACTTCCACATGCAGTCCGAGTCTCTGATCGGCCCCCTGATGCAGAGCATCTCGCACCAGCACTGGAAGGTCCGTGTGGCCGTCATCGAGTCCACGGGCACGGTCATCCAGTTTGGCAACGGGAAGTCGGTGGACGACGTGCTCCCTCACTTTGCTCAGCGGCTGTTCGATGATGTCCCGCAGGTAACGGG
>NW_006291820.1:350175-351506 GCF_000327345.1 Myotis davidii
CCCCCCCCCCCCAGGAGCCAGCGGGCCTGCAGGCTGGTGTGCGCTGGCGCTGGCTTCCTTTTCTTTAAGAAGTTACGCCAGACGCCTTGCCTCAGCCCAGGTGCCCGTTTCACTGCTTCCAGGAACTGGGAGCTGACTTGTCCGAATGCGTTTGTTATTCCTCAGCCCGAGCATACGAGGAGGGAACCTCAGCTGTGTGCTTCTGTGTGCAGAGGCGTCTCCCACGTGCCCCCCTCTGAGGCGGACTTAGTGGCAAACCGGGCCCAGGAGGAGAAGGGGGGTCGGCTAACTCTGCCCTTTGGGCTTTAGGTCCCGTTGAGCGACAGACAGACAGGGATCGGGATGCTGACTTTCTTTGTTGGCAGAAGCCACCTCGGAGGGCGTGTTCGCTTATAAAACATCCCAAGGGGCAGAGGAAGCCTGCGGCGGGCACGCTGTCTCCCCAGGGGAGGCACGTGCCGGGGACCCCGTGCTCCCAGTCACGGGAGGAGGAGGCTGCGGCCCAGGCAGGAATCCTAGGGTAGGAGGCTCCCCTGCCGTGGATTCTAATGCCCCTGGGTGGTGGCACGCACCCCCCACCCCCCACCCCTCCGTGGTGGAAGGGTTAGCCCCCTGCGTGGAGCCTGGCGTCCCAGCCTCTCCTGTGTCTCGTGTCACGTCGGTGCTTTCCCTGCCCTGAGGTCTGGAGCTGTGGGACGGGCTCAGGGTCACCCAGCTGGAGCGAGCCTCCGGCCAACCTGGTGGTCCCAGGCTGCCTCCCGCCCCAGGTGCACGGCGTTCTCCCCGTTACTTTGCTTTGGTTTTTGGTTTGTGTTTGTGGTTAGTCCTCCCCCGAGGGTGCTTCCCATTGATTTTTAGGGCGAGTGAGAGAGAGAGGGAGAGGCAGAGAGACATCAATGGGCTGCCTCCTGCACACACCCCTGACCAGGGTCTGGGCCAGGGAGGAGCCTGCAACCCAGGTATGTGCCCTTAACTGGAATCGAACCCGGGACCCTTTGATCCGCAGGCCAAAGCTCAGCCAAACTGGCTAGGGCTTGTTTTCGTTTTTTGAAACACCGCTATTAAGCTGTAGCTCACGTAACATACAACTTATTTAACGTGTTCAATGTTTTTGATATATTACATTATTCTTAAATTTCTGGTAAAATATATGGAACGTGCCCTGGCCGGCGTGGCTCAGTGACTAGAGCGTTGGCTCTCGCATCAGAGGGTGTCAGGTTCAATTCCAGGTCAAGGGCACACACCTGGGTTGCAGGTTTGATCTCTGTCCCTGATCGGGGCCTGTGCAGGAGGCAACCAATCAATGTGTTTCTCTCACATCAATGTTCCCC
>NW_006291820.1:351548-352251 GCF_000327345.1 Myotis davidii
CCCTTCCCCCTTCTCACCCCCCCCCCCCTTCCTTTCCTTTCTCCAAAAACCACTGGGAAAAAATCCTCGAGTGAGGATTAGCCCGTTACACACACACACACACACACACCCCGAAGGTAAAATCCGCCGTTTTAATTCTTTTTGCTGTTGTTCATCTTGGACCAAATTCCTGGCTGTGAACTCATCCCAGGGGCCAGGTGGAGGCTGGCTTCAGCCAAGCCACAGCTCTGCCCCTCCTGCTGCCTCACTGGTGACTCGGGCCCTGCCCTCAGGGAACTAGACCTGGGCACCGGGTGTGTTTTGAGCTCCGTTCTTCCCTGTGGTGCGAAGGTAGCTAGAGGTGTGCCCATCGCCGTTACAGACAGCAGCAGGACTGGGGGTGCCCGCTGGGTTCCCCAAGAGTCCCAGCAGGTCGCCAGCAGCTGGTTTAAACCCCCGCGGCCCGCAGGTTCCCCCCAGAACACTGCAGACAGCACTGTGCTTGGGGCGGGAGGCTCGCTCTCACCAGCAGAGGGTCAGGCCGGAGCATCGACCGGGCCCGGGATTGGCCGGCGAGTGTCTACAATGGAAAAAGAAATAATGCACCTAAAACGAGATGGAGAAAATAAAGCAATGCATCTCTCTCAGTTAGACATGATCTTAGAACAGACAAGGATAGAACTAGATAAGAAAACAAATGCTGGTAAGCAACAAATTAGCTGAG
>NW_006291820.1:353355-354531 GCF_000327345.1 Myotis davidii
GGCAGGTCTGTGCCTGCGTCCGGCTCCTGGGACAGGCGTGCGGGCGGGTGACTGTCCTCACCTGTGAGGCGGACGGTCTGATGTGTGGCTGAGGCACAGACCTGGGCGGGGAACAGACCCGCTTTGAGAAGGTGCCGTGACTGCTGGGAGGCACTGCACGCGGGCACCACGCCTGTCCAG
The DNA here is from genome assembly GCF_000327345.1 of Myotis davidii. Lineage (NCBI taxonomy): Eukaryota > Metazoa > Chordata > Mammalia > Chiroptera > Vespertilionidae > Myotis > Myotis davidii. The sequence goes on from NW_006291820.1 coordinate 353,536, forward strand.
CGGCACCTGGGCCAGGTCTGGTCCGGGCCGGCCCCTCCTGAGGACACAGGTGTGAGGTGCCAGTCACGGCACTGAAACAGCCCTTGACAGCGAGGCCTCGGGCGGGAAGCTCGACAGGGCCTCGCCGCTGTCTCCCCGTCGGTGTTCACCTGACACTGCCCTGGCCGGGAGGCACCCGGCACCCGGCAGGTGTCTGAGCGGCCCAGCAGGGGCAGGTGACCGCGTCCCGGGCTCCTCTGCTGTGAAGTCTCCCTGTTGAGACTGTTTTCCATGGTAACGCTCGAGGGGGAGGAAGCCCCCACAGCGGCAGCGGCCTCTAACCCGGCGTGGAGGCGGCTTTGCTAGCCGCCTCAGGAGGAAGCAGAGCCGCTGACGAGGTCTGTTGTCGCGCGGGTGCCCCCGTCCAGCACGGTGTCCTCTGTTCCCACGTCTGCCCGGAGCTCGCTGCTCTGCTTGTGCGCATCCCGGGTCGGAAGGTGTGCTCAGCAGCCTCGACGACGAGATGCCGCACATCGTGTGAGTGACGGGCTGGCCCCCCGCCCCCGCTGCTCTGTCCCTGGGGGCTGGTTGTCCGGGACCCGCCTTCCCGAGCCCGTCCCTGGCCACAGTGTCCGTGCTCACGGAGCTCCGCCGGCCCTTGGCCTGTGTGTGCGAGGTCACGTGGCATAAAAGGGCTCTGTGGTTTTTTTAAATGTACTTTTCCTACTTAATACTTTGGGCACAGACCTCAGTCGGCTCTCGGTGCTGTCGGTAAAGTGCGCAAGCGCCCGGCAATCCTGGGCCTTCCTCGGGACACTCGGCACCGCCCTCCCTGACCGTCCCTGTGTCTGTCCGTCTGTCCGCAGGCAGGAGGCCGCCAGCCTCTGGGCGGAGGCCGGCCTGCAGTGGCAGAAGGAGAACGAGGAGGACCTCAAGGACAAGCTCGACTTCGCCTCCCCCCCGCCTGCCCATCACCCCTCGCCAGGTGGGTGCCGCCTTCCCGGACGGTGACGGGTG
>NW_006291820.1:355110-355827 GCF_000327345.1 Myotis davidii
CTCCACTTGAGGGACATCTCGGTCAGTCCTGTTGGTGACGTCCTGTGAGGCCAGCGTCCCCCCTGCACACAGGTTCTGTGTGACTGTCCTCCCCGGGCAGACGCTGAGCCGCTGGGTGGGGGCTGCCCCGTGTGTGCCCGAGGCCCAGGCACGGCGAGGTGTGTCGCCTTGTGGGTGTTGGGCTGGGTTCTCTGTCCTGTTCGGGGTGTCGAGGCTTCTCCGCTGTCTCGGACCTGGTCCTTGGTCAGACCTGTGCAGTGTGGCTCCTGCTCCCCGCAGGTCTGTTGTCGCGCGGGTGCCCCCGTCCAGCACGGTGTCCTCTGTTCCCACGTCTGCCCGGAGCTCGCTGCTCTGCTTGTGCGCATCCCGGGTCGGAAGGTGTTAGGAAAGAGCCTGGTAGTTGTCAGAAACGTTACGTGGGCGAAGACGGGAGCGGCCGCGGGAGTGGCTGGAGGCGGTGTGCTCCGAGGGTGAGGGCCAGGGCGCTGCCCATTGTGGCAGGAACGGGACAGGCCTCCGCCGTCCGGCAGTCATGTCGCACCTGGTTCCCGCTCACGGCCCAGGAGGGAAAGGGTGCGCACCTGACTGGGCCAGGTCTCGGGTCCGAGCAGGTGTGGCTCCTGTCGTTTCCCTGACTCCCATCTCGGTTGGCCCCTGGCCCCTGCACGGCGGGGAGGCCCACGCGGGGCTCAGCACAGCTGAGCCCAGCTGAGCGCG
>NW_006291820.1:355995-362852 GCF_000327345.1 Myotis davidii
GCGCCTCTTGCCTGCTGTGCGGGCCGGGGAGTCGGCCTGCAGGCCTGCCGCCGGACCCGGGGAAGCGGTAGGAAATGGGTTTCTGTTTTCCTGCTGCAGCTAAATTCTGCTCAGTCTAACGCAAACGGCGAGTCAGCTCCCTGCGCCACCCTCCCGGCCGGGCCCTGCTGGCTTCGCCCTCACAAGCGTTTTGGTTGTGGAAGTACCAGTTGTCTTTTCAAAGAGGAGGTTGGTGGGTAACTGCGCATCCTGGGCTCGGGGGGCCGTCTGTGCTCTGGGCGGAAGGTGCTCATCCACACGCCTCCAGGCACCTCCCCGGGACCGTTGTCGCCACTGCTGCCGGGCAAAGGCCTCACCTTGTGTCGCCTCCGAATAACCAGCTCTGGCCCAGCTGGTGTCGCTCAGTGGATAGAGCTGAGCCTGCAGACTGGAGGGTCCCGGGTTCGATTCCAGTCAAGGGCACGTGCCGGGTTGCAGGCTGGATTCCCAGGAGGGGGCATGCAGGAGGCAGCCAATCATTGATTCTCACTCATCTCATCATTGATGTCTCTCTCTCCCTCTCCCATCCTCTCTGAAATCAATAAAAATATATATTTTTTTAAATAAAAATAACCCAGCTCTGCAGAGGCGTGGGGTGCAGGTGCTGGCCCTCACGCGTGGCCTGAGGCAGCACGCAGCTGCTGTGGGAGGCAGCATGGCGGCGTCTCCCCACGTTAACTGCTTACGTGGGCTCTAGGCACCCACGTAACACAGCGAGAGGCGGCCTGTCCACCCACCCGGGTTTGTGCGGGCGCGTTCCAAGCAGCCCCACCGGGAGTGACCCAGGTGCCCACCAGCGGAGGGGCACACATGGGTCCCTGCGGGCACACGTGTTCTTTGGCCATGAGGGGAATGGAGTTCTGACACGACTGCAACGTGGTCTCAGACACACGCTCAGTCCAAGCAGCTCGCGTGCGTGACGTCCCAGAAAGGACCGTGCTGCCGGCACGCAGCGGCTCTGAGCTTCACAGTCACGTCTCGTCTTTTCACCTAGAGACGCGCCCGGGGCTGGGCTGTCGGGAGCTGGTCTTCAGGAACCTCTCCAAGATCCTCCCCGCCATCTGCCACGACGTCACGGACTGGGTGGCAGGCACCAGGGTGAAGGCCGCGCGGCTGCTGGGGGTGCTGCTGCTGCACGCGGAGGACCACGCCACGCAGCACCTGGAGGTCCTGCTGCGGACCCTGCTGCTGGCCTGCGCCGACGAGGAGGGCGCCGTGGTCAGCAGCGTGAGTCCCTTCGACCTCCCGCCTTCCCGCTCCCTCCGTGCGCTCTGATTGGGTGGCGGCAGCGCCTAGGGTGGCAGCCGAGGACCCAGCACGCTCCCCGTCCCCAACCCTCAGCGCCCTCACCCGCCCCATCCCGCTCTGCGCTGTCCTCTGAGGCCATCTGGAGACACAGCCTGGGGGTGGGGGGTGTTCTCGCATCCCCACACCCTGGGTCACCCAGCTGTGCCGCGAGCTGTCCCTCCTCACAGCCAGGGGCTCCGGGGCCTGGGCCCTGTGTGGTGGCCGCATTAGGGACCCCCCAGAACTGAGCCTCCCACCAGCCAGACGCGCTGCCTGCACCCAGTGGCGTCACCTCTGCTCAGGGACGTTCTGAGCGCAGAAAGGGCCTGATTCGGGCACCGGCCCGAGAGGGCCCAGGCTGTTTCTGGAGAGAAAGCAGATGTGCTGGGGTGGCGGCCCTCAGCCCTTGGCTTCCCCCGCAGTGTACCAGGTCCGCAGAGCTGATCGGGACGTTCGTCAGCCCTGAAGTATTTCTGAAGCTGCTCTGGCCGATGCTGAAGAAGTCGCCCTCCGCCTCCGGCCTCCTGGTCCTCGCCGCAGTCATCCGGGGCTGCCCGAGGGAAGCCCTGCGGCCGCACCTGAAGGCCATCACCACGGAGCTGGCCGGGGCACCCATCCGCCAAGGCTCGGAGAACGTAAGTGGGGGCGGGGCGCGGGGGGGCGCCGTCCTGTTATCCGGGAACATTTTCATGATCAAGTCCCATCGCACGTGCACCTCTGGATGCGTCCCAGGCCAGGCCAGGCCAGCATGTCAAGCCTCGAGACTGGCATTGTGCTCCTCTGGGCAGACCCGTGCCCTGCACCTCCGTGTGGGCAGAGGCGCCCTGTCCCACCCCAGACGTGCGTGTGCAAGTGAGAGTGCATGTGCACGTGTGCATGAGTGTGAGCCTGTGCATGTGTGTGCGAGCGCGCGCGTGTGTGTGTGTGTGTCACACGTCCGTAGGAAGGAGGTGATGTTTCCTGCAATTACCTCAGTAGCTGTAAGAACAGGCCGTGATTGTCCTGCAAGAACAGCCTGAAATTTGAAAACTCCTGGTGAAGCCGAGGGGCCAGGGCGCGGGGAGCTGCAGGGCTGGGCATGGTGCCTCGGCACCTGCTGTCTGGCTGGGCGTGCGCCTGGGCTTTGGAATGCGTCTGGTGACAGGCAGCGGAAGTGAGGAACGGATAACACGGGTGGCTCACGCCGTCTCGCGGACGTGCGGGGTGCAGGGGCCTGGGGCTCGGGTGGAGTTGCAGGAGCAGCCCCCTCTGTGTGTAGGTAGATGTTGAAATTCCCTGCCGAAACCGGTTTGGCTCAGTGGATAGAGCGTCGGCCTGCGGACTGAAAGGTCCCGGGTTCGATTCCGGTCAAGGGCATGTACCTTGGTAGTGGGCACATCCCCAGTAGGAGATGTGCAGGAGGCAGCTGATCAATGTTTCTCTCATCGATGTTTCTGGCTCTCTATCTCTCTCCCTTCCTCTCTGTAAAAAATCAATAAAATATATTTTTAAAAAAAATTTCCCGGTTAGGTACGGAGAACTGCAGTGTTTCCTCCAGGCGTTGCCATGGTCACAGCAGGGCTCCCGTACTAAGGACGAGCTGGTCCTAGAAAGCAAATTCCTTTTTATTTTAATGACTGTCCCTCACGTATACGTTATGTTTATATTTAACAATTATGGTAAAATGGCCACTCCTTAAACGTGACACTGTTTATCTTTAATATAACTATTAAAGTGAACGCTCCGTAAATACATGTGGTAGGTCATTTTAGAAACTAGATGAAATCACATCCTCAGAAAATCGATCCGCCAGCCCAGGCCTGATCGGACTGTGGGAGAAGTCGGGGTCAGGTGTCAGCACCAAACGGCTCCACAGGACTGGGCGTCCAGGTCCCGCGGGCCGTGCCGACGGACCCACCCAGCCCCCGCCACCTTGTCCCGCGTTCGTCGGAAGCCGTTTTTGTCCCTAGGGTTTTATTTTTGTGACAACGTAGAAGCACAGGGTTTTCAAATGCAGAGAAGCAGAACAGAGCAGACCTCCAGGGCCCGCCACAGGCGCCACTCACCGGCTCTCTCGCTCCAGTCTGCCGTCCGCCACCTTTTTCTTGAACTTGGAGAGGAGCTGAGGTGTTTTGAAGCAAATCCAAGATGCCCAGGCGTTTCACTAGTGAATTCTCCATCGCGAGTTAGCATCACTAACACATAAGAACTTTTTAAAATGTGCGTGAAATACCGTTAAGCAGTTAATGAAATTAGCACGAATGTGTTTGTTCCCAGTTGTTCCGTTGGCTGTTGTGTAAACCATGCCCTTTATGGTTGGCACACTGGACACCGTGGCCGGGCACCGCGCGTTGTTTCAGCGGCTCGTGGTGGCCCTGGCCGTGGCCCCGTGAGGTGGCAATGGCCCAGGGACCGGGCTGACGGCTCCCGCCCTGTTCACAGCTGCGCTACGGGGAGACCCTGCTGCAGTGCGTGCAGGCGCTGGTGTCCACGTGTGGAGAGGACGGCCGGGCGTGCGGCCTGCCGCTCATGCAAGTGCTGGTGACCGTGATGGCGCTGCCGGGGGCCCCGGGCCTCGGCAACCAGGTGAGCCTGCTGGGGACCCCGCTTGGCTTTGTGGGTGACGCTGCCCACCTCTGACAGACGGAATCACGACTAAATCTCACGAAGGTGAGAGACGCACCCCGTGAGCTGGCCTCGGGGTGCCCAGGACCTGGGTGCCCTCCAGTTGCCAGCTTCCGGGTCTCGGTGAAGGCACCGAGTGTGGGTGTCGCTGCAGGGAGTGTGGAGGAGGGTCCTCGCCCAGACCAGACCTGTGACGCACAGCTGACGCACGTGCACACGCACGGCTGAAGGCTGCAGAGACGCCAGTGGCGTGACTTCCTGTTTAATGTTCAGGCGGCTGGCTGTCCCGTTGGCCCTGCCTTAAGGCTGAAAACATGGACGTCCGTCCCCGTGGGCCCGGGAGCTGCTGCTCCGAGAGCCGAGACGGCCGGCCTGCGGGACAGGGCTCCTCCCTCCCCCTCCTTCCCCGGGGCCTCCAGCTTGGCTTGTTTCTAGCAACCACCTTCAGAGGCCGTCTCCGCGGGCAGCGGGCGTGAGGTCACAGCCGTGGGCTCAGGTCTGCGGACAGACGTGCCGCTGTCCCCGCCCACGGAGAAGCGGGAGGGGCACGTGGGGGCACCCGGCCTCCCTCACCCTCTGTCCAGAGCAGCAGTGACTGTCGCCCACAGGCCTGTCGGGGCGAGAGCCGAGCAGAGGACACGGGGCGGGGGTGGGGGCGCCTGCCCTCCTGTGCAGGAATGGACCCCGCCTGTGACTCACCCCTTCCAGCTTCAGGAGACCGAGGCCGCGCTGGCCGCGGTGGAGAGCAGTGGCGATGGCCAGGACCTCTACCGCCAGCACGTGGGCCCCCTCCTGGAGTGGCTGGGCGGCTCCCAGCGGGGCTGGACGGCGCACTCCCCGGAGCTCCTGCAGTTCAGCGTGCTCGTCGCCCACGCAGGTGAGCCGTGGCCCAGTGCCCGCGCTGTGCTGAGCGAGGAACAAACCTTAATTTTTGAAACGCTGAGAACACTGTGCTGAGCTGGAGTGTAGCTAAGTCCGCTCAGCACGCGTGTCTGCGGCTCTCGTTGGGCAGAGCCCCGCGTAGGCGGTCGGGTTGAGTAGCTGCTGGAGCCGGCCCCGCTGTTCCCAGGTTCTCGGCCTCGGGGCCAGGCCTTTCCTGGACGAACGGGGTGGGGGTGGGGAGGCTCTCGGTAACGGTAACGGAATTCCAGCGATTCAGTGCAGACGAGAGGAGGGGGCCAGCCGGTGTGCAGCTGTGAGTGCGCGAGCCGTGCATTCCTGTGTTGGTCCCCGTTCATTCCTGTGTTTGTGTCCGTCCGTCACCGTAGTGCTCCCTGAAGCCCCTCTGCCCGCCCTGTGCCTGGCCTTCCCCAGGGGGTGGGAGCCTGGGGCAGGTTTGTCCTGTGTGACAGCCCATCAGCCCGGCCTTGTCCCCTGCTGCTCTGCAGGAGTGTCCGTGCCACAGGGCCAGGGGCGGTGCAGGGCCACGTGTTCCCCAAGCAGGTCCACGCGTCACGTGCTCCGGGGCTCACAGCCCAGATGGGGTGCTGGGCAGGTGTCTGGGGACCAGCCTGCGTCGTGGCAGGAAATCCGGGGCTCAGGTTGGCTGCCCTGAGCGGCCTCCTAAAATCTTCCTGCTCGCAGCTTAAGCTCTTCCTCACGGTGGCGGCCTCCCTGATTGGCACCTCGGAAAACCAACTCTTTGGGGCCACACCTCACATTCTACCCCAGAAAACACTGGCCGCACAGCCCAGTCACCTGACTGTTTCCTCTGACTCCCTCTCTGTGCGCGGGAGTGCGTGTGCACATGGGGAGTGTGTGCGTGGGGAGTGCGTGTGCACATGGGTGCGTGCGTGGGGAGTGCGTGTGCACATGGGGGGGTGTGCATGGGGGTGCGTGCATGGGGAGTGCGTGTGCACATGGGGGGCTGGGGCCTGAGATCCTGGCGTGGCATTCAGGGAATCCCATTGTTTCTTTAGTAATTGACTTTTGCTGATGTCTAATACATTGTTTAGCTTTAATTTTTAATAACTTGGGAAAACGTGAGAAGTGAAAGTTTACAGACTGAGTGATTAGGTGAGTGGGGCTGAATGTTCTCGGTGACTTTTCTTTGATAATCACGTCCATATGGGGGGGTCGCCCTCGCGCAGGGGCTGCTCCCTGTCTGGTGGGGGCTCTCGCCTCCACAGGGACAGGAGCCGGCTGCTCTGTTCCAGGCCCTGCCCTCGGAGAAGCGCTGCCCCAACTGGTCCCCATTCTCCGGAGCTGCCTGCAGCCGGACAGAGACCCCCAGATGCGCCTGAGACTCCTCTCCATCCTGTCCCGGGCGCTGCTGAGCGCAAAGGAGACCGTGGACTCCCAAGGGTACGTGGGCTCCCCCTCGCCCGCCCCACGCTGCCGCACCCCCACGCTACCCCCGCCTCCCCATGCGAGTCCCTGCTGCAGCGGCTCCTGCGGGTGAGCAGTGAGTGCCCCGCACAGGGAGGCGCTGCTCCGTCGCTCTGGTGCCGTCGCTAAGATCCCACTGAGTGGAAACGTTCCGGGAACATTAACTATTAACGTCTGTCTGTCAGCTGAGCTCAGTGTGGAGGCCTTTTGGCACCTTTCCACCCAGCACGGAATTGATGGAGCCACAGTGGTGGGGGAGCCTTGAGAGCCTCTGGCTGCAGTGCGGCTGCAGGGCTGGGAGCGGCCTGTGGACTCCCGTTTCCTGGGGGGCAGAGCCTCCAGGGCCCCCGACCTCTGTTAAATCTGCAGAACTGGGTAGTGGCTCAGGTGGACGCTGGGAGCTGTGGGGACCGTCCCCAAGGGATCCCTGCTTGTCGAGGCCGCCATGACGTTTCCACAGACGAGTGGCCTCCCAGGCGCCCTCCTCGCTGCCACACGGACCCCTCTCCGCTGGGCCTCCAGCCAGACATCAGTCAGGAGCTTTGATTTCCGGCTTGTCTGCAGAAATGTCATTATTTCTTCAAATAGGTTTTCAATAT
>NW_006291820.1:362926-370824 GCF_000327345.1 Myotis davidii
ACCTGCAGACCGGCAGCCGAGTGCGGACGACGTTCTTAAAGGAAACTGCCGAGCTTCTTGCTGGAAGGAGCCAGTGTTGGGGGAGGAAGTCTGCGGTTTAGTTCCTTAGGGAAGAGCGATTGGTACCGGCAGGGAGCACGTGTTTGGATCGTTAGGCTGTAAAATGGAGACTGTGATGTCACTGACTCGCTCATCGGTCAGCCCTGCTCTGGGGCGAGGGGCTGGCTCCCGGCCCACGTCCCGTCTCCGCAGACCCACGAGTCCACAGGTGCCCGTGGGAGCGTGAGGACATGGTCCCGGGATGAGCACGGCCGTTTCCGGGGGTCGCCCTAAGGTGGGGTGGCCCCCTTTGTGCAAAGACTCAGAACCACAGCGAGCAGGTCCCCTCGGCCGGGCTCCCTGATGGCTCTGCGCGGCACGCCTGTCCGGGCTCTGAAGGGTTTAGGCGAGCCCTGCTGCTTCCCGCCAGGTGCATCTGTGGGCAGAGCTGGTGCTGGAGGCTGGCTCACTCCGCAGCCCTTAGTGCCTCAAGGGCAGGTCAGGGTGGGACGCAGCGCAGGCCACGGCCCGGCTCCTGGAGGCCAGCGCTTGGCCCTCGGGTCCACCAGCCTCGTTAGGGCTGCTCAGAGCACAGGACGCTCCTGTCAGCACTGCCCAGGGAGCCGCAGCTCTGCTGAGGGTTAAAGCGCACAAGTCGTCCTGAGCCAGCACCCCTCCAGACCTGCGCCCTTCCCTCCGTCCTCGCTCTGCAGCACCCCCTGCTGGAGGCCACAGGCCTGCACCCCGTCTCCCCGAGCTCGGCAGTGGGGCAGAGGCATGAGCCACTTTGGGATGGTGGGGAAGGAGTTGCTTGGTCAATAGCCTGTTTAGTCCCTGAGCGGAGGCTGGGGTGCCATGCGGAGCTCGTCCCAGGTGTGGAGGGAGCTGCGCCTGCCGTTCGGACCCAGCAGTGCCGGGCTGGGGTCAGGTGTGTGGTGTCCTGATGGCGTCGATGTGGTGGGTCACCACTGAGAGGCAGCCCGCTGCTGAGTTGGCGGGACTGTCCGTGACTCTGTGTCATTGCACTTGGGGTCCCGGGCGCAGGCCTGGGGTTCCTGTCTGAGGAGGGCTGTGGTCGGATCTGTCTCTGTAGGGTCGTCACAGGTGGAGTGGCCGCGGCCTCCTCCCTAGAGCCGGAGGAGTGACGGGAAGCTGCTCAGAGCAGCGAGGGTCCTTGGGTCCTGGGCTCTGGACCCAGGCAGCTTTTAGGAGAGTCCAGCAAGGGCCTGGGGACTCGGCCCGGCCGTGACCACGCCCCCGCTTTTTCCGGGAGCAGAGGGCCCGCTCTGGCTCCGTCTCTGCTGTCTGTTTGGCCTTGTTCCCCTGGGCCGGGCAGCTCCCTATGAAGGGCCCATCCTCACCTGCCTCTGTGCCTCCTCCAGGCAGCTGCACCGCTACCTCGACACCGTGGTCACGGACATCCTGGTCCCCAACCTGCAGTGGCACGCGGGGAGGACGGCCGCCGCCATCCGCACGGCCGCTGTGTCCTGCCTCTGGGCCCTCATCAGCAGCGAGGTCCTGTCGGCCACACAGGTGCGGGCGGGGGGCTGCGGCGGTCTCAGCTGCCGCCCGGTGCGGAGGTCTTCGCGGGAGGGTGTGGTCCTGGGGGAACGAGTTGGTGGGAGGCAGAGTCGGGGGTTTTCCTGTGGTCATTTTGGGGATTCTCTTAGGTTTGCACATTGAATGCTCCTCTTTACAAGGTAACGATTGTAGTCACAGGAGCCTGACCAAACGGGACCGGCTTCCTGCACTGTGTGTGTCTCTCCCAGCTAGCAGGGGGTTCAGGGAGCAGTAGGAGGGTGTCCCCAGGGGCTCCCCTCCTGTGGGCTGCACCTGGCACTGGGACAGCCTGACTTAAGTTAAAATGCCCCAGGTTGGCTCCGACACGGCAGTCGCGCTAGGAAATGCAGGCTGTGCGGGGTTTGTGTCTCAGTGAGACTTTGTGAATAATGATTTTTAAAAATCAACTGACCAAGTTAAACAGAAATTATTCAAATTATCTAGATTTTAAAATCCAGCTCCAAGTCTGCATATGTAGAAATTTCAAAATAGCATCCAGACCCCATTGTATTTGCACCAAACCCCGCCCGTGGTTACGGCCGGTGCGAACCGGCCAGTGCGTGCAGGTGCACATCACGCCCCGTTGGTGCTAGCAGGTGGAGGACGTGCGGGAGATGCTGCTGCCCCCGGTCCTGACCACCCTGGAAGAAGATTCCCAGATGACCCGACTGACCTCCTGCCGAATTGTCAGTGCGTTTTTAAAATCCTCTGGTGGTGCGAGTGAGCCAGATAAATTCGTCAAGATTTATCCTGGTAGGACATTCTTCTTTCCCAAAGCATTTGCATATATTTGAGGGCTGTTTTCTTTTACTGGAAAATCAGAAAATGCTACTTTAACTTCCAGTGAAGTTGGCATTAAGAGGCCAACTCATCAGATAAAAGGTCACTGAGTAACTAACTCGGGGAACAAGGCAGATAGGCCGGACGTGGGTGCGAACAGCAGAAGCAAGCGGACGCTCAGGTGCCCTCAGCAGCCAGGATGCAGCCCTCGCCAGGCAGGGACCCCTGGGTGCGAGCACAGGCCTGGGCGAGGTGTGCCCCACCCTCGACTTGAAACCCGGTGCCACTGCCTCTTAGGAGCCAAAGCACCAGGTGGATCTCAGATGCAGGAGCCAGACCTCGCCCTGCCAGGGGAATCCTGAGCCCAGGAGGTCCTGCCTCGAGGGCCCGGGAAGCGGGGACCAAGCTCCTTCCGTCCCACCCGAGAGTGACACGCAGGTTACCCACTCCTCAGTTACCTTCCAAAATGGGTGTGAGGTCCTCAAAGGTCCATGGATAGCGCCCGTTACACACAAGCTGAGACTCAAAACGGCGACGGAAGGAAGAAGGGTCGTGGGAAAAGGAATCCGCTAGGAAGTGCAGGTGGACCCGTGGCCTGAGGCCCAGGGCCCAGGGCAGCTGCCTCAGGGGCAGGGCTGGGGACAGAATGCCCGGGCTGGGTTCTTGTTTCTTAAACTCGTTTTCATGCCCCGTGCTGGCATGCCACAGAGACTGCGTGTTTTTAAAGATGGTTTTAAGGATTCCTGGGGATGAAAAATAGTTACTGAAACTTAAAGCTTGGGGCACTGGTAACAATGGACTGAACCTGCTAGACGGTGCGTGGGTGAGAGGTCGTGACCTCGTCTGAGGACGGCCCCGCCACATAGGCTGCGCTGTCCTGCCATGCTCTCGGCCCCGGCGTGTGGTGTGTGCCAGCGCCTGCTGAGTCTCCACAGGACGCCCAGTGGTGGGGGCCGGCGTTCTTGGGGGGCATGTGAGACAAGCGTGTGTTCGATCAAAGCCTCACCATGAATGGTGAGACCGCAGTGGGGGGTGACTGGCTCAGCAGCAGTGGCTGGGGACTCAGCAGGAGCAACGCTGGCTCTGCTGGCAGCTGCTGTGTCTCAGTCCTCATCTCCATCCCCAGAGCCTCGGAGGGCGGGGGTGCAGGGCGGGGCCTCCGGGACCAGGCGAGCACCTGCGCAGACCCGGGCCCACCCGCGCTGCCCTCCCTCCAGAACTCCTGAAACGGTTGGACGATGTTTCCACGGAAGTGAGGCTGGCGGCCGCCTCCGCCCTGTCCGTCTGGCTGGAGTGTATCCGAAATGACGGTGCCGAGGCCTGTTACCAGCGTGACGTCCAGCACCTGTACAAGGAGCTCCTGGTGTACCTGGACGACCCGGACAGCACCGTGCAGGACGCAGTCTTGGGTAAGCCTTGTGGGACTCCTGTGCCTGTTTGGGTGCGAGCCGCTCTGCGTGGCTGAGTGTCAGACGGGCGCACAAGCACAGCAGGCAGGGCAGTGGGGGTCCCTCAGGGCCACTGGACACCCCAAAGGATGCTGGTCTTTGTGTGAGGCCAGTGATAGTTACCGTAATAGAAATTAAAATAGAGTAAATTTTGAGATATTTATTAATTTGTTAAAAGTAACAGGTAGCCCGACCTGGCCACATTGGCTCAGTGGTTGAGCATCGGCCTATGAACCAGGAGGTCACAGTTCAATTCCCATCAGGGCCAGGCCTGGGTTGCGGGTTCGATCCCCAGTCGGGGCGTGCAGGAGGCAGCCGATCAATGATTCTCTTTCATCATTGATGTTTCTCTCTCTTCCTCTACCTTCCTCTCTGAAATCAATGAAAGCATTTTTTTTAATGTAACCGGAAGCCCACTCTCTCTAATGATAAAAGCATAATATGCTAATTAGACCGATGACCTTCTGGACAAAACCAGGCTGCAAGGGAAGCCCGGGCCCCGGGGGCCAGAGGGAAGCCGGTGCCAGCAGCCAGGGAAGGAAGACCTGCTCTTGCACGAATTCCGTGCATCAGGCCTCTAGTATTGGCATAACTAACGTGTTTCTGCAAGATGTATTTTCCAAAACCAAATTCTGAGCAAGGTGTCATTGCTTTATGTGTCCGCTGCACGTGAAACGTTTTAGTTTGATGTAGTCCCATTTGTCTATTTGTCCTTTTGTTGCCCTTGTCTGAGAAGACATCCAAAACGAGATCGCTAAAGGGGTGTCAAGAGCTTCTGCCTGTTTCAGGGTTTCAGGTCTTACATTAAGACTTTGACCCATTTGAGTGTGTTCTTGTGTGTGATAGAAGGTGGTCTGATGTCATGTGTTTTGCATCTATCTGTCCAGGTTTCCCACCACCAGTTACTGAACAGACTCTTAACCCCTGTGTGTTCTTGCCTCCCGTGTCAGGGATCATCAATGCTGTAGACAAGGATTGACTCTGGGCACTCTGCTCCGTCCCAGGGCCGCGTGTCTGCTGTGCCCGTGCCACGCTGCTGGGACTCATGTTCTGGGCTAGTGTTGACTTGTGGCACCTGGGTGTTTGCTGTTTTACAGAGGTGCTCCAGGCGGGCAGCGTCCTGTTCCCCGACCTCCTGGTGCGAGAGACCGAGGCCGTCGTGCACAAGCACCGCTCTCCCACCCGCTGCGAGCAGCTGCTGCAACACGTGCAGGCCCGGCCACCCGCCCTGTGACGGCTCCGGGCAGGGCCGTGGGTGCCACCGCCGCAGGTGGGCACCAGCACCAGCCCTCGTCCCCGCTGGCTGGTGTCAGCGGCCTACACCCCACAGCCCAGGACACGAACAGGAAGACTCTGACAGCAAGAATGTATTTCCTAAGGAAAATGGCAGTGTTGTGGGACGATGTTTCAAACCCGGCCATTGCTGAAATAAGGTTCTCTGAGTGGCTCTGTATTTTTATGTCCTGTTTATAGTTCATCAAAAGGTCAGCCAAAAGCCTACAGCTCATTGGACATTAAAACTAAATGTCCACTGCACACTGCAGGCAGGCCCGCGCCCGCTGGCTCTCTCTGCGCTCCCTGCACTGCTGGCTCTAATCCTGCCCCATCTGCTTCAGTGCCACCAAGGACGTTCCTGACCAGTAAAAGCCAAAGGAATTTAAAGTTTTCATTCTTTCTTTGGCTTCTGTCTATTGACATTTCAGTGAACAGACTTAAAGGAATTTGAAATCTTAAGAACTGTTAGTGAAATTTTTCCATTTAAAATATACTGGAACTTAAAATGTTTTATGGACCAATTCAGCCAGAATCTTTTCTTAGGTCAGTGATGCTAACAGTGTTGAAAACGGAAGGTTAATCAGATTCTCGTTGCTCTCAGGAGCAGGAAAGTAAATTCTACTTTATTCTCCAGCACTTTCTACACCCAAGTGCCTCAAAGATTTCATTTAAAGTGGTTATTATTTCCATAAGCCAAATGCTATGTTTTCTAACAATCAAATGTTAACATTTATGCTTTGGTGTTTGACTTAATTAAAAATATTTATTATAATTGCCTGTCTTTATGTGTTTTGATAATTAGTTGAAATTTTTAGAAACCATTTTTTCCTTAGATTTAACCGGGGCCTGTGGAGGGAAAGGGGTGGTCACCACTCGCTGCAGTGCCCACTCTGGACACCAGGTGGCAGGAGCTCCCGCGAGATGGCAGGGCATCAGCAAGGCTGCTCTGGGCTCTGGGGGAGGCTGGGTGATGGGATGGGGACGGACGCCTGCAGAAGGGGTGCGATCTGAGCGCACACAGCCCAGGCCCCAGGGGATGTGTCCCTGGCTCCATTGACATCGCCCATCTGTGTCCCCTGCTGAGCCGTGTCTGGTTGGTGGCTGCAGGAACGGAGGAAGCCCTCAGGGATGGGCTTGCTCAGGCATTTGTTCCCAAACTGCCCTTTGCCTTCTGTCTCCTCTGCCTTTTCCTTCCTCGGCGTCACATGGGAACCTGTTAGAAGTGCCAGTTATTGGGCCTCAGCCCAGACCTCCTGGATCAGAAGAGGTGGGGCCCTGTGGTCGCCTGGAGGGGACTCTGATGCCCCTAAGGTGGGAGGACCCTGCCCGAAGCACCACGCACTTTCACGTCCAGCCTGAAGGCCCATCTTCTGTTTGGTCGGCCCTTACAGAAAGCACCAATCAATGGCTGAGAGGACAACACACTCAACTCGCCGCCACCTGTTTTGTTGACGGTTTCCTTCGCTTGCAGAAAATTTTTAGTTTGTTCTGGGCACATGCGGGAGGCAACCAGTTGATGTTTCCCTTCCACTCTCTAAAAATAAAAACATCCTCAGGCTGTACAAATAAAGTTGTAAAAATAAAGTCTTGTTGAGAAATGCAAAGACTTGTACCCTTGTGTCCACAGCGGCTTTGTTCCCGGCCCAAACAGGAAATAGTGCAAATGTCCACCAACAGCTATGGATGGGTAAACAAGGTGTAGTTTATCCGCCCGACAGAATACTATTTATTCTGCAACAACAAGGAGCAGAGGAGGAAGGCACACAGAAGGGGCGGAGCTCACAGGCCGAGCTGTTTGTGCTTTCCCGGCACCGCGTCCACAGTGGGCATCTGAGGCCCGTCACACTCCTCTCCACTGTGAGTGACGTTCGTGTCAACTCCTTCATAAAGTATTACAACCAGCGAGAGCCCAGAGGGAGAAGAGAGTACCCGGCGCAGCTGCCTAGCAGCCGGAACGCTACATGCTCCCTAAAGGTACGTCTTTCTCCCCGACTTTTCCGATCCTCCAGGATTCTCTCACCACCGTGCCATCCAGCCTCCAGGCGTTGCCTGTGTGATGTCTGGTGTGAGAGAAGCGATTACTGGATCTTAGCGTGGAGTGGTGGCCTCTGGGTAGCACTTCTTTTCCGCTGTTGACGCCTTTGAGTCACATGATTTTAAAGGCATTTTAAGAGGCCACGGGCAGTGCTGCTGCGGCACCCGGCGTCTCAGAAGGAGCTGCAGCCTGACTCTGAGCGAACCTGAGCCTCTCCGTGACCTGGCGGTGCCCTCGGCCTCGCACCCCGGGCCTCGGCCTCCTCGCGATAAGCAAATGATGGTGCCGGGGGCTGTCGGGACACTGAGGCCGGAACCCGTGCCACGGGCGGAAGTGCCGCCGCTGCGTGGTCGCCCGCAGGGTGTCCCGTGCTGGAGAGTGTAACCGGAGGAGGCGCGCGGTTGGCGGACAACGGGAAACTGCAGACGGAGGGATCCGTTCAGTCTCGGTGTCCCTTCCGGGCCTGAGCGGCGCCTTCATCCCAGTTCGTGTTCGCTTCTTTGTTTCCGCTCTCCACCCTGTTGGCGTTTGGCGAGGATTGAGTGCGAAGAGCGCTGTGACCTCTAGGCGCTGCTGACCACTAGGCGCTGCTGACCTCTAGGCGCTGCTGACCACTAGGCGCTGCTGACCTCTAGGCGTGACCCGGGGAGGGTGCACCCCGAGCGGCCACAGGCGCATTCAGGCCCCATGCGCCGGGCACGAGGTGCGTTTACGGCGTCGGATCAGCTACCTGCGCCCGTCCCTGCGGGAGCATCTCGGGG
>NW_006291820.1:371117-380906 GCF_000327345.1 Myotis davidii
CCTCCCGAGGGCTGCGCGTTGGAGCCGCTCGTAGGCCTCCGCCTGTTATGGCTTCACTTCAGCAAGATAGACCCCCGACTCAGAATTTAAACGTAAGAGCCTTTTTGAGCTGGCCAGCTGGCCACAGGCAGCACCCTGCCGGAGCAAAGGCTGAACTGCAGCCCCGACTGCCAGAGGTCCAGCATTTTCATTTGCAAAAACCACAGAGTTACACAGCCTTGTTTACAGTCAGTTCCAGACACAGTATGGCACCCTTACCTTCCTATCTACGTGTTTCAGGAGCAGAGAGCACAGCACACGGAGAAGGGGCCATGAGACCGCATCTCGAGGCCTGGCCTGACGTCAGTGCCTTCCTGTCGGTGTGTTTTAGGAACAGACAGCACCGCGCGCCCCGTCCGGCGGAAGGCCAGTGTGCAGCCCAGCACACGCCCTGGGCCCAGGTCGCTGCCCGTCCCCCAGGGACCCCGAGCCCAGCGCCCCTCCCGGGCCCCTCCCGGGACCGGAGAACCGCCCCCGCCCCTTCCTCCCGGACAAATGGCGGGCTCGGCCGGAAGCGTGACGAACACCACCGCCTCGGACCATGGACCAGGCTCCCAGTCACGTCCTCGAGTCCACGGGGCGGGCACAGCCCTTCCTCGGGGACCGTCCTGGCCGCAGGTGCCCGCCGGTGTGCGGAGGCGAGGCCACAGCAGAGCGGTCACCGGCGCCCCCGACCGCGGGCAGTGGGAGGCCACCAGCGGCCATCACGGCAGGTCCCCCCCCTACACGCGTGAGTCGCAGAGGGACGTGGTGACGTCACGGGGCGGAGCACGCGGTGCCCCCGGGACTCGAGGCGCCGCCCTCGCCGGGAACCATCACGGGGCCCAACAGGACGCTCTGCAGCGGGACAGCTGCTCCCCGGAAGGGCCTTCGTCCAGGGCAGCGGACCATGTGATGTCCCTACCGTGAGTGGGAGTGGGAGTCCGTGCGCCCTCAGCACTTACCGGGTTAGCCAGGGAACGCGGGTCCGCACAGGCCCCGTCCCGCATGGAAAGGTGGGCAGGAGCTTCCTGTGGCCCGTGTTGGCCGGAGGGGGCAGGGCCGCTGGAGACCTTCCCTGGTGCCAGGCTGAGAAAGGCCTTCCTGGGACACCCAGCCACGGCCGCCCAGGGGCCACGCCAGCTGCCAGCTGCCCGCCTGGCGTGGGAGGGAGCAGTTGTTCCCACCCCACTTGGCTAATCCCCGCTGCCCGCCCCACCCCACCGCCCCTCCTTCGCCTTCCTCCTTCTCTGCCTGCTGAAATCTCACCCCCGATGCCTCTCTCCCCACTGCCCCCCTGCTTCTTGTCCTTTCCACGCATTTCAGTGAGGCCATGGGGAGACGGGGAGAGATGGTGCGGTCTCTTCACCGGGCGTGGGCCCCGCGGCCCAAGGAGAAAGTTGATGGGTGGTTCGCACGGTCTGCCCGTCCATAAAAGTAAGCATCGGTGTTCCCAGCAGTGAGGCACAGACATGAGCATGTGCTCAAAATCCACCCGAGGGGCGGGTCAACGCCATCTCCGGTTTTTAACTTTTTAAATAGTCGCACGTTTCCTAGACTGTGGGGGGGGGGGGGCAGTTGGCACAGCAGCTGAAGCTCCGGCTGTGGCATCGCAGGGATTAATCCCCCCACTCTGAGCAGAGTGGGCACCCCACCTGCAGCCTCGGGGCCCTCACCTGGAAGACTGCACCCAGCCGGACCCGCCAGGCCAGGCTCCTAAATGTTCGCCATTGTTACTGTCAGTTTTAAGATGAAAAACACACAGGCTTGAGGTTTGGCTCAGTGGGTAGAGTGTCGGCCTGTGGACTGAGGAGTCCTGGGTTCGATTCCCGGTCAGGGCACATGCCCAGGTCGCAGGCTCAATCCCCAGCAGGGGGTGTGCAGGAGGCAGTCGATGAGTGAGTCTCATCATTGATGTTTCTATCTCTCTCTCCCTTCCTCTCTGAAATCAATAAAAATATATTTTAAAAAACCAAACCTAATGAGCTTTGTGCCAGGGTTGCTTCTCAGCCCAATTCCTCTGGAGACGCTGCAGGCTCCCCGCCCAGCTCCTTGGCCACACGCCCTCCTCTCCCAGAAGTTCATTTACGCTTTTAGTAGCTCTTCACCAGGAAAATCAAACCGTGACTTCCTGGTTCATAGGTCAAACTCAACCACTGAGCCACGCTGGTTGGGCTGCTCGTATTAGGTTTTTGAAAAGTATTTGTTGACGTAACTTTTTCAGAGGGGCGGACATCATGCAGCGAGCGATCTGCAGGGTCTGCTGAGCAGGCGGTGTGGGCCGGCCCCGCGGGCCAGCGGGCTGATGGAGCCCCGAGACGGTGTTGGGGCGGGGGGGGCAGTGCCACTACACGGGCAGGCTTCGCGGCCAGTGCAGGTAAGCAGCAGAGGGTGGTGTTCTCACCTTCATGTCCACAGCATCGTGTCTGCTTCCGTGAGTCTGCAGGCAGTTCTTCGGCCACTTTCGTTGTCACATCCAACAGTTTGAGGCCTTGTTTTTTCTCCTGATTCCTGCTATTCACAACTACCAGCCACACCAACTGGCACTGTGCTGTTTTGTTTACATAATAGCATGTGTTTAAACAGGAAAGCAAAAAGCCACGGTTTTAAAGAAGCAGCTGTTTGATTTGTTGCATTACAGCGACGGCCGCGTGCGGGTAACTGTGTCGGTGTCCGGGCAGGCAGGTCGCTGTGTCCCCTAAGCCCATTCTAGATGCTCAGGGGCACCTGTGGCCATGAGAAGGGGGTTAATTTTTGTTTTTCAGGAATGAATTTGCTTAGCAGAGAATTGGGGTGTTTTGTTAACTCTAGCGGGTTGAAGAGTGACCCCCAAGAGATGTGCCCACCAGGAACCTCGAATGTGACCTCGTTTGGAATGAGAGTCTTTGCAGATCTAATCAAGGTGAAGAGCTGGGCGCGAGGTCCCCTGGGTCAGGGTGGGCCCTCAATCCAACGCAGGTCACCCTCCAGGAGGAGGAAGAGAGAAAAGGAGACCAACGCGGGGAAGGCCAGCGAGACAGCGGCATAGACGAGGCCGCGGCCACAGCCAGGAGCCTCAGAGCCACCAGAAGCAGGAGACCAGGAAGGACCCTTCCAGGGCATGGGGTCCGCCACGCGCCAGCCATCCGGATGCGCCTGCCTCACCAAGCCCACAACAGACAGACCCGGTCAACAGTGACGCGTGGGTCCTGGGTGGTAACAAACTGGCCGTGTAGGACGTCCGGCTCTCTGTCGTGGTCCTACCTCTCCCACGGGCACACCAGCTCCTGGGAGCCTCGTTGCTGCCATAGGGCACTGCCCTGGGAAGGAAACCAGCATTTCTTTGTGGGCACCCCTCCCCTTGCCCAGCAGGATGGAGGCTCAGGACGGGTAGAGGTCGGGCAGGCCCCCGAGCCTCTGTGGTGTTGCTCTGCCTGCCTGCCTGCCTTCCCCGGACTGGCTAGCTGGCCCTCTGGCCTCCCCAACACCTGGTCTCCAGGCACACAGCCCGGCTCAGGTTTCCAGCCCGTCTCTTCCCTCCCCGGGGTCCTGAGCTCGCCCAGAACAAGGGCTGCTGCCTCCTGAGAGCTCAGCAGCACGGTGCTCCCTGGTCTGCCTGTGGCTGTGAGCAGCGAGCTGGCCTGCGTGTCTCTGCCCCCTGGCTCCACTCCCGGCAGGCTGCAAGCGTGGCTCCTGCCTCAGTTTCCCTAGCTGTGAAACAGCGATCCCACGCTGCTCTGGCTGCTCAGCGGCCGTGAGAAGACGGGAGGTGCAGCATGTCACCACGTCTGGCCAGCTGTGCGCCCACAGGCAGAGGAACACTGGCCCAGCGTCCGTCTCCTCGAGAGAGAAACCCGGGCAGTGGGCTCCAGGTGCAGAGCTGGCACAGCCGCTGCCAAGCTTTCCCCAAAGCAGACCTGAGGTGGCACGGGGTGGTGAGGGAAGGAAGTCCCCAGGCGTCCGGAGCTGACCGGAGCCTGTGGGTAGCTGTGGACCAGCTCTGACAAGCGCCTGCTCGCCGTCCCGTGTCTGTGGGAGCGAAGGTTGATTTCCAGGCAGCTAAGAGCCAGGCCCCACCACACCCAGGAGCTGGACCTGCTAGTTTACACGGAGCTTTACAGACTCTGAACTAGCCCGGCCCACCTGCCCCCAGCCAGCCCGCCCACTCGGGGCCTGAGCCCCTGCCCTGCCCCAGACACCAGTGGGCTTTGGGCTGGGACTGGATTTACGCCCAGAGCTGCCCCCACTGCCGCTGCCCTGAGCCCCCTGGCAGGGTGGGGTGAGAGGTGGGGAGAGGCGGGTTTCCTACAGTCCTCCTCAGGTAACAGAGGGCATTGTTTACCTGGGCACACCTTCTCAGTTCTCGCAGGCCCTGGCCTGGGGCCGACAGCCTTACCCTGCTGAGGGAGGCAGCTGGGGCTCCAGTCCACCTCCTCCCATTAACCCTTTGGGGAAGATAACCCGATGTGTCATCTTCTATCCTTCATACCCGGCGTTTTACTCCACGCCATGGGTTAAAGTGTGAAAGGGACTCTGTAGAGAAAGCTTGAATGTGTTGCTTCTCTACCTTAAATCTGCTGTTCTCCGTGAACGCTGCAATGCATGCAGTTGTACTGTTCGTTTGTATGATGGATAAGTGGAGCCCAATTTTTTATCTCTGTGGTGCATGTAGATATCTGTAGGTATGTGAACATATTGTTTGTCCACATAACACTCATTTAGTCATGTGTTCATAAGAAATGTCTTAAATACAAAACAATTCTTAATAGAGATCAAACATCTATATAATAAAAACCCAGTGGTCGTAACGCCGTAACAACCAAAGACCGGTCACCAGGGGGCGGCATTTGCGGCGAGGCGCGGGCGGGTGGGCAGGGACTTGACTCTGGGTCTCGAGGTGCGACGGGACTTGGGGGAGTCCCAGGGTGCCGCAGGGTCTGGGGTCCTGGGTCTCGCGCGATTTCACGTGCTGGGTCACTAGTCCTATATAATAGAAAGGTAATATGCAAATCAACCGAACAGCAGAATGACAGGTCGCTATGATGTGCACTGACCACCAGGGGGCAGACACAGTGCAGGAGCTGTCCCCAGCCCACAGGCCCCGATTGAATGCCTGATCAAGGCCTGCTGGCCAACCTCTTGGTCCCTTCCCCCGCCTGACCGCAGGCTCCAATCGCTTGATGGGGAACAGGCAACCAGGGGTGGGTGGCGGCAGGCCAAGGCCTCTGCCCCGCCGGTTGCCCCACACACAGAGGGTGACCAGCTTCGGGGGGGGCCTTTATGTATATGTAGGTCATTTGTGTGTATCTTGTGGACGAAAAAGATGCAAAAGGCCACACGCTAACCTGACCAGCTCAGGGAGGCCTGCGTGGCCGTTGTGCAAACTTAAGACCTAAAGTCACCACGAAGGATGGTCTGAAATTAAACCTTAGCTAAAAGCAGTGATGGTGGGGAGTCTGTCCTAGGCTGGTATTTTCCCTGAGGAAGTAAATGTTTACCTTAATTGAGCCTATTGTCTTTTTGCACCTAAGATAACAGGCCTATGAGATGTAATTCCCCATGCCTCCCCCTACCCCTGGGGCACAACCAATGCCCTGGGTGGCAGGACAGGAGGCCATGAATTTCCAGTTGTTATTATCATGGTAACTGTTGACTGTTAAGTATCCTGCCCCCACCTAAGTGTCTATCATTTTACTTTTTATCCAATTCCAGAGGTTCTCCCCCCACCCTCTGCTTTCTCCCGCCTCCCTCATCTATCACCAGTGGATGTCATGTCACCTGCCTACTTCCCCTCCTTTGACCGCAGTGTATAAACCATGAGAAAACCGCCGTTCTCTGGAGCACTACCCCAACCCGTTGAGGTGCTGCTTCCCGGCAATTGTTGACAGTTTGGCGCAAGTAAACTCACAGAAATTCTTTGGCTTTTGTGGTTAACAATCTAAAATGGATAAGAACATAAAATAAGAATTGGCTTGCACAGTACGGAGACCAAGTCGTCTGCTCTATAGCCAGCGAGCTGGAGACCAGGGGAGCGAGGGGGCTTCGGGCCAGCCTGAGTCCCAGGCGGGGAGACCAGGGGAGCGAGGGGGCTCTGGTCTGGCCGCAGTCCAAGGCAGAGGAGACCCACGTCCCAGGGCAGAGACCACCAAGTGGAAAGGAAAACCTTTCCTGCTCGGCCTGCGGTGGCCTGGGTGAGGGCCACCTGCTGGACCAGGGGTGGGCAAACTTTTTGACTCGAGGGCCACAATGGGTTCTTAAACTGGACGGGAGGGCCGGAACAATAGCATGGATGGAGTGTTTGTGTGAACTAATATAAATTCAAAGTAAACATCATTACATAAAAGGGTACGGTCTTTTTTTTAAATAGTTTTATTCATTTCAAACGGGCTGGATCCGGCCCGCGGGCCGTAGTTTGCCCACGGTTGTGCTGGACTCATCTACTGAATCCATGTCCATCCCATCCTGAAACACCCTCCAGGACGCTGGACACGGCAGAGCACCCCGTGGTCCAGACCAGCTGTCCCGTTCGCTTGGGGCAACCCGGCCGGTCCTGGCTTGGAGGAGGAGTTATGTCCTCGCTGCCCCCCTTGGGGACGCTGCCTGTCCATTTACCTCACAGACCAAGCTGGGTCCTTGGGCAGGAAGGGCCAGTCCCACCCCCTTCCCGTGGGCCAGGGAACGGGTTTGCAAGGTCAGGGGGCACACGTGTCCCTGTGCCCTCCACGTGCCCGCCAACACTCAGTTACCTCCTTGCTGATTGTTGCCACTCCGACGGGCTCGGAGGCGTGGAGCAGCCCCGACCTGCATTGCTCTGATTGCGAGGAGCGTCAGGATCTCCAGGCCTCTGGTGTGCACTCAGGTTCCTCTTCCTGCAGATTTGGGCTCCTTTCCCTGTGGATTCGGGCCCCTTTCCCTGTGGATTTGGGCTCCTTTCCCTGTGGATTTGGGTTCCTTTCCCTGTGGATTTGGGCTCCTTTCCCTGTGGATTTGGGCTCCTTTCCCTGTGGATTGCCTGTTCACCTCCTTTGCCCAGTCTTCTGTAGCATTCCTGTCTTTTTCTTGTTGATATGCAGGAGCTTCTCGTATATTCTAAATGGTAGCCCCTTGCCTGTTTTTAACATCGCAAGTACCTTCTGCTCTTCACCTGGCTGCTGGCTCACTCACGCATCTTTTATTGAACAGATCTCTCTCATTGCGATGTAATCAGAGCCCTCAACGTTCCGCCATAAGGTTTGTGCCTTTTCCGTTTCGTTTAAAAACTCCTCCTCCCCCACTGCTGGGAAGGCCGCTCCTTACTCTCATTCACACATCACAGGGTTCCTTTTCCTTTAGGTTTTCATTCACTTCAAAAACAGTTTTATTGAGTTTATTGAGCAAAATACAGATAACGTCAAATAAGAAACCAGCCTGACACTCCTGCTTGGATAGAGCCACTAGCAGGATGTTTCTGTGCCTGATGTAGGTGTGCGTGTTTGTGTGTGCGTGTGCACACACGTGGACTTGTAGAGCACTCACGGTTTTCAGTGAACAGCTCATCCCTTCCCGAAGGTGACTCCGTCAGGCAGTTTCTTCCAGGGCTGGCCTTGCTTCCGGAGCTCCTCCCCTCCTGCAGTCAGCCTGTAAGGCAGGGGTCCTCAAACTTCTTAAACGGGGCCAGTTCACTGTCCCTCAGACCGTTGTCGGGTTGGACTATAGTTTAAAAAAAAACTAGTCGGCTGCTAAGCAACAGGCAGCAGCGGCAAAAACACCCGGCGGGCCGGATAAATGTTTTGGGCGGCCGCATGTGGCCCGTGGGCCGTAGTTTGAGGACCCCTGCTGTAAGGCATCGGGCTCCAGGTGAGCTTCCCTGTTGTGACCATTCCCACCGATTCCATCACCTGAAGAATTCTACCCCCATGCCCCCTCCTCCTGCGGAGCTGGACCAGGCCCTCCCCCGCCAGAGCCACGAAGGTACCAGATGGGCTCATTCAAACCAACTCCCTGGTACAGACCAGCTCCAGCCAGTTCAGTCCAGTGGGTATCAGACCAACCAGTTGGACTCAGATGAAGCCAACACAAACCAGATGGAAGGCAGGCAGGGTGGACGTGGTCCCATGAGGGAGGATCTCCAGGCCCGGTTGGTCCAGCGCCTGCTGCTTGTCTAGCAGCCCCGTGGGTGGGTATTCCTAAGGACCCTCAGGGTTTTGTTGACGCCCTTTTATTATCTGGCACCTATCAGGGTCCCACTGACCCTCACCAGAATCTTGTCTTCTCCCCCTCTTACACCATGTGAGTTTGCACCTTCCTCGTTCAGTGTTGCTGATGAACTTTTTAAAAAATTGATTTTAGCGAGAGAGGACGGGAGGGGAGGGAGGAAGAGAGAGAGAGAGAGAAACATTGATGTGTGAAACTTCAGTTGGCTACTTCCTGCACACCCTCTACTGGGTGGGGATCTAGCCTGCTACCTGGGCATGCACCCTGACCAGGAATTGAACCCAGGACCTCTTGGTCCATGGGATGTTGAACTTTTTTAAAAAGCTGTCTTTGGTCATTTTGTAATATTGGCAGGAAGAAGACTGATTCTGTGATCCACCTTTAGTGCAGAATCCTTACCCAGAAGCCTCCACTAACACCTCCGCTCACTAGAAACAGCATTCCAGCCACATATGCAATGTTACATTTCCTAGGAGCCACATTTAAAAAAAGCAACACATGATGCAGCTGGAGGGGCTCAGTGGCACAGTGTGGGGTCATGGACCAGGAGGTCAGGGCACACGCCCGGGTTGCAGGCTCCATTGCCCGTAGCGGGTGTGCAGGAGGCAGCCATTGATGGTTCTCAGCAGCGATATTTCTCTCCCTCGCCCTCCTCTCCGAGAACAATCCTATCTAATAAAAGAGAAACATGGTAATTAGCCGTACGACCGCTACCCTTCCCATTGGCTAATCAGCGAGATATGCAAATTAATCGACAGCCAAGATGGCAGCTAATTTGCATATGTCAGCCCCAAGCCTGGGACTGAGGCTTTAGGCTGGGGCCTGGGCGGAGCCAGCCAGCAATCGGCTGTGGGGAGCTGAGGGTGCCCGGGCACCCAGGCCTAACACCTCGGCCAGAGAGGAGCCAGCCAGCAATCGGTGGCGGGGAATTGGGGGTGCCCTGGCCCTGGCCTATAGCCTCCACCAGAGGCTTTAGGCTTGGGTCAGGGCGGAGCCAGCCAGCGATGTTGATGGCGGGGAGCATGGGGGGTGGGGATCCAAACCAGGCCTAATACCTCAGCCAGAGGCTTTAGGCTTGGGCCGGGGAGGAGCCAGGCAGCAATCATTGAGCCAGCGATCATTGATGGCGTCCCAGGCCTAACACCTTGGCCTGAGGCTTTAAGCTTGGGCCAAGGAGGAGCCAGCCTGCGATTGTTGATGGTGGCAGTGATGGGGAACCGGGGTGGAGCCAGCCAGCAATCCTTGATGGCAGTGGTGGCAGGGAGCTGGGGGTATCCCGGCCTAGGCCTAAAACCTTGGCCTGAGGCTTTAGGTTTGGGCCTGGGAGGAGCCAGCCAGCGATCATTGCATCATTGCGTCACAGGCCTAACACCTTGGGAAGCCTAACACCTCGGCCTGAGGCTTTAAGCTTGGGCCAAGGAGGAGCCCGCGGGGAGCTGGCGGGGGGAGGGGGAGCTGGGGGTGCCCCGGCCCAGAGGCCCAGGGTTAATGACTCGCCAGAGGCGTTAGGCCGGGGCAGGGGCCAATTGGTGTGAACTACAGAGGAAACACCTTTTCTGATGCTCATTGGCTAAGATCACTGTATGCCACTGGTATTAT
>NW_006291820.1:381185-381585 GCF_000327345.1 Myotis davidii
TACTATAAAGTGCGGGAACCCTCAGCCTCCTCACGATTACTCATTCAGATTTATGGTGTATGATTTTGACTCACTCTGGCCAGGTCCCTGATCATGCTGTAAAGAGGCTCATGATCAATAAATGCACATTGACCACAAGTGTTGAAACATGCACAAGCGGGCATGCACCAGGCCTCTAGTAAAAATATATTTAAAAAGAAGCAGATGAAGTTAACTGGAAAATGTATTTTAATTAGCTAGTATATCCAAAATATTACAAATCAACACAAGGAATATCTTAATATGTTGAGACACCTGACCGTCTTTCTGCCCGTAGCCCATAAACTGCGCGAGTCCCAAGCGCCCCAGCCCTCCGCCAGTGCGCACGGGCGCCAGCGGCTGGGACAGCGGCAGGTCTGCA
>NW_006291820.1:383091-424461 GCF_000327345.1 Myotis davidii
CCTACCCCCGCTCCTGCACCCGCACCCGCTCCTACCCCCGCTCCTGCACCTGCTTTTGCACCCGCACCCGATCCCGCTCCTGCTCCTGCACCTGCACCCCCCACCTTCCATCCACGGCCGGTTCCCTGCACCCCGTTTCTCAATGGCCGAGTGACACTCCGTTGTGTGACTACCCCGCAGCTCGCTTGTCTTCGTGAGTGGACATTCACGTTGTTCCCACCGTTGCCAGAGGCCAGTGCCGCGGTGACCCGTGTGCACATCTCCGCGTGGGCACCTGTGTGTCGTTCTTCAGCGCATTCCTGGGCGTGGGCTGCACTGTGGGCCCAGGGGTAACTGACTTCAGGGGACCTCCACCCTGTTCTCCACACGGCCACCCGCCTTGCACCCCACCAACCACCTTGCACCCCACCAACCGTGCAGGGGGTCCCAGTGTCCGCACATCCTCACCAGCACTTCATTATCGTTTTGGTTTTCTAAAAATACGTTTTGTTTCTGTTACTGTTTTTAAACAATATTTTTATTGACTTCAGGGAGAAGGGGAGAGAGAAACATCAATGATGAGAGAGAACCATTGATTGGCCGCCTCTTGCACGCCCCCTACTGCCCTGACCGGAAATCGAAAGGTGACCTGGTTCACAGGTCGGTGGGTCCAGGGCCCCAGCCGTGGGCAAACTACCGCCGGCTGGATCCGGCCCGTTGGGCTGTTCTATCCGCCCGCGGAGCCGAAAGAGCGGAGGGTTCTCTTGCTCTCCCCTCCGCTCCTCACCAGCAGCAGTGTTAACATGGCAACGTCAGAAACACGGCCGGAGCTCCTTCTTCTGAGTCCAGTTTAAGAACCCATCGTGGCCCTCCAGTCAGAAAGTTTGCCCAGCCCTGGTCCAGGCCCAGCCACGGAGCCACACGGCCGGGCTGTGGATCGTTGTTTTACATCAGGCCGTCCCAGTGGGCGTGAGGTGGGATCTCCGTGGCTGTGGTTGTCTCTCCCTGTGCTTCCCGTGTGGCTGCCCTGGGGAGGTGTCCCTGCAGTTGGCGTTTTAAAGGGTGCCCGTCTCTGCGGAGCGTGGAGTCCGCTGGGCTCTGGGGCCGGGCCCTTTCCCACACTGTCCTCCCTCCTCTGGGCGCCTCCGCGCTCTCGATAGTGTCCTTTGATGCACGACAGGTTTCCTTCTCGAGGATGTCCGCTTTATCTGTTGTTCCTTTTGTTGCTCGTGCTTTTGGTGTGATAATAAGCAGCCATGGTGAAATCAAAGCTAATACAACTTTGCCCTGTGTGTGTGAGTTTTTCAGTGGTTTAGCTCTTGCGATTAGGTCGTGGGCCCGTTTTGAGTGAGCTCTGCGGGGTGAGGCGCTGGGACTCCATCCTGTTGCCTGTGGACGTCCAGTTGTCCCGGCTCCGCTGTTGAGGAGGCTATTTTGAGTGGTCTTGGCCGCTTGTAGGAAATCAGTGGCCATAAATGTACGGGTTTATTTCTGGATCTCAGTCTGTTAGTTTATATGTTTATCCTTTCGCCAATAACGTACTGTTTTTTAAGTTCAAAGTGTGAGTCTTCCAACTCTTTCAAGGTTGTTTGTGGCTATTTGGATCCATCGGTTTCATAAAAACTTAAGGATTAGCTTTGCCATATCTGCAGGAAACGCCATTGGGGTTTTGATAGTTGCACTGACTCCTCCTGGACCGGGAAGTGTCACCAGGCTGACGGCCATGCCCGGGGCTGTCTTCCCAGTGACTGATGTCTTCTTCCTCTCACAGTGTTTGTTTGTTTGTTTTAAATATATTTTTATTTATTTCAGAGAGGAATGGAGAGGAAGAGAGAGATAGAAACATCATTGGGCATCGAGCCCGCAACCTGGGCATGTGCCCTTGACTGGAATTGAACCCGGGACCCTTCAGTCCACAGGCGGACGCTCTATCCACTGAGCCAACCTGGCTAGAACCTTCACAGTGTTTTAGTGTTCAGCGCACCAGTCTTGCACTTCCTTGGTTAAATTTATTCCTAAGTTTGTTATTTTTTTCTGATGCTGTTACAAGAGGAATTGTTTTCTTAATTTTATTTTCAGTTTATTGTTAGTGTATAGAAATGCAGCTAATTTTTGTGTTGTTGACCTTGTATGCTGTCACTTTTACAACCTGTTTTTAGTTGTAGTTATTTTGTGGGTTCCCTAGGATTTCCCACACATGAGGTTATGGCACCTGTGAGTGCAGGGAGCTTTACTTCTTCCTTCGGACGCCTTTTATTTTCTCTCCTCACCGAATGCTCGGGCTCGGGTCCCGGGAGTGCCGAGTAGCAGTGGTGACAGCAGGCATCCTTGTCTGTTCCTGATGATCCCAGAGGAAAGCTCTTCGGTCTTCCCCCTGGAGTGTGAAGTTAGCTGTGGGTTTTAGTAAACACCTTTTGTCAGGTTTCGACAAGTGCTTTCTTGCCAGTTGAGATGATCAGGTGGTTTTGCCTAACTGCTTCTTACCTAGACTTTCAGCGTTCAGTTCCTGCTGTATTTGGTTCTGTCCTGCACCCTCACTTGCAAGTGTATGTGGGTGCCATGGTCTTGTCTTTGGGGGGAAGAGGGGGTCCGTGATGAAATTGGATGATTTCTCAGGGTTCCTCATTGTAAGCCTTTGGGTCAGGTTTCATTCACCCTGTGTTTTATAGCTTCCAGGTTTCTCACTGTTGTCTTTTCTCCCTTTGGTTTTGTTCTTTGGGGTATACAGTGGGGCCTTGACTTACGAGTTTAATTCGTTAGGAGACCGAGCTCGTTAAGGAGCTCGTTAACTCACAGTACTCTATCAACTCAATGCAAAAAGTCAGCCGAGACACAGCTGGTATCTCAAAAAACTCGTTAGTCAGGACACTCGTAAGTCAAGGCCCCACTGTATATATGCCTTTTAAAAGTCTGGAGGAGCGTGGCAGCTAACATCTATGTTCAGTGCACATTTTTAAATGGAAATTCCTTTGTGATCTAGTTTCAAAGGATGCTGGTGTTTGATAGGGTGTCTGCTCATAGCCATTGTCTCCTCTTCCTGAATTTATGATGGTCAAATGGCCCCCAGATTCTGCACACAGAGCTGGTTTGGATTTGCCCGCAGGAAATGCCTGCCCCACCTACGCCTCTCAGGTGAGGGAGAGAGAGCCCAGGGGACCCAGCATCTGTTGTCTATCGCTGCTGATTTGGGCCGAGTGCTGGGAACCCAGAATACACCTGGGTTCATGGAGCAGGTGGGAACGAGCGGGGATGGCCAGTGATGCCTGACTGGACTTGGGTGTCTGGGCAGCTGTGCTCCCTGCCCCCTGTGGGGCCGCAGTCTTATTTAGTTGAATGGAAACACTCTCGTTTCCCTCTTAAAACCCTCGCTTCCTAAATTTGGAACTCGTTGCTATTTTGGCTGCTTACCCGACTTGATTTTCAGATAGAGGAGAGGAGGCTAGACTAGACCTGCTGGGTCTGTGTTGGAAACCGTTCACTCGCATTGGGCCAAAATAAACGTAGGATTTTCAGAGGAGGAATACTTACCTACTCTCTTTATTCTAATCAGACGCTGTGAGTGGCTCCCCTTCAGTAGTACCTGCGTGGCTGGCAGCCTGAACTCTGTAAGGAGCGAGCTGGGTAGCTGGTGTTTGGCTTTTTACTGAGTCGCATAGGGACACTCAGTGAAGGTCGCTGGCTCTGAGTTTTAGTTTAGGAGGTAAGAACTCCGTGATAGATGCTTTTTGATGTTTGTGCCAACAACCCTGCAGGTCCCGGACTTAAGTCATGTGGACGTGATCGTGTGCTGATCGGTGATTGGCAGTGGGGTCAGAGGCACTCCCAGGGGTCGGGCCTGAAAACCGCGCTGTGCTTGGCTGCTTGCTTTGTCTTAGTCATTCCATTTGCTGGGTTGCATCTTAATTAACATTATTGGGAGATGTCCGCTATATCTAGACCAGCGATGGCGAACCCATGACACGCATGTCAGAGGTGACACGCGGACTCATTTTTTTGGTTGATTTTTCTTTGTTAAATGGCATTTAAATATATAAAATAAACATCAAAAATATAAGTCTGTTTTACTATGGTTTGCAAATATCAAAAAATTTCTATATGTGACACGGCACCAGAGTTAAGTTAGGGTTTTTCAAAATGCTGACACGCCGAGCTCAGAAGGTTCGCTGTCACTGGTCTAGACTATGAAAAAGATCAATGTAATGATTGCTTCACTTGCTACTTAGGCTGCAAGCCTTTTTAGCCCTGGAAGGCACTCGCTTTCAGCCTGCTACTTGGCATTAGAGGACAGGCATACAGGGCGATGGAAACGGTGCGGATGGCTGTTTGCATGGATGTTCGCATGCAGTCCTGTGCCTGCTGTTCCTCGTTCTCATTCCCAGCGGACTTGGGAATGAAGCGGGGCTGACACCGCTGTTCCGATGGATGAGGAGAGCGGTGCTTTGGATGCCCTGGGAGGACTGAGGAGGCCGGGCCTGCTCTTCCTGGTGCATTTAGCACTGGGGCGGGGTTTCCTGGGTGTGGTCGGACAGGAGCAGAGTGGGGAGATCTCAAGGGTATTTGCAGATTAAGGGCGGAGCAGGGAGCCTGCTAAGTGCTACAGGAGAGGCGTAGTTCTTGCCCTCGAGAGCTCAGGGTCTAGCGCCAGCAAGAGGTGGTCGCCCAGGGTGGGGGTGGGGCAGGCCGGCCAGTGATTGGACAGGTGGATGATTCTGAGGCAGGAGGCAGAAATGCTCTCCAGGGAGGAAGAGGTGCCTGCCTCACTGTTGGCACAGGGAGCTCCGATGGGGTTGGTGAGTTACACTTGGCTGGGCACGTAGATCACATCAGTGAGAGTAAGAGCCCGTGACCGATGCCCGTGTGTTCAAGCCGGACAGGAGAGTCAGCCAGCTCATAACAGATGTGGGGCCGGGGGATCCCTGGCCCATGTGATAGGAGTACGGTTGGCACTGTACAACCACGAGGAAGAGACATGCCTCCCACTGGTCGCCTCACCTGGTGGCCCGGAGCCCCGGAGTCTGCCGCTCCCAGCGTTAGGACCTGTGGGGTGTGGTCACCCCGGCGTCAGTGCGCAGCAGTGCCGCTGAGGGTACCAGCTGTGGGCACGTTAGGAATCGTCGGGCGGGCAGCCCTCCTAACCCGGCCAGGGCACTGGCTGTCGGACGGCTCCTGGGTGCTGGGCCCGAGGCTGCAGCAGGCTTGTCCACGCTCCGTGTGCTGAGGCCCGCACAGAACACTCCCTCGGCCTTTGGGCTTTGCTGGAACACGGGGAGCAGTGCTGTTAGAGGAGCTCTTTGGAGAAGGTCTGGGCACGTCCTGGGTGGCGGACGGTGAGGTCTCCAGGGAGGCATTCGTGCTCCTGGAACGCAGAGTCCTGTTATGTGAACAAGCGTATCTAGCCTCCACCCCTTCCTGCTGTTTCGTCATTTCCAAAAAAAGGAAAGAAACATCACATCTTGGCGAGAAACTGTCTTTCAGTACAGAGTTGCTGCTGAAAATAGCTGAGTTCTGTTTTTTATTCTATTGCTTTATTTTTAA
Organism: Myotis davidii; assembly: GCF_000327345.1. Taxonomy (NCBI): domain Eukaryota; kingdom Metazoa; phylum Chordata; class Mammalia; order Chiroptera; family Vespertilionidae; genus Myotis; species Myotis davidii. Next base: position 388,606 of record NW_006291820.1, read on the forward strand.
ATCTACTTGTCATGTGTGTAACAGCATTTCACCCGATGCAGGGCAGTGCCCAGCAGGCGAGGTGTATTAACGGATTGCACCGCGGCTGCTCAGGAAGGTTAGGGAGGTACCAGGTGTGCTCCCAGGAGCAGCCCTGGGTGGGGTTCGGGGGCCTCCACTCCGGCTCTTGAGTGCCACGCAGAGCCACGCCCAGCGAGTCTGGCTGCCCTACTTTGCTTCATACTGAGCACTAATTTTTTTCTTTTTGAAAGGAATGTTTACTGGGCTAACTCTTTTATACAACCAGTACTTAACTCTGAAAACAATTCAAACAGTGCAGAAGGGATAAGTGAAAAGGAGAAGTCCCATTCTCTGTCATTTCTCATTACACTCAGTGTTGGGTTTTTCTGGATGTTTAAATACTCGGTGTTCAGGTGGCGTCAGGGCATCCTGCAGAGCCCTTTCACGTGTTTTCAGGCAGAGTCCTTCATTTCTGATTGGCTGTTTAAACAATCAGTTCATTTTTAACCCCTTCCCCAATAATTTTTTTGTTAAAAACGTTTCTTTTTCAGACTAATTTTTTTATTTTGGTTCTATATAGTATTTTTGATGCTGGTTATGAAAACAGTTTGTAATTATTTTTTCTTCCCATTTTTGTGGTTAAGAATAGTATTTCCTCAGAAAGTTTCTAGATGAAATTATTTAGAATGGTACGTATGTAGCTGGTTTTTGAAGGTAAAGTTTTTAGACGAGTATACTCGTCGACGACTGAAAAAAGAACATTTTGTGAAAACGTGTATACACGTTTCTGCCGGGGAAGGGGTTAAAGTGACTCAGTTGTTTTTTAATAAACATTGTTTTGCTTCTTTAAAATGAAAATAGAATGAGATGCCAGTTCCTGTTTATGTTGTAGAAGTCGTTACCTGGAACATGGTCTTGGAAATAATCGTGTCTGACCCAGTTTGCGATTTTTTAAGTCTATAGGCAGAAATAACGATTGTTTTTATTAGTCTTCACATCATTTGGTTTTACAGAATTAAGATCCTGAGCAGAGTACTTATGTTAAGGTTTAGTACTGATTTTTAAAGGGTCACGCACCTTGGAATTTTAGTTTTAAAGGTGAGTCTTTACAATAATGAAAGGCCTAAATGGGCACAGCTGCCCTTTGAAACCAACGCAGGTGATAAAGGAGCGGTGAGAGTGGAGTCGGGGCAAGTGTGTGTGTGTGTCTTGTCTCCCCACTCCCCCTTTTCTCTGGAAGGTCCTGAGGGGACAGCCGGGCAGCAGAGGGTCCCTGAGGGCCTGTGTTTTGCGGGAGGAGCCCTGTGGGTCAGCTCCCCAGGGCACCGTGGCAGACGGCACACCTGGAGCTGTGCTGAGCTGGGTGGAGGGTCCTGCCTGTCACTGTCTCCTTGGATTGCTGCTCTCGGTGCCCAGCTCTGATGGGGTCAGGGGTGGCGTGCCATTTCCACGGGGTGAGGAGGTTTCTAATGGGACTGCCACGTCAGCTCCCCGGTTTCAGCTGGGCTCCCTGTAGTTGCAGCTGCTTCGTCACAACTCAACCAGCTCGCAGACCCCGTGACAGTGCCTTCCCAGCAAGCCCGACTGCTTCCTGCATGCTCATGCACCAGTCGTGGCTGGAGCTGGCAGTGGTGAGGGCTCTGCCACCCGCACCCCTTCCCTCCAGACTGAGCGCCCGGGGGAAAGGGTGGGGCTAGCCTCACCTCAGAGCTTCAGAGCCCGACAGTGCTGCTGTTTCCTCTCTCCCACCTGGTGTGAATGTTACAGAGCCGCGGGAGCAGGTGGAGGGTGCTGAGGGAGGAGCCCAGGTAATGTAAGAAGCACCTTAGCTCTGTTTGCAGCCCAAGCAGGACATGTGCATTGGCCTGAGCTGCTGGCCTGCCTGTCCTCCCTAGCAGAGCAGGTGGAGGAGGCCCGGGCACCTAAGCACGGGGCTTCCTGCTCCCTTGCAGGTGGCACTCTTGGCCCACATTTCCTGGGGTGTGAGCATCCTGTTAGGTCTGGCAGCTCAAAACGAAAGCTGTCCACCCTAAAAAGTACTCTGTACAGGGGCAGGAGAAGCTCCCTGGCCCCCTGCATGCTGCCTGCTGCCTGCTGGGCTGGGCAGCCTGGGGGAGGCCTGATGCAAGCCCAGCCCCGTTCCCAGTGGGGCAGGCATTTGGTAGCTCACAGCCTCCCTCCTGCAGCCCAGGCCACTCCCTGGGACCTGCCTGGGACCAGGTCGGACCAGGGACGACACTTTAGGGCAACAAAGGGAGTGGCCCAGAAGGGATGGAAAAACAAAGACAGTGAAGCCTGGACATCAGTTTGCAAAATGTTCACTTCAGATTCTTTACAGGACTTTCTGATGCCATTAGACATGTGTTCCGTCCATTCCCCGGCTGTCTCAATACTCTTCAGAAGTTGAAGGCAGTCAGACCTCCCTCGAGTCTCAGGCTGAGGCGGGTGGAGGCCGCGCCTTCGGCCCGGGCACAACTAGGAAGGCTCTCGGGTCACATGTGGGCTTTAATTAGCAGTGATGTGGACGAGACTGGAAGCCGCACTTTGAAGTGCGCAGCATGTCTATTTAGTTTTCAGTAGATAAGCTTTCAGCTCAGATAGGCTTCGGAGGAGCTGGCGCTGGCTCCAGTGAGCCGTCCCGACCTCTGTCCCCGCGGCCCCGCTGGACGGACTTTGTCCTTTGTTTCCGCCCGGGGTGAGTGCCTTCCCTCCCAGGGATTGCTAACTCAGAAGAAAACGACCTTCTATTTTTCAATTAAAAGCATAGGCGCTATGACTTTATTCCAGAGTTAAAGCTGACGTCAAAGGGAGCGTTAGTCCTGTGTCGGGCTCACCTGCCATGCGTTTCACTTGGTCCTGGGCTGTGCAGACCAGGGCCCAGGCAGCACTGCGCCGGCCTCGGGCCTGCCTTATGCTAGATGCTTGTCCCTGAGAACATAACATGGAACTCAACTCATGTGCTTACGGAGCAAACTGGCCTGAGCAGGGAGAAGCAAGGCCTCTGACCAGCACCCTGTGCCCGGGTGGCTGCTGAGGCTGGCCATGGGCATCCGTGGTCTCTCCGTCGCCCGGGCCTGAGCCCACTGCCTGGATCCCCACACTTCTGCTGCTGTTCCTCCAGCGGGCTTACCGTTGGGATTTGATCACACGTACAGCTATTTTACCAAAGATGTACCCCTGTGTCTGTCACTCGGCTGTGTCCCGTTGTCAGCTGTGGGATTTTTTAACCTGTCACTCACTGCTGCAGTCCCATCATGGCCAGTCGTGGCCCTCGCTCGTTGATAGAACTTTGTTTCAGAGACAAGAGCTACATTTCTTTTAAGCCGTGGCCTGAGGCCTACAGCGACCTGGGGAGGGGTGCGGCCCAGCTGCGTCTGCGTCTCATTCAAACGTGGGTATAGCATGTTCCACACCTCTGAGAGCTGCTGAAAACATCGTTTGTTATGCATGAGAAACGACCCAATCTGTCTCTTATAGGTGGATGAAAATGTGAGAATGTGTTAATGTAACTTTTTAAAATAAAGGCTGTAGGTTCACGTTCCTGTGTGTGTCCTCCTCACCAGGCCCAGTGACTGAGCCACGGCCAGACCTGCCGTGCCCTGTGCCAGGGCTGGGATGTGAGCCCGGCGGCAGGGCTCTGTCCCTCGGAGCCGGTGCTCTGGTGCCTCCACATCACAGTCCTGGTGTGTAAGCTAAACGCCATCGCTGGTTGGCGCCAGTGACTCTGTGAACCAGTCCCAGGAACTGTCAGCGGAGCACTTGGCGCTGACAGCTAGAGAGCGGATCGGAATCAGTGGCCTGGGGCTACTGGTGGTCACAGTGCAGGTTCTGTGAAATATTTTTAGCCCTGACCAGTGTAGCTCAGTGGATAGAGCGTCGGCCTGCGGACTGAAGGGTCCCAGGTTCGACTCCGGTCAAGGGCATGTACCTGGGTTGCGGGCACATCCCCAGTGGGGGGTGTGCAGGAGGCAGCTGATCGATGTTTCTCTCTCGTCGATGTTTCTAGCGCTCTATCCTTCTCCCTTCCTCTCTGTAAAAAATCAATAAAATATATTTTAAAAAATTTTGTTTAAAATATTTACATGAAAGATCACTTTAGCAATGAAGTTAGGGAGCGTGGGTTTTGTTAGTGAGGAACTAACAGGGACTAAAATAAGGAGTCGGCTCTCCCTCCAGAGGACGAGCTGCAGTGGGGCGTCAGTCCTGGTGCCGGGCAGCAGGCCCTGGTTGCCTGGTGAGTCACAAGCACACATCCTCCCCGAGGAGCATCAGTGCCCTGCTGCTGGGTGTGGCTCAGTTCCCGCCAGGCCGGCCTGACTGAGTGGGAGGCGCCCATCCACCAGCTCCTGGTGGCTGAGCCTCCTGGGACCTGTTCTGAGCCACACGGAAGGGTGGGGCCGCTGAACAGGTACCGAGCAGCTCCTGGTGCAGTAACGTCTCACAGGGTCGGAGGGTTAAGGGTGTATTACTGACGCAGGGAAGAGTGCGTCGTGCTTATTGCGTGTGGGGGCTGGGGGCTGGGGACTGGGGGCTGGGTCCCAGGAGGAACCAAGCGATGTTGGGATGTTGGTTAAAATGCAGGAGTTTTGTAGTATTTGGTGAAATTAATAGACGTAGTAAAATTTTTATGTATACACACTGGCCTTTATTTCTATGGGCACTTCATTTTTTAAAGAATATTTAGATTGTTTCACAGAAAGTGGTGTGAAGTACATTTGTCTTAGCTTGTACAAATCAGTCATTTTATTTAATTTCATTTTAAAAATTCAATTTATTTAAACTAATAAAAACTCCAAACAGTTCACCCATTTTCCCCACTTCCCATCTCTGACAACCACCATTCTGTTCTCTAATATTTTTGTTTGTTCATTTATTTAAAAATTAAGTTAATTTCCTGTAAGAGAGATGCCATGGTATGTGCCTCTCTGAGTGCACTTAGCGGAATGCCCGAGGAGTCCATCGTGCTGTGGACTGCGCTCTTTTATGGCTGAATAATCCTCCACTGTGTGCATGCACCTCAGCTGCTTCGTTCGCTCATTTGTGGATGGACACTTGGCGCCTCCGTGTCTCGGCTGTTGTAAATGCGGCTGCAGGGGACACGGAGTACATAGTCTCTTTGGGTTAGTGGTTTCATTTTCTTTGGATAAAAAACCAGAATTGCTAGAGCCTGTGGCAGCTCTAGTTGTAATTATTTGAGGAATCTCCACGTTGCTTTCACAGTGGCTGCACAAACTTACATCCCCACGAGCAGTGCACGAGGGTTCCCTTTCCTCCCTCCTCGCCAACACGTAGCTCTTGGCTCGTTGATGACACCCTTTCTACAGGTGAGAGGTGGCATCTCACTGCAGTTCCGTCTCCCCGTCCCTGGGGACCAGTGATGTGAGCACCTGTTCACGTGCCGGTCGGCCACCTCTACCTCTTCTTTGGGAAAATGTCTATCCAGGCCCTCCGCCCGTGTTTCATTTGGTCTGTTGGTGGTCTTGCTGCTGAGCTGTAAGTGTTCTTTATATATTGTGGGTACTTACCCCTTGTCAGATGTGACTTGTTAATGGTTTCTCCCATCTGGTTGGTCACCTTTCCATTTTGCTAATAGAACCGTTTTCGTTGGATGTGGTCCCACCTGCTTGCTCTTGCTTTTGGAGGTATACCCGAGACCTGTGCAAGCAGCTTACTGCCACCACTAGGTTTTCTTTCATTGTTTCAGGTCTTACATTCAGGTGTGTGGGCTCGGAGTCAGACAGCAGTCCAGCCTCACTGTCGGCACGAGGCTGCCCAGGCTTCCCAGCACGTTGACGGAGAGACTGTTCTTTCCCCCCCGCGCGTTCCCTCCTGTGTCGTCCAGTAACCGACCATGTGTGCGAGGGTTTACTCCTGGGCTCTCTATTCCATTCCTCTGTGCGTACGTTTTTATGCCGATGCCATCTGTTTTAATTACTGTAGCTTTTTTATATAGTTTGAAATCTGGGAGCATAATGCCTCCAGCTTTGTTCTTTCTCAAGACTGCTCTGGCTATTTGGGGTTTCTGGTGGTTTCATACAAATTTTTGGATTGTTCTATTTCTGTAGAAATCAGTCATTTATACATAAATATTTTTGTCCAGGATGGTTTTTATTTTTACTTTTATCTTCCTTTAGATTTTTCAGCAACAGATTGTGATTCGCATTACTGCTATGAGCATTAACAAAAAGTTGGAGTGACTGTGTGTGTGTGCATGTCAGAGAGAGAGGGGAGAAATGTTTTTAGACAGAGGAAAGTTTGAATCATTCCAAAGAAATCCAGTTGACAACCTGAGAAGCAGTGTGCTCAAGTCAACACTTTTTAATTTGAAAATAATGTTTTCTTTGGGGGAAAGTGAAAGTACAAACGGTGCCTTAAGCTGCTTTGTTGCCCTGCAGGTTCTGACCCGGGAAACTCCGCTGTCTAGGGACGCAGAGGGTGATTCCTGACTGTGCAGTCGAGTCTTTCTGTTTTAATTAACAGCAACGAAAAGTTATTTCAGAAGCATGAGGACACATGACTCCTTCGGGAACTTAAAAATAGGTTGTGAAGTGGGTCCTTGGTCTTGGGAAAGTGCCCCAGTTTTCATAATTACAAGTCAGTCGATCTGGTATCTCCCCTGGGTGCGTTTATGGATCTGTCTTTTAGGGACTGAATATAGCAGCAGTGCTCCTGCACTCGCGTGTAATTATGAGAAACCTGTCCTTTGTTTTAAAGATAAGAAACACAGAACTGCTCGCTAGCGTTGCTCCATCAGTAGACGGTGGCGGCAGGCTGCCTAGCGGGCAGCAGTCAGCAGGCAGGGCCTCTGCGTGTGCTCTCACCTAACCTGACTTGCTTTTTCCACCTTCTGCAGTATGAGTTGAGACTGTGAACATGGACTTTTCTCGGCTCCACATATACACGCCGCCTCAGTGTGTGCCCGAGAACACTGGCTACACGTATGCACTCAGGTGAGCGTGTGTGTCTTGTCACTCCTCAAATGCCATTGAATTAACTCTGTGGGGCTAAAGTGTTGTTTAGAAAGAGAAAATATCTATAAACTTCGTCATACTATTTTTTTTTTTTTTATGAAATTACCGAACTGACGTGGACATTGTGAGGGTGTTTTGAAAATGGTACGTTGCTGATGACTCAGTGATTAGTCATTGCACACGAAATGCTGTTTTAACTCCACCCAGAGGGCTGGCCCGGGACTGAAGCTCTGTGGTTATGTTAGGGCTGTGTGACTTACATTAACGCCTGGGTCTCTTACAGTTACCCCAACTCTCCTGGGAGGACTGCCTTTGAGAGGAGGCACCGCAGAGGGTGGGGCGGGGCGGGTTAGGGCAGGGCAGCCCGGTCCGGAGCCCCCCTCTGGACACTCAGCGCTCTGCTCTTGCACGTGCTCTGCCCTGAGTCTGCACGTAGAGGGTGCGGACTTGTCCTTTGCATGTCCAGTGTATCAGATAGAAAGGATGACTGACAGGAACTTAAGTCTCGTAAAACCACGGTTAGTGCCAACGGACGGGCCGCTGGATGGTTAGGATTTGATTGACAGGGTTTGCACACACGGAAATGGCTCTTCTAAGGTAAAGTGTGATGGGAACTTCAAGGACATGGGAGGGTATTTTAAGGACAGCACTTTTTTAGGGCATTAGTCAAATCTCACATTTAATGATTGCGTTTTCACTCACACTTTCCATAGTAACACACTCTTTATTTTGTTTGTTAAAAATCCTGTAGTATTGTGTTAGCCAGTTTGGTTCAGTGGATCTAGAGCGTTGGCCAGCAAACTGAAAGGTCCCAGGTTCGATTCCAGTCAGGGCACAGGCCCGGGTTGGGGGCTTGATCCCCAGTGTGGGGTGTGCAAGAGGCAGCCAATCCATGATTCTCATCATTGATGTTTATTTCTCTCTCTAACTCTTCCTTCCTCTCTGAAATCAATAAAAAATATATATCTTTTTTTTTAAAAAAAAGTCTTGTAGTATTTTATAAGAAATTGAGTGGGCCAGCTCAAGTAAACTATTTCTTATTCTATATTGTGGAGCGTAGTTATTCTTGCTAATTTACTGTTAGCTTTTATAACCTATTTTAAGTGCAGTTTTTAGAAGATGCTTGGGTCTGGGTCTCCGTGTGGGGACGGCTGCACTGTGAATTCAGGAACTGGCAGCCTTCCCTCAGGAGGAAGGACGGGCCGGGTGGTTCTGCAGGCTGTGCTGGGTCTTTGTCGAGGGCAGTGGAGACCAGTGAAGGGTTTTAACTAGGAGCAGTGTACCCAGGTCTGTGCCGGGAAGGACACGAGGCTGCAGTATGGAGAAGGGGGTTCCCGGAAGTTGTCCTCCACGTCCTGCTCCCCCACCCGTAGCTGACGCTCTGATCCCTCTCCTGGCTGGTGGGCTGGTGACCGAGCTCCCGGTGACTGCGCTGTGGGCAGGGGCAGGCCGCTCTGCGTTTCATGCCTGTTGGCCTCCTGCTGGTGTCGCAGTCTCGCCCCGTGCGCTGTTTGGGAGCAGGTCTCTGAAGGGCGGACACTCAGCACAGCTCTGCAGAGCCTGCCAATTAGTCACTCCCAGCAGCTCCCACATGTCAGACAGCAGTCAGTGCTCCAGCGTCCCGGGCCGTCTCTTTTTATTAACAACTATTTTAAACGTCAGCCTGCACGGGACGCGGCCGCTGTCCTGCTGGGGGCCGTGACTGCGGGTGGATCGGTGCTTCCTGCTGCACTCTGCGTGGCTGCATGGCCTGCCTCTCCCTCAGGGAGAGCTGGTCAGTGTCCACCTGCCCGCTGGCTGAAATCCCCTCACTCGGCGGCATGGGCGTGGTGGCAGGGGGAGCTTGGTCAGGCCTCCTGTCCTGTGGCGGGCACCCTGCTGGGTGCAGGCCTGGCTGGGAAGAGCTGGCCTTTCAGTCTCGGGGAAGTTGTTTTTCTGCCCCTGATCTTAACCAACGGGCCGAGAATGATGGGGGCGGGGGTAGTCAGCAAGTCGGCTGATAAGGGAAAAGAAGGGCCTGCGGTGATTACTATTTATTTTACCAGAGGGGAGGGGAGGGGGTGTCTGGCCGTGACGGTGAGGAGCCGTAGAGAGAAGCTGAAGGCAGTGAGAAGAGGCGCCTGACAGTGAGGCCCGAACGTGGAGGTGCAGTGTGGCGGGCCCTAATGGGCGGTCGGAGACGGCCTACTCTCCGGGTGGGGGAGGAAGCAGGCCTTGGGGACCAGAGTCGAGGTGGAGGCAGGGGAGGTGACCTAGGAGTGAGGTGGGGACAGAGTTAGCAGTGCTGTCAGCACCTGGGACCAGGTGACCCACACAGGTTGCCAGGCCGGAGCGAGGACCTGTGGGTGTGGACAGAGCGATCTCTGGTCCTTGCAGCCGTCAAGAACTGAACAGAGAGCTGGGAGACATGGCCAGGCCCTGGGACCGTGGCTGCAGGCGGGTGTCGCAGCCCAAGGCTGCTGGTCATGGGACTGGAGGCCTCTGAGGCTGAAGGACATTGTGGTGAAGGTCCAGAGAGACGGGGGACGAGGGGTCAGCTTAGGGGTCGATACTCAGAAGGCACACCGCTGAGCCTGGGCGTGGGCGCAGAGTCCCCAGCTGGTCACTGCACACGACTTGCTCGGCCCGCAGACCAGCCTGGCGGGTCCCTGGCACCCGCTGCCCACTGCACAGCTCCTCACACCCAGGGTCCAGAGTAGTTTCCGGCTTTCAACTGCAGTAGATTTCCTTCAGTCTTTGGATTGAAAGTGCGTCTAAATAGATTTTTAAAGACCAATAGGTGTCCATAACAACACAACTGAGGAGCGAGCCAGACTGAAAGCTGGCCCTCGAGGGTGGAGCTAGGCTCCCTGTGGGGCTTCTTTATCTCCCGGTGATGTCACCAGTGCTCTCGCCCCCAGCTTCACAGAGAACCAGTGAAGGGCTTGAACACCCATTGACTCTGGTGTTGCTGGGTGGGTGCTTGGTTCCTCTCGTCTCCGCACACGTTTGGCTCTCTCCACTGGGGCTGCGGGCGCATCTGCCTGGAGGAGCCTGTTTCGTAGGATGGATGGGATGGCGGGCCCAGCTCAGGCCGAGGCCACGGCCCCTGCTGTCCTGGATGCAGGTCCCTGTGGAAGGAGGGCTGAGCCCAAGAGGGGATTGCTGACCCCTGCCCTGCCCCCCCTGCCGTGATCCCAGCCTGGTTTAGCTCTGGGGGCGGTAGCTCTGTGACCAGTTTGAAGAAGACCTTCCAGGTCTTTCTGTGCTTTATGTGTAAGATGTGGTTTGGTTTCAAGTTTGTCTCAGTTTAGATAGGACAGCCCTGGAGTATGTCTTCCTGTGAGAGGAGATACAGACCTTTAAGGGTTCGGACAGCCTCACTGCGGAGGAAACACGGGCGTGTCAGGTTTATCTCCTCCCTCCCCACCCCCAACAGGCGGTCTACATAGGCTGCTGTTCTAACATTCTTCCAGAAGCTTCTTCCCGCCCAGCTGTGATCTCAGGGTGGCTGGGGAGGGCAAGGAGAGAGCCGCTGCCTTTGCCTGTCCTCTGGACTGCCCGGTTGACTGTGCCCATCGCAGGCCGTGGGTTGGACAGAGGCGGGCAGACCTGGCCACCACTGTGCTTCCTGAGGTTAGTTCATGAAGGGCCATCCGTGACCGGGGAGGGTCCACACCTGCAGGTGGAGCTCTGTTTTGAAAGAACGTGCTTTCCTTAAACTGAAGCCATCTCTCTATATAATCTATGTACATAAAAGGCTAATGTGCTAAGTGTCCGACCGGTCGCTATGATGTGCACTGACCACCAGGGACAGATGCTCAATGCAGGAGCTGCCAAGCGGCAGTGACTTGGCAGCAGTGGTGCTCAGGTGATGCACCCCAAAACCAGAGAGGAGGGAGCCTGATTGATTCCTTGCGGGGCCGCGCGCTTCCACCTGCGGCCGTGGGTTGTGTTGTGGCTGGGGCACTATTGGCCCGATTCTGATTTACTGCACACATGCATTTGTGTTCCACGCCCTGTATGAGGCAACTTTGCAGAGTGCCCTCTCGCACTCCGGGACCCCTCGGGGGATGGTGGAGAGCCAGTTTCGGCCCGATCCCCGCAGACCAGGTCGAGGGACCCCACCTACCGGAGGGACCCCGCTCACTCCGTAGACGCCCTTTGAGCCATGGCACCACCCCAGGTGCGCCAGCTGAGAGGGGACTGCGGGAGGTTGGCTCCAGGGCGTGGCCAGCCCATCTTGCCCAGTCCCGCCCTGCCGGCCACTTTCTAATTAATTTCCTTTCAATGTGCACGAGTCCGTGTACTGGGTCACTAATAGTTGTATAAAATATTTTGGGAAGAAAACAGGCGATTTTAGCCTATACTGAAATGAGGTCCTTGGCCTCCTTGCTGCACACTCAGTGTGGCGGCCGCAGGCTCCCACTCCAGCCCCTGAGTCCACAGGAGCAGGCTCTGAAGGCGTGTGGCGTGTCCCATGCCTGTGCTGTGAAGCCCTGGTGCCAGCTCCTGTTGTGACTGCATGTTCTGGTGTCAGACCTAATGAGTTTAGGAGGAAGCCCTGTCTGTAATACCAAATGTGATGCAAAACTGTTCCTAACCCCATTCACTTCACTCCGGTTGCCAAGTCCTTCCCATGCTGCCTTGGGCAGTGGGCATCCCACCCCACCGCTCCCGTGGGGAGCCTGCAACACGTGGCACTCCCAGGCACCCGTCCCCCACCCCCCAGCCGGTGCCCTGGGTCTGCTGTCTCCCTCCCTCAGCGTCTGGACACCCTCAGCCGGGTCCTGCCCTACCCTCCTCACAGTGACCTGTGCTCACCGCCTCCTGCCTGCCAGGTGGTGGCTCCTCCCTGCTGGTGGCCCTGGAATACGTGTCCTGGTGAGCGGGAGCCCTGAGCACGCTGGGCAGGGCAGGAGGCATGGTCCCACCCCGAGGTGACACAGAGCAGGCCCTCAGAGAATGGTTCTTGGTTTGGAAAAGCTGGCTAACAACGCAGAGGGACACACCTTTCAGTTCACGCTAACTCCATGGAGGGCTGAGTGGGCTCCCTGGTTTGTGGCCTCTCGATGGTGAGTTAGAAGCAAACGAGCAGATGGTCCAGCACCTGCTTCCCCCTGTCCTGCCACGGGCCACTCAGGACTGTGTGCGAGTCCTGCTCGGAGGGTCGCTGTCGCTGCTGCGTCATCGGGTGTGGGGGACACGATGGCCCGCAGGTGGGGTTCAGCCTGGCGGCAGCGAGCGAGCTCAGGTCAGCTCTGACCTGACCAGCAGGCACGGGGGCTGGTTTCCCCGCACCAGTCGGGTGCAGCCTGTCTGCCTTGTGGAAGAGTCACAATGGTATGGGTGTTTCTGAAAAGGCGCCACAGGTCCCACCTCCCCTGTTACGTGTGTGTGTGTGTGTGTGTGTGTGTGTGTGTGTGTGTGTAGGTGTGTAAAAGCTTAATAACATAGAATATTCATTTAAATTAAAAATGTAGGGTTACAAAGGAGAAAACTAAGTTTCAGGGGAAAGCAGATATGCTGACTCTGACACGTTTCTCTCCTTCCAGCTCCAGTTACTCTTCTGATGCTCTGGATTTCGAGACTGAGCACAAATTGGACCCCGTGTTTGATTCTCCAAGAATGTCCCGGCGTAGCTTGCGCCTGGCTACCACTGCCTGCAGCACTGAGGGGGGTCGGGCGGGGGACGCTGCCTCCTGCCTCAGCAGCACAGCCTCCCTGAAGGACAGAACGGCCAGGTGAGCCCCGCCTTGGTGCTCACACACGCGCTCACACCAGGTAGAGCCCAGCGCACACACTGGTGGTCTGTAAGACCAGCTCTTGGATCTGAGGACAGGCGTGCACACAGACCCACAAGTGGTCTCGTGGCTGTGCTGTCAGTAGGGCTGTTGGCGTTGGTGTGCTGAGGGCAAGGTTCCCCAGGTCTGCAAGCGTGGGGAGGGTGTGGGTGCCCCTCACGTGGGCACAGGCCTCCAGAGGCTGCTGGGGGCGGGGCCATTGCAGCCAGTCTGTTACCAAAACCTGTGCAGTACCAGACTGCCCGTGCCCAGAGGAGCAGTGGGCGAGCTCGGTGTGCTTTTGAAACAGAGTGGACCTGAAGATCTCCTGTGGGCCACGTGAGAGTGACAGGTTCCCCTGCAGGCTCTTCTGTCGGGAGCGGGGAAGGTGCTGTTAGCAGGGATGCTGCTGGCCAGCGGGGCTGGATGGCGTCGACAGCCCTGCTCTGGTCGGGGTCCTCTCGTAGTTTAGAGACGGAGTTTGCACCTCCCTCCCCCTGGAGACTCAGCAAGAGACAACGAGCTGCAGGTGCTTACAGCTGTGCCTACTGCCAGCTCCCACCCAGCACTGCTCCCTCAAGGGGCTTCTGCTCCCGGCCTTAGCGATGTACAGGGTCTGAAAGCGTTCGTGCTCAAGGCCTTCACCTTTGTCACTGTGCTCACTGGGAATGGGGGCTATTTTAGATCACAGCCTTTGCTTGCCGGACTTAATGTCTTTCCTGGTGACTGAGGAGTGGAATGGGGTGTGCAAGTGTGTGGTCACTTGGTTTAAAAAGGAAGGGAGGGGTAGACTTAGAAATCATATGCTTTTTTATTTTTATATTTAGGCTGTTTTTATACGAGGTTATTTTAAGTTTTAACCACTACAGTTTTAGAAGGAGCTCTTGGACCCCAGCTTAGGACTCCCTTTTCCAGATCAGTGGGTGTTTCATTACAGCAGAGAGATGTGCAAAGAGGCTGCCTTAAAAATGCTTTGTGTAGCCCTAACCGGTTTGGCTCGGTGGATGGAGCGTCGGCCTGCGGACTGAAGGGTCCCAGGTTCGATCCTGGTCAGGGGCATGTACCTTGGTTGCGGTCACATCCCCAGGTGGGCGTGTGCAGGAGGCGGCTGATCGATGTTTCTCTCTCATCGATGTTTCTGACTATCTCTCTCCCTTCCTCTCTGTGAAAAATCAATAAAATATATTTAAAAAAAAAAATGCTTTGTGTAGCCCGGCCGCGTGGCTCAGTGGTTGCACATGGACCCATGAACCAGGAGGTCACTGTTCCGTTCCTAATCACAGCACATGCCGGGTTGCGGACTCGATCCCCAGCGTGGGGCATGCAAGAGGCAGCCGATCGATGATTCTCGCTCATCATTGATGTTTCTGTCTCTTCCTCTCCCTTCCTCTCTGAAATCAATAAAAATATATTTTTTTAAATTTTTAAAAGCTATGTTTATTCTCAAAGGTTTTGTGTGTGTGAAATATAATCATTTTGTATTACAAGAAAAAGTCTATGAACTTATTCCTTACTCCTTTCTTTTTAGAACAGCAAAGCAGCACAGAAGTGCGAGCAAACTGGCTTTTAGTGTAAACCGCCCCTCGAGGCAGGTTGCTGCTGGCCAGAGCAGCGGTCTGCAGGGCGCGGCCTGTCTACGGCCGCCCGTGCTGGACGAGTCTCTGATCCGAGAACAGACCAAAGTGGACCACTTCTGGGGTGAGTTGTCTGCGTGTGATTACTGCTCAGACTGTTCGGGACGGAGGGAGGTCATGGCCAGTGGAGCCCCGTAAGGTCAGGTTTTCCTCAGGCTCACAAAGCCCACACGGGAAGCTGCACAGGATGCGTCACCGTCTGCTGGTCAGGTTGCGGGCGGAGAGCCGCTGGTCAAGCGCGTCTCTTGTGGGCACTGGCCGTCCGTGAGCAGTGAGCTCAGGCTCCCTCGGCCTCAGCAGCGGGCAGGCCATGTTTGTGAGCATTGGACAGCACCCAGGGTGGACAGTGACTGAGCTGACTTGACTGAAGGCAGCCATAGGGCGACCCCACTCCTGCCAGGAATGGCATGCTGAGGGCGGCAGCTCTGATGGGTGCAGACCCGTGCTGTGTCCCCTCCGTGCCCTGGCCGGCCTCAGGGACAGAAGCCCTGGGCTTGTTCCTGGGGTTATGTGCTGTTCTAGGGAGTGAGGCAGCGAGCAGGGGGGGCGGGGGGGGGGCAGTTTGCCGTGTCTGAGAAACGGCTGGTCCCGCAAATCCTGCCTGCATGCTGCGTCCTTAGCACGGGCAGTGTGCGCATGTGGGTGCATGCATGCATTTTTTGTCAGTGTCCTTCCACCTCCGTTAAAAGACGGTGTGTATGTGTTGGAGAAATTGCCATTGAGGTTCGGCGTTTTAGGAAGTAAATCTTGACCAGCGCCATACGCTCAGTCATTAACATTGTAACCTTTACTTTTTTGAGTGGGTTTTGCTCTGTTCTGATCATTTGAGCTCAATTGCAAAAATATGTGTGTTTTAGGTCTTGATGATGATGGAGATCTTAAAGGTAATGACTCAGTCCTTTTTCTGCCCTTCGTTTTAAGATAGAGTGTGAGTGAGGGTCCACAGGTTGTGAGCAGCAGGCCCCCTCTGCTTTTTGAAACCCTCAGGTGGAAATAAAGCTGTCGTTCAGGGAAATGGCAAGGTGGCCGCAGACGCAGCCTGGAGCAACGGCTACACCTGCAGGGCCTGCACCCTGCTGTCAGAGCGCCAGGACACGCTCCCCACGCACGGCGCCTCCTCCAGGGTCTACTCGAGGGACAGGAGTCAGAAACGTAAGTCCCGCTCACTTGTTTAAGAGGTAGGAAAAGATTCCACGTCCCCTCTTACAAACCTGGTATCACAGGCCTCAGCATCTGCACTTTTTCTGTCCTAGACTTGAACTCAAAATTATCCTATAAAAGTTTAAGAAATGCACCAAAAAGTAGCTGTGCTCCTTATCCTCTTTCAACTTATATTTATTTAAAAATATATTTTGGCCAAAACCGGTTTGGCTTAGTGGATAGAGGGTTGGCCCTTGCAGACTAGAGGGTCCTGGGTTCGATTGTGTTCAAGGGCATGTACCCGGGTTGAAGGCTCTTCCCCAGGAGGGGGTGTGCAGGAGCAGCTGATTGATGTTTCTGTCTCATCGATATTTCTAACCAGTCAGGCCATCACCTTACATTTCATGTGGTTAGTGTTTCTGTCCTGGGAGTGTCTGAGAGTCTATGAAGTTGCACTTAGATGAAGCTGCTGGGCCTGTGCGGTCACTTTCAGACACACGTGCGCCCACGGAGCAGCTCCACAGGGTGCTTTTGCCTCCTGCCAGAGGGGCTCATGCCAGCAGGAGGGAGGACGCAGTCCCTAGTCTCCAGATTCATGATCGAGGGAGCTTCATTTCGGGGACAGCTCAGCTCTGGCCTGTTGGGGTGGCAGCTTCATTTCCTGGCCCCGCGGGCAGCCATGGCACCGGCAGCAGGTGCTGGAGCATGCAGGCCCTGGGAGGGGCTCTGGAGCTAAGCGACTGTTGGAACTTCCATGGCCTCCGCAGGCCGGGCTGCAGGGCTGCCTCCTGCCCCAGAGCTGCAGGCCTCCCTCCAGGTTCTGTCGTGTGGCTGAGATGCCCCTGCCGGCTCCGGTCCTCCACCGCCCCCCCCACCCCCGACTTCCTGCCTGTGGTCCCTGCTCCCATGCTCGTGGGAGGCTGGGGAGCC
Source organism: Myotis davidii (assembly GCF_000327345.1). Lineage (NCBI taxonomy): Eukaryota > Metazoa > Chordata > Mammalia > Chiroptera > Vespertilionidae > Myotis > Myotis davidii. The sequence goes on from NW_006291820.1 coordinate 405,043, forward strand.
CTGGGCTGCACCTGCATCACCTCGCTTCCGAGTCCTTGCTCCTGTGTGCTCAGTCTGAGTGTTGGTCAGCCTGCAGGGCTGGAGGCCACACCCGGCAGGTGACCAGGTGGGGACAGAAGGTGCCAGGAGAGTGGGGCTGTGTTTGAGCGTGAGTGTGCTCAGTTAACATTTCTCAGGTGACCGTGGACATAATGGACGATGGTACCAGGACTCAGAGGTCTTGTCACAGCTGCTGATGCTTGTGGTTCTGTCTGCTGTGGCGTTAGGGACGCAACAGGAAAGCAGAAAGGGGAGGGGGAGGGTAGATGAACAGGAGGACTTCCTTTCTAACATGGCGACGCATCGAACCTGGGTAGGCCATGTGGAGCCCGCATCGCCACGCACTCCCTCTGCTGTGGGCTCTGCCCCAGTGTCCTGGCCCTCCTGGCAGCACTGCCTGTCCCCACCCTGCAGGCTGCCACACTGAGGCTCAGCTGTGCTGTGTGTCCACGTCCTGCATGGTTCAGGGTTCGGGATCTGGAGAAGGGCCACGCAAAATGACAGACAAGACAAGAAAAATAATAATTTGGAAATATTGGGGGCCAGGCGGAAAGCCCAGTGCAAGGGAAAGGACTTCCCCTTGTGCCCAAGCCTTGCCAACCTTTTATTCAATTTTGGATACACATCTAGGCCTTACGCCGGTAATTGCAGTAACAGACAGACTCTCTTAAAGGTCAGTAAATATTAGGATTTACTCTGAGACTATTTGGTCAGGAAGTAGCTTGAGCCCCATTGTCTGGACTAAACAATCAGTGTGTAGCTCTGGCCCTGCCAGGGCTCAAGGTTCACCAGCGTCCGGGCTCCTTGTTTACAGTCTCTGACAGTGAGGACAATGGGTGGCTTCCCACATCTGCAACCTGCTGGGTGATGGAGCTGGGGCTGGCCTCGGGCATCCTGCCTGCAGGTGCCGTCCCCGGGATCCCACTGACCCGGTCACTGTCCCACTGCGGCTCTAGGAGGGTCTCAGCCCAGAGACTTGCCAGTTCTTTGTATTTTCATACTTTAAACATTTTTCAGTCTGATGGGTGAAAATTGGGACTTTGGTGTTTTTTATCAGGGGACGGACCCTGCGTTTCCTCTTAATGAATGGCTCTGTTTTCCAGCCTCTGTTCAGAGTGCAGGCAGCGGAGCAAGGCTCTTACAGAAGTGCCAGCCCCTCGGGGTCGACTGCTTCACGAAGCCGTTTGCAAAAAAGCTCTACTTTTACTTCTTTTTTTTTTTAAATTTTACTTCCTTTTTTAAAAAATATATTTTATTGATTTTCTACAGAGAAGAAGGGAGAGGGATAGAGAGTTAGAAACATCGATGAGAGAGACACATCGACCAGCTGCCTCCTGCACATCTCCTACTGGGGATGTGCCCGCAACCAAGGTACATGCTCTTGACAGGAATCGAACCTGGGACCCTTGAGTCCGCAGGCCGACGCTCTATCCACTGAGCCAAACCGGTTCGGCTACTTTTACTTTTTTAAAATGACTCCAATCCCGTCCCCCCAGCCCGCTGCCTCCTGCCCGTCGTCTGAGTCCCTAAGGCTTCTGCACAGGGCAGTGTGAGCCGAGGTTCAGAGCACCTCCTCGCAGACCGGGTGGTCTCCAGTGGTCGGTGCGCTTGCCCGGTGGGGCAGGTGCTCACCCGCCCTCAGTAACGTGAAGAAGCTTTTCAAGGAATACAGGTTTCTAGCAACTGAACCTTGTAGCGTATCGCCCCACGCATGGTAGGGTCACAGAGGGAACGTGTCAGGGTCCCACCGTGTGTCCTGGAGCTCGGGTGCTGATCGAGGCGCGCTGCGCGACAAGGCCCGGTGCAGCGGCTCCGTGAGTGCACAGCGCCTCTGTCTGGGCCCCTCGAGAGCTGTGGCAAGGACCTGGGAGGTGCGCTGGCCTCCCCTGGCATCCGTCCTCCAGGCAGCAGTGCAGGAGGAGCATGTGTGTGAGCAGTAGTGGGTGAGGTGAGCTCAGACGGGGTTTCGTGTGAAGATGGCCAGAGAGAGACTCGTGGCGGCAGCTCTGCCTCGTCAGGGTGGCGTTCCACTCCCGGCAGCGCCCTCGTCGTCACCTTCCCCAGGTGTTGTCTGGTGTCCATTTACAAAGCGATTCTGGTTTGCTTGACACGAATGGTTTGGCTCTGATTGTCGGGGAGGAAATGCTGGCTTTGTGGGAGGCAATTAACTGTGTCCACGGTTTTTTGATAGGCGGTGCGTCTCTCTACGTGGATAGGATTCTGTGGCTGGCCACGTACACTTCGTCATCCTTTTCATCATTCTTAGTGCAACTTTTTCAAGTGGTTTTAATGAAGCTCAATTATGAATCAGAAAATTCCAAATTGAAAAGCTATGAATCAAAAGATCGTGAATCAGAAAGCTATAAGTCAGAAAGCCATGACTCACAAGGTACTTCAATACGTTTTTCTCCTTTTTCCACCAAAGAATGCTTTCGAGGTGGAGACAGCGCTCCTCTCCTGCGTGGCTCACGCTGCTGCTCGCTCGGGCTCAGGCTTTCCTCTGGGAGCTGGCGGAGGGCTTCCTGTCTTTTGTGTGTGGCTCCGTTTTCTGACAGTTGACCAGTGTTTAAACATTTTTAAGTCACTTTAAAATATATATATATTTCTTTATTGATTTCAGAGAGGAAGGGAGAAAGAAACATCAATGATGAGAGAGAATCATTGATTGGCTGCCTCCTGCACACCCCTTTCGGGGATCAAGCCTGTAACCCAGGCATATGCCCTTGGCCGGAATCGAACCTGGGACCCTTCAGTCCACAGGTTAATGCTCTATCCACTGAGCCAAGCTGGCTAGGGCTTAAGTCACTTTTTAAAAATCCTCATGCGAGGATATGCTTATGGATTTATTTTCGTTTTTAGAGAGAGGGGTGGTGGGGAGGAGAGAGGGGGGAGACATCCATCGGTGCCTCCGGCATGTGCCCTGGCTTGGAATCGAACCCTCACCCTTTGGGTGTACGGGAGAACACTCCAACCACCTGAGCCACACGCCAGGGCTTTAAGCCACCTTTTAAATAAAAATCTAATATGCTCAGTTTCTGATTCTCTTTCAAAGCAAAAACAATTTATTGGAATGGCATTCAGAACGATGTTTGGGTGCATTCATGCAGCCCTGTGCATTGTGTTGGTGGGCACACTGTTTAGCGAGGGGGCCTGAAACTCTCTTCCTGTCTCCTGTGCTCCTGCCGGAGCGAGCCCCCAGCTGTGCTGAGCCGGTGGCCCACGTGTGCTCTGCCCGCCCGGCTCCTGGGCCGAGGAGGCGCTGGAACGCGGAGCTCTCTAAGCCTCTTCTGCGTGTGTTGCAGCTCGTTCCGATCTCTGTGGGAGGAGGACAGTAACAGAGTTTCTCAGAGAGGACGGAGGCCTCAGTGTAAATGGGGAGTCGTGTAAGTATGGCCCGTCCCGCACCTGCTCTCGGGTGAGCCCAGGTCACACGCAGGCCCCTGACACGGGGCATCACTCCGTGAACTCGCGCCTCCCTGGGTGGGTGGGGCGGCCAGAGCTGCTGCTTAACCCTTAACAGTAGAAGCTCATGCCACCAGGTTCATTTGCTTTGTCTTTTCTCTTTTTCATAATCGAGTTTCCTAATTTTTTCAAACTGCCGTTGTTGTGCACAGTTTTCGAATGGACAGGGTTTGCACATTAACTGCTTGTCACCACCACCCGCAGGCGATGATTATCGGGGGACAGGCACGGAGCACCTCGAAACCCACACAGCCACCTCCCTGTGGTCCCCCAGGACAGAGAGGGCAGCAGGGACCACGCGGCCCACCCTGTCTCGTGCAGGTTGTCTCTCACTCTGCTCCATTCTTGTCATGTTCTCCACAAATGCCTGTTGGTCCTTGTCCACATTTGGAATCCAGATGCCCATTAAAAAAGGACAGGATTCGGGCTAACTTTGGTTTAAAGTGTGGAGACTCTCTCTTGAAAGCGTATTTGTAAGTGTATTTAGTATGAATTAAATGAATGAAAAAAGAACTTACTTGAGGTTAATGAAAGGGTTAGCAGAGGCTGGTGTGGGAACGCATCCTGCTCAACGACGGCCGTCTGCCCCGCCCCGGGCAGCGGGGAGATGCCCGTGGAGTTCGGTATCTCCGGTTTGTAGCTGTAAGTTTCTTGGTAAAGGGGCACCTTTATAGGGCAGCCTTTTTTTTTTTTTTTAAAGCTGAGCTTCAAAAATAGTTGTCAACTGTTAATTAATAAACATAAAACAGTCGACTTTTAAAACCCTCTTAAACCATATTTCTTTGCATAGCGGCCATGTTGGAATTACGTAATAGTTTCAGGAGTCGGCACACACGTGCTAATAGGAGTGGATAACTCAACAATCACTCTTAAAAACGAAGCAGGATGGCCTTGGAGCTGTGTCGTGCGTGATGTGCATGGTGACGTGGCGCCGTGCTCCAGAGCCTCCCACTGGGGAGCGGTGGCCCGTTGGTTTCCAGCTGGTCCTGAGTGGTCCTATCCCAGCTGAGCGTGTTAACTGGTGTCTGCGGGGTTTTACGTGCCTCTCTCCGTGTGAATCCTGCAGACACCGCCGCCAGTCTGTGGGCAGCTGCCCCGCCATGGCCTCCCGGCGGGCGTCCCATCTGCGTCCGTGGGCAGGAGGGAGGGAGGCCTTCACACAGCAGCCTCTTCTGAGTTCATGTCAGCGTCTTGCTTAGATGCTTGGTTACTGTTTTTCTTGAGAAGGGAGTCGAGTTCCTCCGGGGAGAATTGGGGTAAAATCAGACCAGCTTAATCCTTAACATCCGTGTGGTCGCTGTGGAGAGCGGGTGCTCGGGTCTGTGTGTGAGTGTGCCCCGCACGCGTCTGTCTGCCGCAGGTCACCTCGCGGAGCAGGCGCTGTGGAGGATCGGCGCTGCAGGGCGGTCTGTGTCGCAGGCCGTGTGGTCGGCCCTCTGGTTGGCCGCGGCGGCTCCAGGTGGTTATGCTGGCTCTGTGCTCACTCCCCCGGGCTGGGCAGCTAACACTGCAGTGAACGACTCCCCTAACCCACAGACATCCCCGCCTGGCCCGTGCCTGCTCCCCTGCGGCGAGCTTCCTTCTGGGCTTGGTGCATGGGCTCTGTCCTCAGTGTCTGGCCGCCTGGTTTGGCCGTAACTGAGATGCATGCTCTGTGTCCCCTCCCGGTCGTGTCTGGTGTGCTGATGAGCACTCTGTGTGGCTGCAGCCTCTGCTGTCCATGTTGGAGTGTGTGGATTCCTATGAACTGCAGCCCCTCAGCTTCCCAAACGTCTGTCCGTCAGTTTCCCGGTGCTCCCAGCTTGGCTGTCACTAAACAGTTCGCTTAGGAGCCTGGCTTTCCTGAGAGCACCCCCTGAGACGGTCTGTGTGTCCTCTTTCAGGGACGGCAGCCTCTGGGGTGTTCTGGTGGCTGGGGAGCGGATGGTACCAGTTTGTGACTTTGATTTCTTGGCTGAACGTGTTTCTTCTTACAAGGTAAGGGCCTGACATCACACCTGCTTTGTGTTTTAAAGAACCAATTTTGAGCCCTAGCCAGTGTGGCTCAGTGGCTAGAGCGTCAGCCTGTGGGCTGAAGGGTCCCGGGTTCGATTCCCGTCAAGGGCATGTACCTTGCATGCAGGCTCCTCCCCGGCCTGGGCCCTGGTCAGGGTGCCTGCAGGAGGCAACCCATCGATGTGTTTCTTTCACATGGATGTTTCTCTCTGTCTTTCCCTCTCTCTTCTATTCTCTCTAGAGCAGTGGTTCTCAACCTTCTGGCCCTTTAAATACAGTTCCTCATGTTGTGACCCAACCATAACATTATTTTCGTGGCTACTTCATAACTGTAATGTTGCTACTGTTAGGAACCATCATGTAAATATCTGATATGCAGGATGGCCTTAGGCGACCCCTGTGAAAGGGTCGTTCGGCCGCCAAAGGGGTTGTGACCCACAGGTTGAGAACCACTGCTTTAGAAGATCAGTGGAAAAATATCCTTGGGTGAGGATTAACAAAAAACAAACAGATTTTGTGCTAATTGTAGGACATCATTTGATTTATTGTTTTATAATGATTTAGTTTATACTTATAGTCTTGTAGCATGGTATGGTAAAGCCTTACATTCACATGTCATTTTATGTTTTACGAAATGCTTTCATGTTCTTACGGGAGGGTCACTGAGGGAGGAGGCCCTGTCAGTGCTCCCATGGCCCAGGTTACCTGGGGGCCCATGAGCGAGGCACCCCCCTTCCCATCAGCCCTCCAGCCCAAGCCACCATTTAGAGGCCGGCTCCTGTCACGGAGACACACCTGGTGGGGAAACTGTAACTGCATTTCTGTGGGCTCCTCAGGGACTCGGGGGCAGGGGGAGGTGTCACCTGGAGAGGCCAAGTGACCGGGGACCCTGCCTTGTGCTTCCTCACGGCAAATGTTTTCCTGGTTCCTAGGTGCCTTCGGGATATTTGCAAGTTTCTCATCTTGCTCATCCCACTGCTTCTCCTACTCGGTGAGTAAGCTGTCACTGCACACCATCGGGAGGTCACTGCCCACCTCGGGAGGTCACTGCCCACCTTAGGAGGTCACTGCCCACCATCGGGAGGTCACTGCCCACCTCGGGAGGTCACTGCCCACCTTAGGAGGTCACTGCCCACCATCGGGAGGTCACTGCCCACCTCGGGAGGTCACTGCCCACCTTAGGAGGTCACTGCCCACCATCGGGAGGTCACTGCCCACCTCGGGAGGTCACTGCCCACCTTAGGAGGTCACTGCCCACCATCGGGAGGTCACTGCCCACCTCGGGAGGTCACTGCCCACCTTAGGAGGTCACTGCCCACCATCGGGAGGTCACTGCCCACCTCGGGAGGTCACTGCCCACCTTAGGAGGTCACTGCCCACCATCGGGAGGTCACTGCCCACCTCGGGAGGTCACTGCCCACCTTAGGAGGTCACTGCCCACCTCGGGAGGTCACTGCCCACCTCGGGAGGTCACTGCCCACCTTGGGAAGTCACTGCCCACCATCGGGAGGTGCTTCCTGAGCGCTGGCATCAGTGCCCTTTGTGGGAGGCGGGTGTGCCTGGGCCGACCACCTGGTTTTCTCTCCTTCAAGGTGCCGGCCTTTCCTTACGAGGCCAGGACGGCTTCCTCTCCCTTCTGCCTGTGTTCAACTGGACACACACCCTCAGAACACAGAGGGTGGATGACCCCAAAGACATGTTCACACCTGAGACTTCTCACCTGAGCCAGCCTCCAGAGGTAACCAGTTAAAAGCCCTCACCTGGCATTGCAGGTGCAGGGGAGCCCTGTTTTAGGACATACTTTTAAATATCAAGCTCCTTAAATGCTCTGAAATAGTACAGATAATGCATCTGTAAAGTAACCTCCCAATTCAGTTAATTTAATTTGAATAGAGTGCTCATTGCTAGGGAAATCTAGAAAGCTCAGAGAGGAAAATGAACGCCACCACTAGCTTGCCATGTAGGGACTCCACTAAAGGGCATGTTTGCATATTTTTCTTTCATGTATCTGTGCGTTAGGGTTGACATTTTGCTGTAATATTCTGTCTTGGGAGTTTTTTTGGGGGGGGTTGTTAAAGAGTTTTTGATTTTTAGAGAGAGGAAGGGAGAGGGAGAGAGAGAGAAAGAGAGTGACACATCGATGGGCTGCCTCCCGCACCCCCTTACTGAATGGAGCCCAAAGCCTGGCACGTGCCTCGGCCGTGAATGAAGTGGCGACACCGTGGTGCAGGGCGACCCCAGCCACAGCCGCACCGGCCAGGGCTCTGCTTTTAGCTTTGGCCTGCCCGGCAGTGAGGGTACCCGGTGCGGTTTGATGTCTCACTCGCGTTGCTGTGGGAACGTCCCCTTCCTGCTTTAGGGTGCTGCGGAGGCGTCTCCCTGGCGTTGGATGAGTGAGGTGGAGAGGCAGGTGACCTCTCTGTCTGGACAGTGTCAGAGCCGCGACGAGAAGCTTCGAGAACTGACAGCTTCGCTCCAGAAGCTGCAAGTGCGGGTGGACCAGATGGACGACAGGGGTGCCGGGGTGTCGTCCCTGGTGACAAGCGTGGTGGGGCAGCACTTGAAGGACCTTGGAGCCAGGGGGCTGCTGGGCTCCCAGGTGAGGCATGTCCCTCTGGGGCCACGGTCAGGAGGACACAGCGTGGGCCTGGCCCTGCTCTTCCTTTTGGACCTTAGGGCGTCAGCATCGGTGTGCGGAGGGTGGGCTGGCGGCTCTTTCCTGAGAACCGGGTGTGGCTCCAGGGGGGAGCGGGGCAGGGGGGCAGCTGCACTGGTCACAGCTCAGAGTCCCACCCGGAGCCTGGGTCCCCCGAGCATCTAGCTGAGGCCCGAGTGCTCTCCCAGCACCGACGCTCGTGGCAGAGAGCTCCCACACAAGAGGAGGGCCAGCAGGCTGCCCTCGTGCACGTGGCTCATTTGCATTCCCTTTAAAGAAGAAATGACGTAGAAAAGGCAGGGTCCGTTTCTCTGGAGTTGAGATCTAAGTCTGCTTGGCTCAGTACGCTTGGCCCTCTGTTCTTGGCCACCTCCGACGTTTGCCTGAGCACTGGTCACGGTGACCCCAGAGGGAACCCCAGCTTGTCAGAGGCAGGCACGGTGTCAGGTCCCCGACGGCGGTGGAGACGAGAGCCTGGTGGTGGGCGGTGAGCCTTCCAGCTGCTCTGTCACGTGGTGACCAGGCGCTCTCCGTCCTCGGGTCTTTCGTGGAAATGACGTGCCAGGTTTGTGATTCGTCGCTTACCTTTCTCTCCCGTTTGTCCTCATTTCTCTCCAAGGCCGACTTGGTGACCACCCACCACGAGCAGTTCTCGCGCATCTCAGACCTGGAGGACCTTCTGGGGAAGCTGGCGGGAAAGGTGGAGGTACTCCTTCTCGTCGCTGTGGCCTCGGCACCGTGCTCTCCCACGTGAGAGCCACGAGGGCCGGTGTTCGCACGCCCCGGCCTTGGAAGTGCCCTTTCGGGGTATCTGCTGCCGGCCCCAGGGTTTCCCTGGGAGGTTCCGTGTGTGGCCGTGATGCTTCACGAGCATGTCCAGCTCATGGTCCGAGGTGTCTTTCGAGGGGAGGCCTGCACCCAGGGATCGGCCAGGCCACAGGTCAGGGCTGCGGACGCCAGGGGCCGGCGGAGTCTGTGCCTCCTGTTTGTCACAGCCACCTCCAGAGGCACCTTGTGTGCAGACGAGAATTCAGTTTCTGGAGGGAAAGTCTGTCTCAGATGCTGATGGCGACAGAGGACGGAGGCCAGGTGCTGGGCTGGCACAGAGCAGGGCATAACAGGAGGCTGTCAGCTTGACCCAGGGGGAGGCAGGGCACAGCCATGACCGAGTCAGAGCGGTGAGGCCTGCCCAGTAGGTGGGAGAAGTCCTGCTGCGGAGGCGGGCTCACCTGTCTCCTGGGCCTGAGGCTGCGAGAAGGCCTGTCCGCCTGGCACAGAGCCCACGCCTGCACTTTGAGTGGACCCTGCCACCCCCTTGGTGTGGGCGTGTGTGTTCCTGTCCTGTGCTGCCTTTGAGGTGACCGCCAGGGCCCTGGGCTGGGCGGGGGCCGTGGATGTGGGACATGCAACAGCTGCTCCTGTGTGACTGCTTCTCTCTCAGTGTCTGAAAGCACACCCTCCCCTCCAGCCGGCAGCCTGGGCTGGGGCTGTAGGGGAGGAACCCAGGCAGACCTGTGGCTTGACACTACATAGGTGTGTGTAGTTAACCGCACAGGTGGCTTTATGAAAAGCCAGCATGGCATCGTGAAAATAGGTGGTTTCTCGTACCTTCTAGGCCATCCAGAAGGAATTGGAGCAGACCAAGCTGAGGACAGAGAGGTAGGAGGCTCAGAGGCGCCAGGTTCGTCGTGTCGTGGGGCTGCCACCTGGGGTGACGAGCTCCGGAGGCACACAGAGCCGTGTGTCTTCCTGGGAAGGGCCTGTTGGGTCTGCTGCTCCCCACAGCCCCGCAAGGGCAGAACACCCCTTGGACCTGGAGTGCTTGGAGGGCCACCCTCAGGGCACAGATAAACCCAGGCTCATGTCACAGCGGGGGGCGTGGTGCCTGGAGATCTCTGGCACGTGGGCATCGAAGCTCAGCCCCTGTCCTTGGGCAGGGCCTGCGTGTGACACGGCCTTCGCACCACACTGCCGCCGGCCCCTCGGGGCAGGGCTCCCGCCCTTCTAGCCGTCCCTCTGCTGCCCAGACAGCCTGGTGCCTCAGCAGGTCCTGGGCTCCTCACGGCGTCCCGTGCATCCCTCTACAGCCAGCCCTCCCCCGAGCCCTCGGATACTGGACTCCCCTTCTCACTCTTCACTCCTTAGTTTCATCACACAGGTCCCTCCCCCGCCCTCCAGGTTGTCTAAATACAATACTTCACCCTTCCTTGCTCAGTGATTCCTGAGGCTCAACTGGGGACCCTGTACCCTCTGGCTGCTGTGTCTGGCCTGCGGTTGGGCTGGACCCGTGTGCTGTGTGTCTGTGTCTGGCTGGCGGCCAGGCTGGACCCGTGTGCTGTGTCTCTGTGTGTGTGTGTGTGTCTGTGTGTGTCTGTGTGTGTGTGTGTGTGTGTGTGTGTCTGTCTGTGTGTCTGTGTGTCTGTATCTGGCCGGCGGCCGGGCTGGACCCATGTGCTGTGTGTCTGTGTCTGGCAGTCGCCCCCATCAGCACACGTGGGGCAGGTGCACCCTTGGGCAAGGGGGACCCTCAGGGACCCGGCCTGAGTGTGTGGAGCTCCTGTGCACGAGGCGCAGGCTGACGTCACCCACGGTGTCTGGGGCCGCGCTTCTCCCGCGTTCACCCGTGTTCACCGAGCCTGTCCTCCCCCCACCCCAACCGCCAGCGCGCCTGGGCAGGAGCAGCGCCTGCTGTCCATGGTGGCGCAGCTGGAGCGCGAGCTGGAGCACCTGCGGTCAGACATGGCGGCGTGGCGGCCCCTGAGGAGCAGCTGTGAGGAGGCCCACACGGTCCTCAGGAAGGTAAGCCTCCGACCCTGCGTCTCCACCGGATCGTGGAGTGTAGCGCACCTGCTCCCGCTGCTGCCCAGGCGCCCTTCGGTACAGAAGTGTGCGGAGCAGTCGTGCCTGTGGGCGTTTCTGGAAACAGTTACATTTAAAGTGCTCTGTGCCCCTCACCCGGGGCCTCAGTGCTGGGTGGGCGAGCTGGACGTGGCAGTGCCTCCTCCTCGGCCCAAGGCACAGGCCCCGCTTACGCCGCGTCCCCTCCCACGCATGTTCTCTGACCTGCCCCAGCCTGTCTGGGGGGGTTCTCACATTTAACCGAGGGGGAAAATCACCCGGCCGGTGTGGCTCAGTGGTTCGGCCCAGTCTATGAAACAGGAGTTCACGGTTTGATTTCTGCTCAGGGTTGGGCGCTCGATCCCCAGTGGGGTCGTGCAGGGGGCAGCCGATCAGTGATTCTCGCTCATCATTGATGTTTCTGTCTCTCTCTCCCTTCCTCTCTGAATCAATAAAAACATATTAAAGGGGTTTGGGGGTCGTGCAGCATTTCCATGATGGACGTGAAGAGCTGGGGGACACTGCCATCGCATCTAAGGGGAGGGGCATACAGAGCCGCGTGATTTCTCGTCTGTCCTCGTGATGTTATTAGGTCGATGCCCAAGTCCGAGAGACCGTCAGGCTCCTGCTTTCCAACGACCAGCAGGACGGCTCCCTGGACTGGCTGCTGCAGAAGCTGTCTGCGCAGTTCGTCAGCAAAGCCGACCTGCAGGCTCTGCTGCGAGAACTGGAGCTGCAGATACTGAAGAACATCACCCACCACATTTCTGTGACAAGACAGGGGCCAACCTCTGAAGCCATCATGGCCGCGGTGACCTCGGAGGGGACTTCTGGGATCACAGAAGCGGTAGGTGGAGAGGGAGGGAGGGGACACTGGTGAGGGCGATGAGGGCCGGGTCCTGAGGAGCCAGACAGGTGGAAACAGGGCAGGTGCCAGCCAGGGAGGTGAGAGGTGGGCGCCCAGGTGGCACTGCTGCTGGGAGGACTACTCTGCTCACCTGTCCCAGAGTCTGGCTGCCTGGAGCCGCACACCTGAGGATCGGTGTCTCCCATCACAGAACCAGGCCGCAGTGCCTGCGTGGTCACCACTCTGTGTGCCAGGGGTGGGGGTGGTGGGAGCCCTGTGGGCAGGGTGGGCGCCCTCCCATGCCCTTCGCGTGGCCCCGCCGGGTGCAGGCTGCAGTTTGGATTTCCCAAACATCCCCATGCCTTCTCCACAACATAGCTCCCTGCCAGTGCTCTCCCTGAAACGCGGGCTCCGCGCCCGCCGCTAACTTGTAGCCTTGTCTCCCCTCCCCTGGGTCGGGTCCCCTCCTGTGCTGCCTCCGCCCAGCAAGCTCGCGTCATCGTGAACAACGCGCTCAAGCTGTATTCCCAGGACAAGACCGGCATGGTGGACTTTGCCCTTGAGTCTGGTGGTGAGTGAGCACCTCTGGTGACTGCCGGAGGCCACCTGCTGGCAGGTGCAGCCAAAGGGGTTGCCACTCCCCGTCCAGCACCAGGACTCACTGGGGCTCTCGGGGCTCCTCCTCGCCAGTTGTTCGCGCTCCAGACGGCTTGGCTCTCCCCTCGCACCGCGCTGTGGTGAGGCCGGCGGCTCATCTCAGTGGGGGGCCTTTCCACGGCTCTAGGGCTCTTCCAGCTCTCAGGTCCCCCCACGGTGGGTGGTTGGTTGCTGTGGTCTTGAGTGTCGTGCAGTGTGTGTGTAAACGTCGCAGGTGGTACGTGCTTGGTATGTTCTTATTGTTTTTTGAGCGAGAGGGGGAAGGGGGGAGAGAGAACATCCAAATGAGAGAAACATCGTTGGTTGCCTCCCGCACACACCCCAGCCGGGATGGAACCCGCAGTGGCCAGGGCGCTTTTTTTACGAATTGAAGGCAGCACCAGAGGAAAGACACTCACTGTGCTGTGACCTGTTTTTGTGGTGTCGCCGAGGTGACCTGCACGGAGGTCATGGGCGGCAGGCAGTTTCTCCCACGTCTCCCAGGAGGCTGTGCTCGCGGTGTGGATGCGGGTTCCTTCTGGAACTTGGCGAGACTCCCGCCAGCGCCTGCCTCCTGCCGGGACCACAGTCCCCAGGCGTCGAAATGCAGCAAACCAGTGGAGAGAGGGCGGGGTTCCTCAAGGAATAAGGAAAGGGTGGTCTGTTAGGGCAGCGTGCCGCCTGCCTGCCGGCTCTGGACCGAGATCTCAGGCCGATGGACTTGAGAAATCAGACTGTGGCTCAGGGAAGGGTTGGGTCCACATACATGCCTTCTGTCACCTGATCTCTGACATTGGATCAAACATGGGAACGTTTCTGTGAAGAAATCGTGGGCGCTCATAGGACACGAGAAAGACTGAATGACTTCACGTCTGGTCAGTGGGGAGGTTTTGCCACCCTACGTTTTACAGAGAATTGCGGGTTTCTGGATATGTAACATTTAGGAATTACAGATTTTCCTGGAGAAGAGGAGGTTCTTAACGCGCTGTAGTGTGTGGAAGGGTTGGAGTCTGCAGGGGTGGTGGTGATCTTACACTCTGGCCGCCTGTTTAGTTTGCCTCATCCGGGCAGCGTATCCCCCCAACCCCCCAGCAGCTGGCCATGGGCCTTTTAAGTCAACCCTCTAACCCTCACGGGCCAGGTAGCAGGGGGGCCTGATTGGATTCCTTATTGTTCTTTTAAAACCATGAGCAGCCTGGCTGGTGTGGCTCTGTTGGTTGGACTGTTGTCCGTGCACTGGAAGGTTGTGGGTTCGATCCCCGATTGGGGTTAGGGTGGGTACAGCAGGCACAACCCATGTTTCTCACATTGATGTTTCTCTCCTCCCCCTTCCTCTCTCTATAGTCAATAGAAACACCCTTGTGTGAGGATTTTAAAACCACGAACAAAAGTTTATTCAGAGTTGCTGTCCCAAGGGGTGCGGGCGGGCGGGGAGCAGCCATGGTTAAGGGCCTCCCATGTGGGCAGGTGCACACAGCGCAGCTGAAAGCAGGCACCTCCTGGCACTGGGCTTGGACCAAGTGGGGCTGAGGTGGGGGCTGACCTAGAGCACCACGGCCAGCTCCTCCCTGCGGGGCTGGCCGGCTCTTCCGGAGGCGGGCGCAGACCCTGACACAGGCCCTGCTTCCAGGGGGCAGCATCCTGAGCACTCGCTGCTCGGAGACACATGAGACCAAGACGGCGCTCATCAGCCTGTTTGGCATCCCGCTGTGGTACTTCTCCCAGTCGCCCCGCGTCGTGATCCAGGTGAGGATCCGTGTGTTTGGCGGCTGGCATCATCGGGGGGCCCCTTGTGACCAACTCTGTGATGTATGTTTAGCTTTTTGTGAAGGTGTCGGTACATACAGGAGTGTGTGCCCTCGTCTGTCTTCAGTCAATGAGTTTTCACACAGCGGACACATGCGGGCCAGCACCCCCGGCCCCTCTTGTCCTCTCGCCCCAAGGTTGGCTTGTAACTCCGTCCCATCTTGTCTGAGGTGTGAGCTGCAGGGCCCACTGTGCGAGTCAGCTGTGCCTGCTCGTGCCTGAGAGAGCGGGGTGAGCGCCCGCAGGCGGCTCGCACACACAGGCCCTGCAATTCTGGGCGTGTGCTGCCTTCCCGGGCCTCCCTCCCACACGGGTCTCAGATTTCAAGGCTGCATGATGACGAGTGTAAAGCATCAGATACGTTCGTTTGGCCTCAGGACTACACTGCTGCCTTACATTATAATGTTTTTGGAAGAAAATTTAAATTATTTTTTAACACGAAACATTCACATGGTAGCGGCCTTTCACTTAGAAACCACACGCTCAGCCTGAAAGAGCTCAGGAAGGAGCTGAGCGGTGAGGGATGCTGTTCACGGGCAGTGCTGGTCCTGCCCTGCCCTGACACTCCCCATCCACGGTGCCGCTGGTGTCTGACCTGCGTCATGCTGCTCCTCAGTCCCCAGCACTCGCCAGGCCCTGGGCCACGGGGTCGCTCATCCGCGTACCTCAGCTCCGCGCGGCCTCAGGCACTGTCTGCCCTGCTGGCCTGGGTCTCAGCATGAGCCCTGGTGGTCAGGTGGCAGCTGTCCTCTGCATGATAGACGTGGGGCAAGAGCGAGCCGTGCCTGCCCGGGAGGAGGGCGGGTGCCGGCTGTGCTGGGGCAGCAGCAGTGGCGGCTGCTCGCAGGGAGGAATGTGGGCCTTCGCAGGGACAGCTGGCGGGGGGTGAGCTCCCCCCGAGGGGCAGGGCGCCCCGGGCTCAGCCCACGCCGCCTAGGAGCGAAGCCACAGCTCACTGAGGGCTGCCGCACCAGCACCTGCAGGAACCCACGGGCACGCGTACCGAAGGCTGCAGGGTGTCAGAGCGTGGCCTTGGGGTGGCCGCTCCTTCGGACGGCAACGAGTATTCAGGGCCCAGGCCCCTTCTCACAGGGCGAGCAGAGGGGGCACAAAGAACCAAGAATGAGTATCTTCCTTGTGTCGTACCATCCTGCCCCTCCCTCCCTCCTGGTCTGGGCCACACCACAGAGCAGCTGGCACCACAGAGCAGCTGGCACCAGGGCAGGGCCCTCCTCTGCTGTGGAAAGTACTCTTGCCGCCTATGTCCTGTGGCCAGTCGTTTTGTACCCTTGCCAGTGTCCCCAGATGGAAGTGGGCATGTGGATCAGAGACCGATGTGCCTGCGGCTGGGCTTCCTGAGCTTGGCCAGTGTGCACGGTGTGTGAGCGTGCGCGTCCCTCGGCGTCAGCACAGGCGCCCACCTGGGGATGATGGTAGTCTGCTAGGTGAGCCCCCGGGACACCGGCCACATAGACTTGGCTTCCAGTCCTGTGTGGGCTGGACCTCCTTGTGGTTGGGGACATTGACACCCCGTGTGGCCTGTGTGGTGCGTCTCGCCCATTTTCCCTTTGGCTCTGGCCACGTGAGCTCCGTAGAACGCACTCACCTGTGGGCGGCAGTCCCTCTTCCCCAGGTTGTCTTTTGATTTTGCTGATGGTAATTTTTTTACCATGAAAAATGCTTTTGTTTTTATTTCCATGGTATCAGTCTTTCCTCTTACTTCTTCTGCTTTACAAATGGTTAAGCGCTTGCCCAGCTATTAAGTGTTAGTATTTTGCCTTTCCCCAGCCTGACATCTATCCAGGGAACTGCTGGGCATTCAAAGGCTCACAGGGGTACCTGGTGGTGCGGCTGTCGATGGAGATCCACCCAACCAGTTTCACCATAGAGCACATACCAAAGACGCTGTCGCCCACGGGCAACATCACCAGCGCCCCCAAGGACTTCTCCGTCTATGTGAGTGTGCTTGCACCCGGGGGCCCCAGAGGTGCCCTCCTCCCTGCCCTTTCCTCTGGAGCGTTGCAGGCAGCGTGGGCCCAGCGGAGAGTCAGGTCTCAGTGATGGAGGAGCACCCCCCTCACTGGCGAGGAGTTGCAAAAGCCCTGAACGAAAGGGCCAGGCAGCGGCCTCACAGAGCCCTGGTCTCCGCAGTGACGGAGACGGGTTTCCCCCGCTCCTGCCGGAGAGATGCTGTCCGCTGGTGTCACTTCCACGATCCGGTGACCACCTGGTTTTGCTTTCAGGGACTAGAAAATGAGTATCAAGAGGAAGGGCAGCTGCTGGGACAGTTCATGTTCGACCAAGAGGGGGAGTCACTCCAGACCTTCCCCGTCCCGGTGAGCACCTGCCACACACACTGGTCCCCAGCCCCGGGCCCCAGTCCGCAGGCCCTGCTGCCATGAGCAAGCTGCCAGAGTGCGTGGCTCAGCCTCGGGAAGGGAGCGGGGCTCCCCCCTCCCTGAATGAGCCTCTGCGGTGCATGCTTCGCTCCCGTCAGTGTGTCCTCACAGAAGCCAAGTCTGCTCACGGCGGGTTCTCAGCCCCCCCCTGAGCTGTGCCTGTGAGGTGGCGCAGGGCCTGTTCCCAGCCTGGCTCCTCTCAGGAGCCTCGGGCGTGTGCTTGGGCTCGGGCGTGTTAATATGAAATAAGTGTGAGTGTTCTTCTCTCCTTTGATTTCAGAAAAGACCTGAAAGAGCTTTCCAAATAGTGGAACTTCGGATTTTTTCTAACTGGGGCCACCCTGAATACACATGTCTCTATCGGTTCAGAGTGCACGGAGACCCTGTCAAGTAGAGACGCTCCTCACTGCTGCTGTACATTGTGTACATATGGGGCAGCCCGAGACACGGACCTTCCCTTCGTGAGCAAGGGCGTGGGACATGTGACGTCCCCTGTTCAATAAACGCTGCTGACTGCCAGCAGGACACGGGAATTAGCAATGACTGTTGTGCCGTCCCTTGCTCTTCTATGGGAAGCTGCGTGTTGAGGGCTTGGGTTTAGGGAGACCCGTTAGCCACAGGTGATCTCAGAAATTAATTTGAATGTATGGTTCACAAAGACACTTTGTTTGGGGGATTTGTTTTTAAACACAAAGCTGTTTATATTCCTTATTTTCTTGACATCAGGAACAAAGCAAATGATGTTAAAAGGTTTGACGTGTTCTTGAAGCTTCTACACTTAGCCGGTCACTGGCCCTTTTAAAGGACTTCGGGGCAGCTACCTGTTTTATCTTTTCAGCACTTAGTTCTTTCAGGGGAAAAATCAGTGTCACACCAAACTTCAGCTCCAAACTCCTTTCCTTTCGGTGGGATTGTGCTTTACTCGGTCGTCGTCTCACGTCCCCGGGTGGGGAAGTGATGAATACGTGTGTTTCTGCTTAGCTTGCTCCACGGACAGAGTCTCAGAGTCAGAGCTTGGTGTACGAACACCTGGCAGGAACACGGGAGTCACCTCGCGTGGCTGGTGTGGGTCTGACTGGGTCCAGGACGTCTAGGTGTCAACACACAAGTGCGGGCTCGGGTCTCCGCAGGCTCCCCTTCCAGCATGAACGGGAACGACGACCTCCCATCCTGTGGGTTCAGGTTTCTTTCCAGCTCTGCACAAGCAACACTAACAGGCTCCACGCCGCCCAGAGGCTGTTCTTATCCACTGGTGGCGTCGCAGGAGATGGTGCTGCGTGGCCCGTGCACGAAGCCACCACATCCCAGACTGTCCTCCGGCCTTTCCTTAAGCTGTTGGCCATTCTCCTCCCCTTCCTGGGAGACCCATTGTGGTCATAATATTTAACACTGAGGCTATTTAACACTGAGACTATTTAACACTGAGCAGACTTTATAAATGAGATATCCCAAAGCACGTAAGCTGTTACAGATGTTTTACCTTAAAAGTTTTATTGGGTTAAGACAGTTTCTTGGTGTACCATAAACGTTGTATTTTCGAAAAAGATAAAATGATGGTGCTGACAGGTTTTCTGGAGTTTTATGTATATTGCGCAATAGTCCTCAAATACACAAAAACTAGGTAGCTTTTTTCCCCCTCACTCTTAGAATTGGAGCTATTGTCTATGCAGTTAAGTTGGATAAAATGTATACAGATGTTTCCTATATTACAAGATAAATATATGAGTCAGAATTTCCTATATAAAAATTGGGGAGTTGGGGTGGAAATATTTTGAATATTTATTTTTAAAGATGCAAGATAGGACTTTGTGCAGTGTATTTTTGTAAATGCTTTCCCACATGTCTGGTAGTGCTCCTGTTGCTGCCACCAAACTAAGATGCTATTGAAATGTTTAATAAAGAGTTTTTAATTTTTAAGAGTGCATGTCATACTTCACATGAATAATAAACAGCCTATTTCTTTGCCAGTCTGCTTTGTTTCTGCCGGGGAGCTGTTGGGGGGACGACTAGGTCTGCATGTTCTCCCGTGTGTGTCTGTCGGGACTTCATGCAGCCACCTCGTGCTCACCCGCTTGACCGGCCCTGACTGCAGGGCACCCGCGGGTCGGGAGGGAGGGAGGCAGGAAGGAGGTGGGATGCGCCCGTCCTGGGTCTGGTTACCGACAGGCGTGGCCGGAGCCCGCTTCCCGAGCCAGCTTCGGTTCACCGGTGAAGTGCAGGGCGGGCGGCGCTCCTCCGCTGGTTTTCCGCGAACCCGAGGCCTAGGCCCGCCCCACCTGTGGGTACTGACCGCCCCGCACGCCCCCGCCCCCCTTTAAAAGTTTCCGTTGGCCCCAGCTGGTGTGTTTCAGTGGATAGAGCGCCGGCCTGTGGACTGACGTCCCGGGTTCAGTTCCTGTCCTTTAAAAGTCCGTTGGCCCCAGCTGGTGTGTTTCAGTGGATAGAGCGCCGGCCTGTGGACTGACGTCCCGGGTTCAGTTCCTGTCGGGGTGCAGGTCCCGATTGCGGGCTCGATCCCCAGTGGGAGGCGTGCAGGAGGCAGCCGATCCACGATTCTCATCATTGATGTTTCTATCTCTCCCTCTCTGAAATCAATAAAAACATATTTTTTAAAAAAGTTTCCGTTGGTTTCGGGGAGAGAAACATCCAGGATGAGAGTCTCGATCAGCTGCCTGCAGCTCCGTGGCGGGACGGAGCCCACCCCCGCATGGACCGAGGCGGCAGGAGCGCCACCTCAGGCT
>NW_006291820.1:426319-431734 GCF_000327345.1 Myotis davidii
AGGTGGGCAGCGCGTGGGGCTGTGTCCACAGGAGTGGGCGTGGCCGCGGGCTCCTGGAGCCTCAGTGCTTGGCTCCGTCCCAGCAGCTGTCCCCGGGCGTCGGGCATCTGCTAAGTCACTTAAGTCGCTCCCGGGGCAGGAAGGGACCGTCGCCTGAGGCCTCCTCCCGGGGGCCCTGCGCCTTTCTGGGTTGGCGTTGATGGTTGATGGTAGCCTGTGACCAGTTTTGCCTCTTAAACCAAATTAAGAAATTTTTTTAAAGAAAGCCTTAAAATACACGTTCTCTGCTACCCCCTGGGTAACCTGAGCTTTCCCTGCGGAGCAGCTGAGGCCTGCGGCTGTGTTCTGGGGGACAGGGAATGGAGGGGCGGGGTCGGCTGAGACTTGACTGTCTCATTTACACATACTGATTTTTTAGAGAGGAAGGGAGAGGGAGAGGGAGAGAAACATCAATGCTGAGAGAGAACCATGGATCGGCTGCCTCCCGCACGCCCCCCACTGGGGATGGAGCCCACAACCCGAGCCTGTGCCCTTGACCAGAATCAACCCCGGGACCCTTCAGTCCGCAGGCTGACGCTCTATCCGCTGAACCAGACTGGCCAGGGCCATAGTGATTTTTAAAATTAAATTTGTTGAGGTAACAGGTGCGCACCATTATCATTTGGCATCTGAGCGCCATAGCGAGGTCTCCACCCAGTCTGGTCTTCGCCCAGTTCCCCCCACACCCCTCTTCTGGGCATCAGGCCCTTACTTCTCTGTACCTGCGAGTTTGTTTCCATTTCGTTCCCTTCATTTTTAGATTCCACATGTGAGAGAAATCACATGGGGTCTGTCTGTCTGTCTGAATGATGTCACTTAGTATAATCGCTTCGGGGCATCCGTCCATGTTGTCACAAAGGGTAAGACTTCACTCGTTTTATTGCTGAGTAATACTCCATTGTATATATGCATCACAGCTTTTTGTTAATTTCTTTATATTGATTTTAGAGAGAGAGACGTGGATTTGTTGTTCCACTTATTTATGCACCTATTGGTTGACCCTTTATGGGCCTGACCGGGGATTGAAACCCAACATTGCTGTATGGGGACGATGCTCTAACCAGGAGCCGCCGGCCCGGCCAGCCCCCAGCTGCTTCACCAGCTCCCACGACGGGTATGTGGGCAGCTTCCATGTCTTGGCTGCTGCAGGTCCCGCTGCAGTGGGCACGGGTGCCTGTGTCTTTGAACAGATGCTCCCATACCCTTTGGGTAAACACCCAGAAGAGGGTTGCGGGTCATGTGGTCGCTCTGCTTTTAATGTTTTTGAGGAAACACCATGCTATTTTCCACGGCGGCTGCACCAGGTTACGTCCCACCAGCGTGGGCAGGCGCCCTGTGCTCCCCGCCCGGCCAGGGCTTGTTCTTTCTTGTCTTGACGGCAGCCTTTCTGACAGGTGGGAGCTGGTACCGGGGGGTGGGTTTGCATTTCCTCATCAGCGGTGTTGACCGCCCTTCGTGTGCTTTTGGCGGGAGCGTCCCTCGACCTGCCTGTGTGGGTGCTCTGTCAGACGTGTGGGAGGTTAAAGGAGAGCCTCCTACTGCGTGCGACTCGTACGACTGTCGCTGCTCGCGTACCCTGGCTCCTGCGTTGGGCACATGCAGAGTGAGTGCTGTTCGTCTTGACGGATCGCCCTTTCTCGGTGAGATGTCCACCTTTGCCTCTTGTTGCCTTTCTTGAGCTGACATTGATTCTGCCTGATGTAAGCATGGCGGCACCTGCTTCCTTCCGGACGCCGTGTGCTGGGTGCCAGCGTCCCCTGCCCCCGAGCCTGTCGTCTCTGGAGCTGGGGCGGGTCTAGTTCTGGGTCCATCGGCTGCTCTGAGCCTGTGCCGGGAGCCGGTCCATCCTTGCTGTTTCAAGGGACCTGGCATATATGGCATACTGTCCTTAATATGTTTGCTCACCTTCTTGGCACTATGTGTTTTAACCAAGGTCACCTCTCTGAGAAAGGTTGTTTCCCCAGGTAGGGATTTTCCCCCGAAGTTAGGGAGGAAATAAAACCCCTTAACGAAGTGCCAGGCGGGTAATTAATCACTTTAACTACGAACAATCATGCTTAAACTACATAATCTTTACTCCCTGGAATGGAGATAAGAAACACCCTAACCTTTGGAATAGAGATTGATAGGATTGGAATCAACTGGTATAAATACAGATGTAACAAGACAACAGGACATAGAACTTAGAAGACAGAACCTAGACACAGAACTTAGCGAGAGAACATGGCAAAAGATCCTGGACAGAACCTGGCTACAGAACTTGGCTAGAGAACCTAGACAGAACCTGGCTGAAGAACCCGGCTACAGAACCTGGCGACCGAACCTGGCTGGAGCTCCTAACCAGCACTTCGCTGGAGATCTAGACCAGAACTTGGCTGGAGATCCTGGCTAGAGATCCTGGCTAGGCTGCTGATCAACTGAACGCTGTCTCCGTGTCATTCCTTCTTCGCCGACTCCGTCCACACCTTTGGGAACCCCTGGACCTGCTGGGGTTGGACCCCGGCAAGCCTGGAGACGGTGAGCGGTGAGCCCTCCGTTCACCTCCGGGACCAGTGCTGGCTGTGACTGACCTCCTCTGGCAGCTCTGTCCGTGTTCCTTCCGGGCCCTGCCGCCGGTTGGGTGGTGGTGGTTCTGACATCCTCTGTTCTCTCTGCTTCGCGTTTGGTGCCTCGGCTCTGGCTGTTGGTCTCCGACAAAGCCGTCTTGTTCTGTCGGTAGCTCCTTATCTCCATCTGCCCTGCAGGTTTGTGCATCCCCTCCTCCCTTTCTAGGTATTTTTGTCACATTCTCTGTGCTGTTCTCCGTGACTAAATGGAAGCAGCTGTCGTTTTTTAAACTGTAAGAGGACATTTATGGGGTGAATCATGGCGGTAGAAAAAGTGATTCCTAAAAGAAATGGGCTTAGGGACCAAGTTACAGCGGCCAAGGAAGGGCCCTAGAGCCGGGAGCGAGGACGCCGATGCGAGGGCCTGGGCCGGGCGGGGAGCGGGCGGCTCGGAGGGAGCGCCAGCTGTGGTCGTTTTAATGCCCTTTTCCCTTCCCTTTTATGCTGATTAAGTGCTCGACACCCTGTTCTGTCTGTCTGTCACCTTCGGCTCCTGCGTCTGAGGATGCGTCTGGCGGTGGCCTGGCTGGTGCTTCTCTGCTGAGTGCACCCTCCGCTCCCTCCCGGCTGCTCTCCGCCAGAAACCTGGGACCTAGGGTTTCCTCTGGGGACCATCTCCCCCGAGTTTTGAGAACTCGGTTTTGTCACGAACTTTTGACAGTTTTTACAATGTGTCTTGTTACTTCCTGCCTTGACTATCCTGGGAGCCACCCCCCACACCCCCTGTCCCAGGTTGCCCTGCCCTTCCGCATGGAGTGGAGGGCTCCCCTCTCCCATGGAGTCTTGTCTGTCTGTCTGTCCCGTCGCCCTGGGCGGCCTTCTCGTTGGGGACCTCCGTCCAGAGTGTCTGTCTGTCCCTCTTCATGGTGTCCGTCTCTGGGGTCAGGTGCTCACTGTGCGCATTGAGCTGTTCTGCGTCACTGGACTGCCCGCGTGTCCGTGTCTTGTTGCTTCGTGGTGGCTGCTGTGGATTCTCCGTGTGACTTTGAACTTGGCGTCTGGAGACTCGTTTCCTGTGTTGCCTGTCGCGTTGTTCGTGGTGTTTCGTGGTTGTACTTCTCGCTGGGGGCAGGCGGTGAGCACCTGTCTCAGTGATGGCGAACCTATGACACGCAAACTCATTTTTTTGGTTGATTTTTCTTTGTTAAAATGGCACTTAAATATATAAAATATAAGTCTTTGTTTTACTCTGGTTGCAAAGATCAAAACATTTCTATATGTGACACGGCACCAGAGTGAAGTTGGGGTTTTTCAAAACCCTGGCACGCCGAGCTCCAAAGGTTCGCCATCACTGCCCTGGCGCCCGGAGGCACTGCTGGGTTTTATCATTCAACCGGTGGGCGACCACAGGTAGTTCTGTTTGCCAGGAGATGGCGCTGTACACAAGGTGTGGTGATGCCGGGCCGGGTGGGGGTCCCTGTGGTCGGGGAGCCGCTGCCTGGGGGAGGGTTTGAAGCCTGCTGCTCCTGTCCTCCCCGCCCCACCCCTCCCCACTCGGAAAGCTGGCTCCACTGTCCAGGAACGGCCTCCCTGCCTTCGGGGCTTGTTTTCCCTGGAGTGGGCTCCTGAGATGTTATCTTTGCTCCCGCGTGTCATGAGGAACCGAGGCAGGCTGGGGTACTGGCCCTGGGTCCATGAGGTGGAGCTGTGGGTGCTGTCTGGAGGACCAGGCCGTGTGTGTGCGTGTGTGTGTGTACGTGTGTGTGTGCGTGTGCGTGGGTGACGTGCTCTCCTCTGTCAGCAGTGCTGAGGCAGAAACGGGCCGTCCGTGTACATGTGTGTACGTGTGGGTGTGCGTGTGCGTGTGTGACGGGCTCACCTCTGTCAGCAGTGCTGAGGCAGAAACGGGCCGTCCGTGTACATGTGTGTACGTGTGGGTGTGCGTGTGCGTGTGTGACGGGCTCACCTCTGTCAGCAGTGCTGAGGCAGAAACGGGCCGAGCCACCGTCCTGCTGCTGGCGGGACGGGTGTGTCCTGGGCTCTGCTTGTTGAAGGGCAGGCCTCTGTGGTGACGGGGACAGCTCGCCATCGCTCCCCCTGGTGGAAGGGAAGCCGCGGCCTGGCCTCTGCACCCAGGGGTGTGTGCCCGCAGGCGGTTCCTGGCTGTGCTCCCCTTGTGGTCACTGAGGCCCCCCAGACAGCCAGGTGCTCCGGGCGCCGCCCGCACAGCTCCCTGCCGACCTGCCCCCTGCGCTCCTCAGGCTGTTCTGCTGCCCTGGACACTGTTGGTGCGGACGGACCTGTCCGGTCCAGCCGTCTGCTCCAGGCCCTGCCAGGCTCTGGCGGCACTGCCCCTCCCCCACCAGCCCAGGTCCTGTCCTTGGTGACCAGGCGTGCGGAGTGGGGCACCCACACAGGACCAGGGGTGGTGGTGCCTCCCATGGGAAGGGAGGGCACGCTGAGAACGCCGGCGCAGCCACGGTGGGCGTCGTCCCTCATCCTGTGTGCCGTCCTGGCTTTTGGTTCTGCCCTAATAGGCGAGGGGGTGTCACCCCCCTTTTGCTGGTCCCTTCTGACAACCCTGGGCCTGAGTCCCTGCTGATGGCCCAGGCACGAGGCCGCAGGGCGCCCGGTCTGCTGTCCGAGGCCCCGTCGCTGACCGCAGGGGCTCCGTGCAGCCGGGCAGGGCAGAGCGCAGGACCCAGGTGATCAGCTCCCCCCGTGGGCTGCTGGGGCCTGACTGGCTCTGCTCCGCTGCAGGTACATGTCGCAGAGCAAGCACGCCGAGGCCCGCGAGCTCATGTGCTCCGGGGCGCTGCTCTTCTTCAGC
>NW_006291820.1:431775-432902 GCF_000327345.1 Myotis davidii
TGGGCAGGGCGGGCACGGTCTGTGGGCCAGGGGCCTCGCGCCCAGGCTGCCGCCTGTCACCTGGGCTGTAAGGCTGAGTCTTCCCAACACAGAGCTCGCTCTCTAACCACGTGATTCTTGTCTCTTTCCATGTTTTGTAGCAAAACAGTGCTGCGGACCTGTCCATGCTGGTCTTGGAGTCGCTGGAGAAGGCGGAAGTGGAGGTGGCCGATGAGCTGTTGGGTGAGGCTTTCTCATGGCGCTCGAGGCTCCTCTCCTGTGTGTTTCAGGGCTGGTGTCTCCCGTCGCAACCCCTGCACACGCACCCACACACGGAGGCCACTGTGCTGCCCCAGGGTTCCTGCAGCAGCCTCTGCCCCCGCTATGCTCCCACGCAGGCGGGCTCCTCTGGGCACGGCAGTGTGCTCTGGGGGGGGAGTCCAGCAGGACACGCCAGGGGCTGCCAGCTGCCTGGGAAGCGGTCGTGTGGTTTTGAGAACCCTGGGGGCGCTGTAGGAGCTGAGTCGGGGTGCCCTCCCCTGAACAGGGGTCTCTCTCCCCCGTTTTCAGAAAATCTGGCTAAACTCTTTAGTCTGATGGACCCGAACTCCCCGGAGCGCGTGGCCTTTGTGTCCAGGGCCCTGAAGTGGTCCAGCGGGGGCTCTGGGCGGCTGGGCCACCCCCGGCTGCACCAGCTGCTGGCCCTCACCCTGTGGCGAGGTAGGTCTGGTGCCTGAGGGCCGGGAGGGCAGGGCAGGGCAGGGGCAGGGGCCTCTGCGCGCCTGCGGCTTCTGCTTGTCTGTCGTCGTGAGCTCCCGTCTTGACCAACGAGGACCGGGGTTCCCGTCGCTGAGCTAAGGCCGTACAGCACAGACCGCCACCCCTTGGTCACCATCCAGCTGAGGGGCAGCCCTGAGGCGTGAGGCTGGGGTGACCTGGGAGGTGGCCACTGGGCCTGGCCCTTCCTCCCCTGCCAGGTCTCTGTCGACCCTCCCACCACGGGCCTCCTGTTGGGGAGCTTCCCGCCCGCACGGGCTGTTCTCCTCACACCGCCCGCCTTCTGCTCAGTGTCCAGTGCGCGTCCTGGCTCTGGTCTGCTCGGGCGCAGGGAGAGGCAGGCGGGAAGCACCCGCCTGAGTGCGGCTCCT
>NW_006291820.1:433519-435817 GCF_000327345.1 Myotis davidii
CTGGGCTGAGGCCCACCTGCAGAGCCTGGGCTGACAGACCGTGTGGCCATCGCTGCACAGGGTCCGTCCCAGGCCTGGGGCTCAGGGACTTCCTGCTCCTGCCGAGTGGATGCTCTGACTGCCCTCCGGCCCGTGTGCCTCCAGTGACAGCCTCTCCCTTTGCAGAGCAGAACTACTGCGAGTCCCGCTACCACTTCCTGCACTCGGCCGACGGGGAGGGCTGCGCCCACATGCTGGTGGAGTACTCCACGTCCCGCGGCTTCCGCAGCGAGGTGGACATGTTCGTGGCCCAGGCCGTCCTGCAGTAGGTGTCCACATGCCGTCAGCCCTGCTCCACGGGCGCTGGAATCACTGACATCCCCCCGGGCCCTGCACAGACGGCGCCCCTCCCGGCTCCCAGGAGCCGTCAGTCTGGGGCTTCTGTAACATTTCAGTTGAGCAGTGAGAGAAGTAGGTCTTGTATTTTATATGAACACTGGAAGTCCTGTGCACAAAACCGCGTGACCCCACGCACCCACCAGCCCCTCGCCGCGCTCACAGTCCCGCCCACCCGCGCAGGCCTTTGGTTGTTACGGCGTTAGGGCCACTGGGTTTTTATAATATAGAAGAGTCTTATGTTACCATTGATTTTGGGTTTTTTTTTTGTCTTGTCCCCTCCCCCATTGTCTCATGCTTTTGATTTTTTTGGTGTCAGGCAGCTGTTTTTTGCAGGACCCGTGATTAGCAGATTGTAAGTCGCGTCTTGTGATGTGAACCTGCTTTCAGAGGCCTGTTCAGAGGCTGTGCTGGCCTCTCCAGATGTTTGGGCATCGAAGCATTTTCCTCTGAGGACACTGCAGCTTTCGCTCCCGGGGCCCGGGGCCTCGGTCCGCTAGGCCCTCTCTCCCTGTTTTCTTTCCCTCGGTTTGTCTTGAAAGCGTGGGAACTCCCCGCGGGGAAGAGAGGTGCCGGGGTCCCGCTCGGCCACGTGGGGCAGGGCCGCCCGCTCCAGGCGCTCTGCCTTTTCCCTTCCTGGCGGGAACGTTTCCCGTGGGGGACACGTCATTCTCCCATAAACGCCTGCGGTGGCCAGGCGCTGGGGCGGGGGTGCTGTGTGATTGAAGGTCCTGCCGCACGTCAGGCCCCCATTCCCGACCGGCAGGGGGGAGGTTTCTCCATCCCGCTCACTGCCTGGCCCATGGCTTCTGCACAGGCACCTCTGGACTGGGCGTGGCTCTGCGTAGAGCAGCGGTTCTCAACCTGTGGGTCGCCACCCCTTTGGGGGTCGAACGACCCTTTCACGGGGTCGCCTAAGACCATCGGAAAACACAATATAATTACATATTGTTTTTGTGATGAATCACTATGCTTTAATTATGTTCAATTTGTAACAATGAAATTGGGTGTCACCACAACATGAGGAACTGTATGAAAGGGTCGCGGCATGAGGAAGGTTGAGAACCACTGGCGTAGAGGGTCTTGAGCCCCTTCTCATGGAGCCCCCTTTGTGCCTTAAAAAATGGGACCCCGCCCCATGCACCTCGGGCCCCTCGCCGCCGCAGAGAGGTCCTCCCTGGGCCCTCGGACCGTTGGCCCCAGGGGCCGACAGGTGTGCGGACAAACTCACCCCACCCTGTCGTTACTCCCTTCAGCTGTGAAGCCTGAAAGCCCAGGCTTGCTCACGGAGGCTGCTGAGCACAGGGCCCGGCAGGCTGGGGTGTGAGTCTTGTCGCCCGTGGGGGCCGCGGCCTGGGAGAGGCCCATAGCCCACCCGTGGGCGACAGGCCTGTTCCGTGACGGGATGTGCTCACTCGTTCCAGGTTCCTCTGTTTAAAAAACAAAAGCAGTGCATCCGTGGTGTTCACGACGTACACCCAGAAGCACCCGTCCATCGAGGACGGCCCTCCATTCGTGCAGCCGCTGCTCAACTTCATCTGGTTCCTGCTGTTGGCCCTGGACGGGTGAGTGAGTGAGTGTGCACAGATGTGTGAGCGTGTGTGGGAGCATGTGTGTGTGTGAGTGTGAGTGCACAGATGTGTGAGCGTGTGCAGGGGTATGTGTAGGTGTGGGTGTGAGTGCACAGATGTGAGCGTGTGCAGGGGTATGGGTATGTGTAGGTGTGGGTGTGAGTGCACAGATGTGAGCGTGTGCAGGGGTCTGGGTGTGTGAGTCGGGGAGTGGGTGTGGGGCTGTGAGTGTGTAGGCGTCTGCGTCGGGGAGGGCGGGGTGCCTTTCTGCCCCCCCTGGTGTCTGGACACAGAGCTGTGGCCCTGCCGTCCGGTTTCAGAGGCAAACTGACCGTGTTCACGGTGCTGTGTG
>NW_006291820.1:436326-436570 GCF_000327345.1 Myotis davidii
GCAGCGAGCAGGGCGGGAGCCGGGATGTGAGGGCCTCTGTGCTGTCGCCCTGCATGTCCCCGGTGGTTCGGACGGTCAGCACCTTTTCCCGGGCCCTTGGCCATCGTGTCTCCGTCCGTTGAGCCATGTGACCCTCCTGCATCGGGAGTGTCGTGGGGGGCGCGGAAGGTGGGTGTGGGGGGTCAGGGCCTCTGATGGGCGCTTGCTTCCAGGCAACCTTCTGAGCAGCCTCATGGGCTCCTCG
>NW_006291820.1:436957-439198 GCF_000327345.1 Myotis davidii
GGACGCCTGTGCCAAATCCCGGAGCCGTGCCTGCACGGTGGCATCGCAGACGGCGGAGCTGCCGGCCGCCGCCTTGAGATGCAATATTTATTTCCTGGTGACGATTCCTTCCCCCGGCGGCCTAGGTCTTACCCAAGTGCCCCGGCCCTCTCAGCTCTACAGATGTTCCCGGGGTGACAGCGGGACACACTTTATTTTTCC
The DNA here is from genome assembly GCF_000327345.1 of Myotis davidii. NCBI lineage: Eukaryota > Metazoa > Chordata > Mammalia > Chiroptera > Vespertilionidae > Myotis > Myotis davidii. The sequence goes on from NW_006291820.1 coordinate 437,159, forward strand.
ACAATTAAAGTCAGAGTTGTAGATTATTACTCAGTGATCATGCATGAAGGAGCGGGCTAGACCACTCTATTTGCTGTAAAAATGGAATAAAGGGAGGTTTGTGTTCATCGTTGAATTTAAATAAATTCTTTCTACTGGGCTTTGCTGTTCTCGTCCTTTCTGGGGGAGCTGGGGCGGGGTGCTATGAGCCCCAGGTGGGCAGGGCCGCTGTGACCCGTGTGGGAGTCTCTAAGTTTGGAGAAACCAAACCTGCCAACAGGTTAAGGTCACAGCTTCTGTGAGTGGCTGGGGGGTGCCCAAGGGTTCTCTAGGGAGTGTTGGGGGGCCATGGGGAAGGTGGGGTGGTCAGAACCCACGACGACTCTCGCGGTCCCGACAGGTTTGAAACCATGAATTGCACCCAACGGGGTAGGTTTGGGGACACAGAGCAGAATGCAAGTCCGTGCGACTGTGCACAGAGCTGATGCTGGACAAAGCCGGCTGGACAGCCGCGCACAACAGGCCACCCATGGGGTCTGCTCTCCTCTCCCTCCTGGGTCCCAGGGCCCCTCTGAGCCCCATGCTCACAGCTGTCTGTCCTGACCACGTGGCCTGGGGCCTGCAGCGTCCCCAGGGCCGGGGAAGGCGGCTGGGAAGGGTGCACTTTGAGGGAACATGTTCTGGGCTGCGTGTGCCGTGTGTCCTCCACCAGGGCCCAGCGGGCGGCTCTCGGTCAGTGCAGGGGCTGAGACCAGGAGGCTGTTCGCACGGGGCCTGCACTTGACCCCTCTGCCCGCAGCCCTCAACCAAGGGCCCCACCCACCAGCCCTGTGTGGGCAGGTCTCCCACCGTCCCCCAGGCCTAACGCTGTCCTCCGATTCCTTGTTGCATGGTAGGTTGTTGGTCTCCTGGGGCATGCACACGCACACGCACATGCAGAAGCTCACAGACACTTGCACCTCTGGGTTCAGGGAGGGTCTAGGTCGGTTGGAGGGGGTGGGTTGCGGCTAACCCCGCCTGGTGGGGTCTCAGGGTCTCCCTCGGACCGAACCGGACCGGATGACCCTGCCGCAGGCTGCAGTTCCAACTGCGAGTGAGGCCTGGTTCTAAGGAAGGGCCCACCGACTGCCCCTCGGGGATGGGCACCTCAGGGGCAGGAAGTGTTCGCGCCCCCTCCCTGGACATCCTGAGGACCCTGCCCTGGCTGAGCTGAACAGTGACAGGCCAATGAGGGGGCCCCTCTGCGGCACCCCAATCTAGGTTTACAGCTGGTCTGAGCCGACCAGCAGGAGTGGGCTCAGGGAAGGAGGGAGGGCAGCCCCTGGTGCCCCCACCTACACCTGGGTGACTCTGGCACCGGTCCTGGGCATGCCCCCCTTCCCTGCTTGTGGGAAGGTCCTCCTGGGGCCCAGAGCCCCCACACCAGCCGCCAACACGCGGATCAAGCCACAGCACAGCCCACTTTACTCCAGGCTGTGACTGGGGCAGGGCTGGAGGGAAGCAGACACCCCGCTATGAGGAGCTCTCCCTGGCCCCAGGCTCCCCTGGGGGTCATGGTTTGGGCAGGACGAGGGGCTGGGGATGGAGGCAGCCGAGATCTCTGGCAGGTGACCCTCCACCTCAGCCAGGCACTGGGGCCTCCTGGGGAAACGGGCCCCATGCCACCCCCTCGTCCCAAACCTGTTCTCACAGACACCCTCCAAGGCATGGAGCAGGGCACCTGGGACGTCTCGGGCTGTAACGCTGACAGCAGCTCGCTGGGCCTGGGGGTGAGCTGAGCTCAGGCCTCCCTCCTCCAAGGGGTCAGACAGCAAGGTCAGGCCTGGGACTGGGGGTCACTGGGAGGCGCTGAGTCCTGAACTGGGCCTGTGAGGTGCCCCAGGGGGCTCGGTGCAGGCAGCCTGGGCTGGGCACTAGGTGGGGGCCTCTGACCCCAGGACCCATGGCTTGAGGGCCAGGTCTGCATCCCCCCTCCAGTCCCCGGACCCCACAACTAAGACACAGCAGAGGCTCAATAAATACTTGTTGAGGGGGTGGGGGAGGGGCGAGGAGGAGAGAGGA
>NW_006291820.1:440129-441450 GCF_000327345.1 Myotis davidii
GTGCCCCTCCCTCCACTGGCCCCAGCCTGTGCCTCCCGCCCGCCGGCGTCTCGCCCTCCCTGTGGGCCCAGGTGGGGCCTGACCTGGGGTCCCCTCCCGCTGGTCCTGGGTCAGTGGGGCCCCTGCTCTTACAAAACATTTTGAGGGCCCGGACCATCCACACCCAGATGACCCGCTAGCAATGCACAGGCAGGTCGAGACCTGGCCGGAGTGTGGCTGCCCTTCCACTTCCACCCCCGACCCCATGACGGAGGCTGATCACGGAGCCGATGGGACGCACCTTGGGGCCGGTTTTCTCCATGTAGCCCTCCTTCAGGTAGTTCCTGGTCAGCTTTGGCACCAGCTGGGGGGGAAAGGTCCTGCTGTCCCGGCTGTCCCACCCCAGCCCCACCCTGCAGCTGGGGCAGAGCCTCAGAATAAAGGAGGGCTGCTGTGGTCACTTCAGGGGGCCACAGAGGTCAGGGGGCCACCAGTGGGAGGGGGTCACAGGTATCGGGGTGGGGCCTCTGGGGGCCCACGTGGGCCTTGGTCAGCCCCCAGCCCACCAGCCCACCAGCCCAGGGGCAACGGCGGCAGCCGCCACTCACGTCAGCGTCACTGGCCCCCGGGAAGGCCACCTGCAGGTAGTGGAAGCGGGCAGCCCGGAGCGCGTTGAACCAGTCGGCCATCTCCTGGGGGCAGAGCGGGTGTGGGCTGCAGCCTCCTCCGGCGATGCCACCCGCATAGAGGCCTCGCCAGAGCCCCGCCCTCTGCCCGGCCGGCTGGCCCAGTGGATAAGCATCATCCCGTGAACCAGGAGGTCAGGGTTCGATTCCCGGTCAGGGCACAGGCCCGGACTGTGGGCTTGATCCCCAGTGTGGGGTGTGGAGGCAGCTGATCCCTGATTCTCTCTCGTGGATGTTTCTCTCTCTTCCTCTCTGAAATCAATAGAGAAGTATTTTTTAAGTGTTAAAAAAAAAAAAAAAAAAAACAGCCCTGCCGGCCTCCCGTGGGCCCTTCCTGGAAGCGTTGAGAATGGGGGGCTGGAGGGTCCCCGGAAGTTCACATCAGCCATAACCCCCACCCTGCCCACTGCACCTCCCATCAGGACCGGCTCCAGCAAGGCCACCGCTTCCTTCCACTCGCCCTGTCACCTTCTCAGAGATGCGTGTCGTCAGCCACAGGCCCTTTGCACGTGCCCTTCCCCCTCCCTCACGGCTGTCCTTGCCACTCGGTCACTCTCCCCCTGTTGTCCGCTCTCACTCCCTGGCTGGCATTTTAGTCCCTTGGCTCCACGGATGTCTATCTCCTGCCAGACCCCAGGAGGGAAGGAGATGGAGGG
>NW_006291820.1:441726-442390 GCF_000327345.1 Myotis davidii
AGGGACAAGAAGACTCGCGGGAAGGAAAGGAAGCGAGTGTGTCCTCCGGCTCAGGTCGCGTAGCACACACGTGGTCACGGCCCCGGAAACGCGGAGAACAGGTGTGGGCAACCTCGCAGTGTGAGTGTGTGAGTGTGAGTGTGTCAGTGTGTGTGTGTGTGTGTGTGAGTGTGTGTGTGTGAGTGTGTGTGCGTGTGCGTGTGTGTGTGTGTGAGTGGGCTTCGTCCTCAATCAAAGAATTGGACATGACAGGTATGTATCCTGTACTAGAGGTTAATCCCAGCATTGTTTATGTCAGAGTTCTCAAGAAACACATTAAAAGGAAAGAATCAAGTTTGTAGAAGGCTTAGAGAAGAAGTCGGGCGACGGGGCAGCTGGGGGGACCGTCCTCCATGAGGTCATGGCACGGCCGCGCAGACAGGTCAGTGAGAACCCCTGAGGCGAGGACTCCGGGAGGAGTCGGAGGAGGAGCTGGGGACCCTGTCCCCCCACCGACACACCCACTGTAGGGCCCGCTGCCCGGCCTGGGAGCTGAGGCTGCAGGGGGACAGTGAACTCCAAACGCTGGTCAGTCCAGCCCTGACCGGCCCTGCGGCCGCTGACCTGCCCGGAGCGACCAACTCGCGCTGGGCTGGCAGGAGCCGGCGGGGAAGGCCCCTCCTCA
>NW_006291820.1:442429-444212 GCF_000327345.1 Myotis davidii
CGCTGGGGCTCTGGTCACGGAGGTGCCACCACCACTGTCCACCTCCCCTCCAGCCAAAGGGACGTCCAAGGATTTAAAGGGCCAGTGCCCTCTTTGTGCCCCTTCATTTTTAAAAAGATATTATTTTATTGATTTCAGAGAGGAAGGGAGAGGGAGAGAGAGAAACATCAATGATGGGAGAGAATCATGGACCGGCTGCCTCCTGCAGGCCCCCCACTGGGGACGGAGCCCACAACCCGGGCCTGTGCCCCACCGGGAATCGAACGCTGACCTCCTGGGTCATAGGTCGCCGCTCACTGAGCCACGCCCACTGGGCTCACCCCTTCTTTCTTTGCTTTTCCCCTTTGGGGAGCCAGACATTAAAGACCAGGACCCTCGGGAGCTGCATGTTCAGGGGAATTAGGAAGTGACCACGTGACCAGAAAAGGCTCAGAAAAGAACCGGGAAGACGGTAATTTACAGCTCAGGTTGTCTCAGCACAGAACAGCCCAACAACACACACTCACACTCACTCACACACACACTCACACTCTCACACTGACACACACACTCTCACACTGACACACACGCACGCACACACACATACACACACACAGAGACACACACACACTCACACTCACACACACTCCCACACACGCACGCACACACACAGACACACAGACACACACTCTCTCTCACTCTCACACACTCACACACAGAAGGGCCCGCCCAGCCCGCGCCCACCTTCCCGTCCTCGTGGTAGATGAAGATGTTGCGGGTGCTGTTGTCCTTCAGGTAGGTGACCTGCAGGCCGTGCGGGTGTCCGATCTTGGCCGGCTGGAAGGTGGCGTTCAGGTGCTCAATCTTCATGATGGCCTTGGGCTCCTTGGCCTGCGAAGCAGGGCCAGGCTTAACGCCGGGCAGGCAGGGGGTCTCCGCACTCAAGGGCGCGGGCAGGGTGGGCTCGCGGGTGCCCCCTGGGCCTGAGCTCCTGGCCTGGAGTCCAGTGTGGCTCCCTGGCAGAGAGGACACGGGCGCTCCACAGCGGACGGACCCCCTGCCTGCAGCACGAGGCTCCCTCGCCCTGTGCCCGGCGGCCCCGTGGTTACTGCATCTCAGGGGATGTTCTGAGCTGCAGCCAGTCTACGGGTGGGTCTGCCAGCTGCAGGGCCTTGGGTCCCTGCACCCCTCCCCACATGTTGCCTGGGGGACCCAGGGTCAACCCAGCATGTATGGTCCTGTCCCTCCGAGGCCTGGAAATGCCACCAGGGAAGTGCCCGCATCCCTGTTCCCAGCACCCCAGGCCGGGCTCGCAGTCACAGACCCTGCATTGGACAGGGCGCCGGGGGGCACGTCCCTCAGGAAGAGGAAGTCCCCAGGACCCGTGTGCGGGCAGCTGAGGACATGGACACGGCGCTGCTGCCCCCGCCCGCTCACATCATGTCTGTTGAAATACTTCAGGGCCCCCTCACGCTCCGTCAGCACAAACTTCCGGCTGAGAAACTGCCCGTTGTCCCGGCCGCGCTTCCAGAGGAAACCCTCTCGGTATCCTGGGGGGAGAGGGACGGGGTCAGAGAGTCCAGTGGCCGGGCCGGAGCCTCCACGTGGCCCCAGCGGGACGGCCCCCGGGAGTGCTTGCTGATTGACCACGTGAGCACTCGGCCCAGGGAACCGTCCACGGGCCTTCAGGGCAAGCGCTCGGGGTGCAGCCTCTTCCACAGGCCAGAGTAGGGCCCCCGACACGGCGCCCCCTCACCCCGAGCATCGCCCCGGACGAGGCCCCCCCAGCACCCGACGCCGCTCA
>NW_006291820.1:444583-448942 GCF_000327345.1 Myotis davidii
TGCCCCCCAAGAGAGACCTGCCCCCCGAGAGGGACCTGCCCCCCGAGAGAGACCTGCCCCCTGAGAGGGACCGGGCCCCCCGAGAGGGGCTCACCAGGCTCACCCCGTGGGCCAGGCCCCACGTGCCTTCACTCAAGCAGGAGCTGCCAGGAGGGTCCCTGGCCATGAGCTGCAGCAGGGGTGCCAGGTGGCAGGGCTCTGGCCCAGAGCTCTGTTATGGGGGCGCTGGGCTGTGTCCCCATTTTGTGCACAGGGAATCCAGGGCCCGAAGATATTGCCTGACACAGAGCAGCCAGCAGGGAATTGGGGGCCATCCTGCTCCCTGGGGGGGGGAGGGCGGCTAATGGGGAGGCTGGGTCTGGCCAGGGACCTCCCCGGGGTCACCCTCACCCCCTAGTGATCCCGGCAGCACCCAGCACAGGGCACACAGAGGAGACCCCGTGCTCACGATGGGCTGGCCGGCCTCTGGCGTGCCGTCCGCCTGCACCTGCCTGTGGACGCCCCGCCCAGGTGTCTGGCACCTGGCAGAGCTGGGGTCGGGGCCAGATTAGCCCAAGATCACCCCCTCCCCACCCAGATGCCCCAAACCCTGAGACCCACAGGAGAACAGCAACCCCGACGCCCATGTGGAACATGCTGCCAGGACGGGGGGCTCAGGGCCGAGTCCAGTGGGGAGCTGCCCAGATCCCGGGGGGAGGGGGTAGACGCCCAGATCTCGGGGGGCAGAGTCAGTGCGCCTGTCTCCCAGCTGAACCTCACAAACAACTCGACCCCCCACCAGCCGCCAGGGGGATGCTGCGGGCCCACTGTGTGCCCGCACTGATGTCACTTACGGCTTCCAACAATAACCCCAGACTGGGCCCCACGGCCCCACTACATGGACGGGGAAACCAAGGCACAGGCAGGCTCTGTCACCGTCAGGAAGCCCCTGGCTCCACCGTGCCCCCAGGTCCCTGTGACAATCAGGACAGAGGTGGGGGGAGCCGGACCTCCTGCTCTAACAGCCAGTGTCTCAGGGGGCAGGGAGGGGGGGAGGCCCAGGAGCAGGAGGGGGCCCAGCCTCCACGGGAAGCACTGTGTCTGTGGGTGACGGGGGCATTGTCTGCGGGTGAAAGCGGGGCATTGTCTGCGCCACTGAGGCTCCGGCTGGAGGCGGGCGGGTGTGGGAGGGGCCAGAAGCAGCCGGTCCCAGGGTCACCCAAGCGGGCAGGGGCCTCTGGGAACCTGGGCAGGGACCGCCCACATGGCCTTGGTGAGGTGGGATGGGGAGGGCCAGGCTGGTACCTGCCCGAATGCGCCCACCTGGAGCCAGTCCCCTGGCCACACCCTCGCTCCCTGACAGTAGGTCCTGCCTGGCCTGTGAGAGCCCGTGCAGTGACGAGGGAGGCAGGGTGGCTGCATGCTCCCCCCGCCTCCCAGGGCTGCCATTGCCGCCGCCGTGGCCTGCTATCAAAGCCCAGCCAACAGAACTCCTGTCCTGGGCACAGAGGTGCCCTCGCCCACCTGCCACCAGCGCAGGCCCTGCACCCCCAATTCCCATGTGTTTCATGCTCGAAGGATGCTGGTTGGTGCCTGCCCAGTGTCCCTCAGGCTGTTTCTGTTTCTGTGCATGTTGTCAGCATAGGATGGTGACTCCGTGATGCTGACTCCGTGGTGGAGACTCCGTGGTGCTGACTCCGTGATGCTGACTCCGTGGTGGAGACTCCGTGGTGCTGACTCCGTGATGCTGACTCCGTGGTGGAGACTCCGTGGTGCTGACTCCGTGATGCTGACTCCGTGGTGGAGACTCCGTGGTGCTGACTCCGTGGTGGAGACTCCGTGGTGCTGACTCCGTGGTGGAGACTCCGTGGTGGTGACTCCGTGATGCTGACTCCGTGGTGGTGACTCCGTGGTAGAGACTCTGTGGTGGAGACTCCGTGGTGGAGACAACGTGGTGCTGACTCCGTGGTGGAGACTCCGTGATGCTGACTCCGTGGTGCTGACTCCGTGGTGGAGACTCCGTGGTGCTGACTCCGTGGTGGAGACTCCGTGGTGCTGACTCCGTGGTGGTGACTCCGTGGTGCTGACTCCGTGGTGGAGACTCCGTGGTGCTGACTCCGTGGTGGAGACTCCGTGGTGGAGACTCCATGGTGGTGAGGCCGTGGCGACATCTGAGGTAGAGCTGGTCACCCAGGAAGGGGGTCTGCTGGGAGTCCGTACCTTTCCCTTTGTCCTCAGCACCAGGACCACACCCTCAGAGGCCAGTGTCACGCAGGTCTTGTCCACGAGGGGCTCCTGGCTCCACGCAGCCTCCACGTCTGCATTTCTCCGTGCTCGTTAGCTGGTTTCTGATGTGAGAAAGCATCCCCCACCCATCCCCCAACCCCGGTTCACCCGTCTGTCTGTATGGATCACGGACGTTTATGTGGTTATTCATCTCGTCGTCGGTCAGACTGTCCACTGCGGCCACCAGGAGCCTCTCCGGCCGTAGGACTGCCCCTGCGATGCCCGGGGCGAGTGTGGCTCCTGAGACGAGAACGCGGCAGCCTGTGAGCCGGGCGCTTCCCCTTCTCCCCCGGGGGCTCCGCCTTCCGCGTGAGCGCCTCCGTGAGAAAGTGTACAAATCTGGTGGCCAGTCCACAGGCAGGGCGGGAAGTGCCCCCGGGAATCCCAGCTCCTCACAGGGCGGGGGGAGCCCTCACAGACCAGACCCAGGGCTGGGCTGGGGTCTGGGGCCGTCACCCCTCACTGGGGGGCTCATCCCAGAGCCGCGGGAGGCACTGGGGTGACAGGAGGAGAGGGGAGGCCTCGCCATGAGCAGGTGAGTTTAGAGGTTGTTTGGGTGGGGCCCACGCACAGGGCCACGGCTGGGGGTCCTCTGTCTGTCTGTCTGTCTGTCTCTCTCTCTCCCCGTGAGTAGCTCCGTCAGAGGCCCTGCCCTCTCTCAGGCTTCGGCACCTCGAGAGAGACAACGAGCCCCCCTCGCGCCGGGATTCACTCAGGTGCTGCTGGAGGCGGTGTCGCCGGAGACACCGATCCAGGTTCCGGAGACCGAGTGGTTCTTGCTGGTTTTCTGCCTCTGTCTCTGGTTCCTCAGCAGAATAAAAGGCGGTCTCAGAAAATTCATACACACACACACACACACACACACACACACACACACGCTGCTTCTGGAACCCAGCCCCGCCCCCTTCCTCCCCTGAGGACGACTCCGGGTCCGAGGGCACACATCACGTCACGGAGGTCACAGGCCCACCCAACCCGTCGAGCCAGAGACCAGACCTCCTTCCATGTCTGTGACCGTCACACAGCCCCTCTGCACACAGAGCCCGCACGACCGGTGCCATCGGGACCTGCAGGGCTGCAGGTGCCAGGAGGGCTGGTCCAACCCAGGGAGGCAGAACCGGAGGTGGACGTGCGGAGCCTGAGCCTGACAACACGGACCGAGCCCTGGACCCAGCGAGCCTGCAGGCAGCCTGGCTGCCAGCCACACCCTCTCCTCTCGTCCTTACCCCTGAGTTGGATTTCTGTCACTTACAACCAAAGCTTCCGAAATTGAAAATAGACACAGAAATTCAGGGCCATGTTATGTCAGCCGCACCTGCATCCCCCCCGCGCCCTCCCCGCTGCGGAAATGAGGTCGGGGTCGCCCCCATATCGTTATCAATTGCTGAGACGCTGACACCGGAGACAGGGACTCGGGGTGCGTTGGCCTGGGGTTCCAGAGCAAGCAGGCGGGTGCGGGCCAGGACGGAGCGTGGGAGGGTCCCGGGGGCTAAACAGGGACAGCAGGCCATGGGCACCCCCCCTCAGCCCCATGTCAGGGATGTTAGCAGAAGAGGAAGTGGCTGTGTGGGTGACGGTGACAGAGTCGGGGCTACACGGTGGCCAGGTGTCGAGACAGAGGACTGTAGGAGGGGGTGCCGGAGGAGGGGGGACGGGAGGAGAGAGTGAGGGGGATCAGAGGAGGAGGGGGGACCGGAGTGGCTGCCTACAGGAGCGCTGGCAACTGAGAGCCACTCGCTGCCTCGGATCGCAGACTGGAAGTGGGAACCAGTCCCGGCCTGAGCCTGGTGCAGCCGTGGGCGCGAGACGGGCGTGTGGAGGGACCGCTCCTCACACCCCCATTCCAGGCCACACACACCACAGAGGTGACAGCCTCGGGCACAGCCACCCCGGCTTGTGGCGCCTCCACAAGGTCCCTTCTGCCTCCCACACCAGCCAAGGGGCCCGCAGCCCTGGGGTCGAACAGGCACTCCGGGCCTGGCTGCGAGTGGGGGGACTCGAGCAGCAGGTGGCCCAGCTCACAGCCGGGAGGCCCTGCGCCTGACCGTGTTCAGACCCCTGAGCCTCCCCTCCCGACCGGTCCCGGGTCCCCGG
>NW_006291820.1:449171-450416 GCF_000327345.1 Myotis davidii
GCAGAGAGGCAGCCTGTCCAGGCCCCAAACGCAGGCCGAGGCCCAGCTTCGATGCTAAAACTCTTGCTGATCAGATGCGTTGCCACTAACGCTTCCCCTTCCAAACCCCAGGATTAACGCAGCCCGTCGGGTCACCACTCGTGGTCTTGGTATAGTCACCAGGGGTGCAGCCTCCACCGCAACCAGTTCCAGAACGTTCCCTCCCCCATAGAAACCGGGACCCATTCGCAGTCACCCCCGGACCCGCACCCCGAACCCCGACAGACCGCGCAGGCGGCGGCTTTGGGACCCTGTCCCCTCTGAGCACCTGTGTTCAGGCAGCCGCAGGGCGCGCGGTGCAGGGCAGGGGGCGCGGGCACGGCTCTCCCTTTAATAGGAGCCCCTGGTTGTGCGGGAGGCGGGACTCCTGCCAGCACTTGGAGAAGGGATAGGCCCCGCCCCGTCCAGGGTGAGGCCCCCCCACAGTTGGATACCCAAACCGATGCCCCGCCCCACCCACGGGAGGCCCCGCCCACCACGAGATACCCACACTGCGGCCCCGCCCACAGGGAGGCCCCGCCCATACTGAGTCTCCGCCCCGTCCGTGGTGAGCCCCGCCCACACTGCGACCCCGCCCACGGGAGGCCCCGCCCCCGCGGGTCCGTGGCTCTGGGCGGGGAAGGGCCCTCTGGCTGAGGCAGCTCAGAGGACTCGGGCCCTTGGAGTCCAGACAGGTCTCCTGCACCCGGAGCAGGGGCAGCCCCTGGAGCTGGAGGGCGGGGGTGGGGCAGGGGGTGGAGCACATGCCCCTGCGGACACGGTCCGGCTCATTTCCTGGGCTCCCGCGCGCTGGTTCTGGGGTCTGACCGCCATCCCGAGCGCCTTTCCGCACGCCCTCCTGCTGCGGGACGCCCTGCCCGGAGGGGGCCAGGCTTGCCTCCCGGGAGGTGACCCGGGACGTTGGCCCGCGGCTGCCTCTGCCTCCTCCTCACGTGCTGCTGGGGCTGCTGCTGGGACACAGCCTGGGGTCAGTCTGTCCCTGTCCCCCCACATAACCTGACCCCAGGCCCTCAGAGGGGCCCCTTGGGACAGGCTGGTGCAGGTAGTAAATTAAGATGCGGTCACCCTGGGGTAGGGCGGCCCGATCGAGGGGACATCTGGCTGCAAACACAGGGACGGCCACACGCCCCGGAGAGGCCCTGGGGGGCCCGCACGCCTGCTGGGAGCCCAGCATCCAGGACTGAGGGAGGCGCCCAGCACAGGCTG
>NW_006291820.1:450579-450961 GCF_000327345.1 Myotis davidii
GAGATGGAGAGGAGGGTATGACTGTCAGTATCGAAACCCGAAACCCGAAAACCGAGCACCAGTGGGACAGGAAGAGCCTGGGTCCCGCCCCCCTGGGTCACTGGCCAGCACCCTCCCCCAAGACCCCCAGAGCCGCCTGCTTCTCCCCGATTCCAGCTCACGGGGCTCCCAGCCTCGACCCAAGGGAGCGGAGGGACCATTGTGTCCGGAGAACTCACATTGGGCCACATACTCACCCCTCACGCTCACATCACCCCATTCGTCCCCGCGGCACCTGCTGGCTCACAGCTGGGAGGGGCTCGGCCTCCAGGAGGCGGGTGCAGGCCTGTCCCGCAGGGAGCACTGGGCTACTGTGTGCCCTTCAGACACAAGGGGTCAGACC
>NW_006291820.1:451022-452129 GCF_000327345.1 Myotis davidii
GCTCCACCTACCCCTCCTGCCCTCCCACAGCCTGTACAGGGTACACGGGCATTAACACCCATCACCACAGCACACCGGGTGCCAGCGTCCTAGCAAGGACACAGCCTGGGGTCAGTCTGTCCCTGTCCCAGGCTCAGACGGGCGGGAGACACAGGACAGGAGGCAAATGACCCTCCACAGGGCACCTGCAGCCGGCGACCACGGCACAGCTCAGGACAGCTGCCTGGCGGCTGGTGCATCCAAGGCCGCAGCCTGGGCCGGGCTTCCCTGGGCCCAGAGGTGGCCAAGGTTGAGGACATGCTGCCGGCGCCTCTGGGGGGCTCATGGGCAGTGTGAGGGCCGGAGCAGGCCACCAGTGTCGGGGCCCACCTCCCGCCTCCACCGGACTGGTGCGCTGATGGCAACAGCGCCCACCCTCCTCTCCTCCTCTAACCGAAACGGAAGCAGCGAAGCAGCGCCACACACCCACAGGGCTGCCCGGAGAAGTAGGGATTCGCATCGCTGGCCTGGGAGGGGCCGGGGGGGATTTGTGGGTGGAGATGACCCCCTTCCTGGTCCCAGCTCCTCGGCTGGGGCCAAGGTCACCCTGGGAAGCACTCAACCCCTCGGGACTGGGCTCCCTGTCCAAAGAGGGGCTCATTCCCCTTCTCTCCGAGCCTGAGCAGCGTGGGCCCCACAGGGAGGGGCAACCGTGGGGTGGGCCTGAGTGACCGGAGGGTCAGTCCCGCTGGGGAGCACAGAGGGACCTGGGCCCAGGGGTGGGGGGGTGAGCACTGATTCAGAGATGAGAAGTGTGGGGAGGGGGGAGCCATGTGGGAGGGTCTCCCAGGGCCCCTCCCTGAGAACCTGGGGCCACAGGCCCTCGCACTCACCCGACTTCCAGAACCCACAGGGGTGCCCACCCTGTGCTGGGCACTGGGAAGAGAGAATCTGAGGGGCCACCACCCCTTGAGGAGCCTCCAGCCCACAGGATCCCAGGAGGAAAGTGCTAAGTGTCCCCCCTATGAGCGGCCAGAGGAGGGTGGGGCCTCAGGAGAAAGAGAAAGGGAGGCAGGCCTGAGGGTGCTGGGGGGCAGGGCACAGGGGGGACAGGGAACTGGGGGGGCA
>NW_006291820.1:452605-452922 GCF_000327345.1 Myotis davidii
CAGGGAACTGGGGGGGCAGGGCACTGGGGGACAGGGAACCAGGGGGACAGGGAACCAGGGAGCAGGGCACCGGGGGACAGGGCACTGGGGGGACAGGGAACTGGGGGACAGTGCACAGAGGGGACAGGGCACTGCAGTGGGAGTGGGGACGAGCATCTAGCCGGGACAGCAGGGAGAAGCTCAGAGCTGGCAGGGGACCCAGGCAGAGCGCAGCCTGTGAGGCCCATGGAAGCACGTGGAGGTGAGTGAGGGATGCAGGGTCCCACGGCCACGGCCGCCCCTGGGCCAGGCGAGCCACACACACGGCAGCTCACAGA
>NW_006291820.1:453149-455459 GCF_000327345.1 Myotis davidii
TGGCAGTCGGAGGGCGTGGGCCGGTAGTAGAAAGATGGCACTTGGGACTCGTATGTGGCCCTGGCAGCGTCGTTCCCGTGGGAGGCCATGAACTGGGAGAGAGAGGACAGGTCAGTGCGCCGAGGGCCTGGCCAGCGCTGGGCTGGGACCTCCCGGCACCTCCTCTCCCAGGGGACGATCTGGGCTGAGGAGGACAAACCTGCCCTTTCCCCGCAGGTGGCAGGGCCCTGGGAGGGTGCACAGAGGGGAGCCTCCTGGGAAGGGCTCAGACCCCGCTGCCAGCTGCTCCCCCTCGAGGAGCCCACATCTGCCCCCTCGGCCTGGCTTGTTCAATCAGGGGACCCTATTTAGGGAGCAGCCAGCGTGTGCCAGACACAGGCAGGGCCCTGCGGACGGCCCTACACAAGGCTGCCGACCCGCTGAGGCACACAGGCCACAGGGATGGGGAACACGGGAAGGAGGGCAGAGCAGGAGGTGGCAGGGAGGGGAGGGGACCACGCCGGTGACGGTGCCTGGCCACAGGGGCCTCGAGGACAAGGGAGCAGAGGGCCCCCTGTGCTTCAGGCCCTCGGCGTCTGATCTCCGACAGAAAGCCCAGCCCCTGAAGTCATTGCACTTTGAGGACCATTGGATCCTGAACATGGGGGACCCAAAAAGACCAACTGGAAAACACCACCAACAAGATATTTCAGCAGAAAGCTGCCACCAAGGCAGAGTTCCAGAACAGTCATGGCCTGGCCAGTGTGGCTCAGTGGATAGAGCTTCGGCCTGCAGACTGCAGGGTCCCAGGTTCGATTCCTAGTCAGGGCTCATGCCCGGGGTGTGGGTTCGATCCCCAGTGGGGAGGCATGCAGGAGGCAACCCATCAATGATTCAGTCTCATCATGGATGTTTCTATCTCTCTCTCCCTCTCTCTTCCTCTCTGAAATCAATAAAAATATATTTTAAAAAAATAAATAAAAAATAATATCAGTTGCTGTTAGAAAAAAGATTTTAAAAAATAATAAATAAGTAAAATGGTCGCTGTTCTCCAGCAGGTGTAACAGAAGGAAGGTCCGCTGACGATTCTTGGGCCTAAGAATCAGCCTAAGGAGGACTGTGCAGTCTCTACGCAAAAACACTGCCTCCTTGCCTGGCTGGTGTGGCTCATTGGTTGAGCGTTGGCCTATGAACAAGAAGTCACAGTTCAATTTCGGGCACATGCTCAGGTTGCAGGCTGGATCCCCATTAGGGGGCATGCAGGAGGCAGCCCATCAATGATTCTCTCTCCTTTCCTCACTGAAATCAATAAAAACACTGTGTTTTTTTTTAAATTCAATGGAAAAATTATCCTCGAGTGAGGATTAACCAAAACTCATGGGAGGAGGGGTGGGAAGAGATTAACCAAAGGACTTATATGCACATGTGCATAGCCCATGGACAGACAATAATTCAGGGAAGGCCTGGGGAGGGAACCGGAGCCAGGTGGAGGGGATCAAAGGGGGGGGGGCGGTGAAAGGGGACATCTGTAATACTTTTAACAATCTATATATATAAAAGCCTAAGCACCCGAACGACCATTCAACCGGTACCTATGACGCACACTGACCACCAGGGGGCAGGCGCTCAATGCACCGGCATGGAAACATGGAACAGACTGATGAGCCTCGGGGGAAGGGGGGGAGGACGTGAAGAGATTAACCAAAGATCTGTATGCATACTAGAGGCCCAGTGCACCGATCCATGCACTGGTGGGGGCCCTCGGCCTGCCCTGCACGGACCAGGCTGAAACCGGCTCTCTGACATCATTGGAGGGTCCCGGATTGTGAGAGGGACCAGGCCAGGCTGAGGGACCCACCGGTGCATGAGTCCGTGCACTGGGCCTCCAGTAAAAAAAAAAAAAAGTCAAACTCAAACAACACATAAGTAAATAAATAAAATATCCCACCTTCGACTGCAAAGACTAAAAACTAAAATAAAAAAATCATGGAGTACTTTTAAGAATCATTTTAGGAAACCGTAGGAGGAAATCTTTGCGACTTTCGCTTAGGAAATGGTTTCTTAGATCTGATACCGAAAGTACCAGCAACAAAAGAAAAACACGGAACTTCTTCAAAATGAAACACGTTTGTGCTTCAGAGGATGCCGCCAAGAAAGCGAGTGTGAAGAACCTCAAAGACCCGCTGCTGCAGGAGGGAAGCCAGACGGACAGCTCACATTCCGTGGTTGTGGCGTGTAAGGTCCAGAGCAGGCAAAGCCACGGAGACAGGAAGGGGGCGGTGCCAGGGGCTGGGGGGCGGAGCCAGGGCTCAGGGCAGAGCCAATGCTCAG
>NW_006291820.1:455718-456461 GCF_000327345.1 Myotis davidii
GTGACTGCTGAGGGGCGGTGTCTCCCCCCGGGATGGAAACGTTTTGGGACTAGACGTGAGGTGGTGGTTGCACACATTGTCGATGTGCTAAATGCCCTGAACTCTTTACTTTAAAGTTGATTTCACCACAATGCGCCTTAAGAACATAAACTGTACCTTTTGCATTTAAAAATTGTTGCAAAAGGAAGTTCAAAGACAACCCACAATGAGAAACAGTTGTTTACAAACACCTTAGGTGATAAGGGACTTGTACCCAGAATATATGAAGAACTCTCCATAATAAAAACCCCTAACTCGGTAACAAAAGGACCAATAACCCAGTTTTTGAAATGGGTAAAGGGTTTGAATCGACATTTCTCCAAAGATGGCACGCAAGTGGCCCTGATGCAGGTGAGAAGGTGCTCGAGGCCATCAGCCAGTGGGGAGAGGCAAGCCACGACCGGGTGAGATCGCAGCTCACACTGGGGGACAGACAGTAACCGCGTTTACAAGGAGGCGGGGGGACACACGCTGCGGGCGCCAGGGCACAGCTGTTGGGAAAGTCTGGCAGGTCCTCGAATGTGAGAGAGTCGCCAGAAGACCCAGCGAGTCTGCTCCCGGCTGGAGGCGAGAACGCAGCCACAGACACTGCACCCAGCTCACAGCCCATTCCCGACAGACCGACAGACCGACAGGCCGTGGGAGAGGAGACCGCCCGACAGACCGACAGACCGCAGGAGGGAAGACCATTCGACAGACCGACA
>NW_006291820.1:456490-458543 GCF_000327345.1 Myotis davidii
GCTGGGGGGCGGCGGGCGGTGCCGGTTTATTCCGGGACATGAAGATGTTCTGAAATTAGATGCCGGTGGCTGCACAGCCTGGGAGCTTCGCGCTTTGAAAGGGCGGGTTGTGTGGCGTGTGTTACTCTCAATGAAGCTGTGATGAGTAAAAATAGTCCTGGGGTAGCGCAGCCCGAGTTTGCTAGAAACCCTCAAACCAGGAAAGGAAAGGCTGACACATCTGACATCAAAGGGAAACCTTTCCACTGCGAAACCCCTTGAGCGAAGTCACGACCAGGAACCCAGAAAAACAGCCACCGCTGCTCCCAAGGGCTCGACTCCCTGAAGTGCAAGAACCGCGAGAAAGTGGGAGTCACTAGCCCGGCCGGCAGGAGTCAGGGGACCCCGAAACCTCACACTGACGCCGACTTCCTCCAAGACAAGGGAATCCACCGAAGACCCTTCAGGGCCAGTTACTCCTTCCCCTCAGCAAAGGGCCCGCCTCAGAGCCAGCGTGGGGGGCAGGGACAGGACGGAGACGGGACGGGGACGGGACGGAGATGGGACGGGGACAGGCAGACCTCTCAGGCTGCAGTCTGACCCTGACTGTGCACATCCCCTGGCTCCCAACCCCACCGGTACCAGCCTGGTCACTGGCCCGGGTCACAGTGGGAGGAGACGAGACCCGGGTGTCCGTCCATGGGGCCACCTCTGCTTTAAGGACAACACGGGGCATGAAGGGCCGAGGCTGTGCCCCATCCAGCACCGCGGGCCTCGCCCTGCTCCCAGCAGCTTGCGGTTCTGGGCGCTTCTCCCCTCCTTCCTGACAGGCGTCTCCCCACGTGTGACTTCCAGCCCAGAGCCTCCTGCCCTGGGATCGCAGCAGCCCCCACCTGCCTCCCCAGCCGCCAGGAGGCCAGGCCCCACCTGCTCCACCCCCTCCTCTGCCCCACACCCCACCTGGGGCCTCCCCAGCCGTGCCTGCTGCCTCTCCACCTCATTTGGGCTGAGGAGGGCACCCGCCTGTCCCCCTCCCTAAGTCCTTCCCCAGGGCCAGCAACCTCCCCAGCCCCCCTGCAGCGAGAGCTCAACAGACGTGGGTCAGGGTGGCCGGGGGTCGTGACCTCCATGGCGCCCACAAGGGTGAGCGGTAAAACCCTAAGAGCGGGGGGGGCCAGTCCTCGGCACGGCTGAGCACGGCCCCCCGGTGTTGGGACTCGAGGACCAAAGCCCCAGGAGCTGCCCGTGGAGGGGCCCTTCACCCTCTCTCTGCAGCTGCCCCACAAAGGACGGGGGCGTGGGAATCACCCCAGACGGGTCCCCAGACTCAGGGCCCCGCAGGCCCAGCCCTGGAGCCTGGAGCACCAGGGATGAAGGGGCCTTCGAGGTCCTGGGGCGGCCTGAGCCCCCCGCCCCCCCCCCCGGCCATACCTCCACTTGGGCCTCCTCCCAGGCGTCCAGGCGGACGGACTTGACCTTGCTGACCTGCGGGATGTTGCGGTGGATGGCGGAGCAGCTCAGGCAGATGAACACGCCCAGGGTGTAGGAGGCCCAGTCGGGGTCTGCAAGGCAAAGGGGGAGCGGGGCCGGGTCACAGCTGGAGCCCAGCCTGCAGGGGCCTCCCTCTGGCCTGGGCGCCCCTCTGTGCAGGGCAGCTGGGGCAGAGGCTCTCCCCAGGGGAGCAGCAGCGCCCTGACACCCCGCTGCCCTGGGGCCAGAGCTGCCCAACCCCCGAGTGGACACTGCATCCTGTGGGGGACGCTGACGACCCAAGTCCAAGGACGGACGCGCAACGACGCACACATCTGTCCCGCATGACGGGGACCCTGGCTGGACCGTGCACACAGCGCACTCGGGGGCGGGACACATCGTGCGTCCAGTTTATTGAGAAAGTTGAGCAGACACGCGTGTGGGTGATACCGACCGGCAGGTGCTGAGCCCCCAGCCCACGCGGGGGCGGGCCAGGGCTCTGTGCTTCTGTGGGTTGATGTCTCTCTCTCTGACCCAGGGCACAGGGGCCCACCTGTCCCCCAGCCCAGCATCCAGGCCCCTCCCTGTCCCCCAGCCCAGCGTC
>NW_006291820.1:458706-459272 GCF_000327345.1 Myotis davidii
CCAGTGTCCCCCCAGCCCAGCGTCCAGGCCCCTCCCTGTCCCCCAGCTCAGTGTCCCCCCAGCTCAGTGTCCAGGCCCCGTCCTGAAGGCAGGAAGTGGAGGCCAGGAGCCAGGTCACCGGCCCAAGACACAGCTTCTAAGTGACACTCGGAATAGAGACATTTCAGAGAAAAAAGCTGCGTCGCCCACGGGCCTGCCCAGCTGACTCTCCCCAGGGCTGTGGGCATGGAGCTGCCTCCTGTGGGTGGATGGCTGGGAGGGCAGGCTCCCTGGGGTCTATGGGGTGGGGCTGGGGTAGGCAGGGGCTCCAGGTGGATCTAGGCGGCGGGGGAGGGGAAGTGCTCCCCCCTCACAGGGACCCCCTCCCTGCACTGGGATTGGCTGACATCAGGGGGCCCACCAAGTCCTGTGCGGGGCGGGGCAGTGTAGAGACCCCAAGGCCTGGGAGCCTTGGCTCTGGGGGGCCTTCCCCTCCCCAAGAGCTGTGCCAGGAGGGGAGGGCCGGAGAGGCCGGGGCCCTCCCACCAACACACCTGTGCCCCCAGCACACCCCTGCCCACTGCTGG
>NW_006291820.1:460329-460889 GCF_000327345.1 Myotis davidii
AGGCTGGGGCCCCAGCGGCAGTTTCCATGGAAACCACAGGCGCGGGGCAATCAGTGGTTTTTCTCCCGAAGCAGGAAAGGGGGCTGTGGCCTCCTCACGCCTCCCACTCAGCGGCCAGCCCCGCGGGACACACAATCGCGGGGCCCACGGAGCCCCAGGGTGTGCTGTCCGCCTCTCGCCTCTCAGAGCGATGGCCACGCCCAGCTTTAGGGGGGACACGGGTGTGGCCCAGGGAGGCGGCGCCCAGACGGTGGCCACGCCCTGACTAACGTCTCTCCCAGCCGACCTGCCCGTGGGCCAAGGAGGGTCACACCGGCCTGACCTCGCAGCTCGGGGGACCCATGGGGACCCCTGCCGCCCACCTGGGGTGTGTGTGTGTCTGTGTCTGTGTGTCTCTGTGTGTGTTTTAATTAGTCAAGAGCCCTGTAAGGTTGAACTGAAGTCATGTTGTTGTCCTTTGCACTTGCACTGAGAAACAACTTGTTCCTAATTTGCCCTTTGGTGGTCTGCTTCAGAACTGGTGACTGTAGGGCCACCTACAGAGAGGCCATATGAAAACA
>NW_006291820.1:460956-464943 GCF_000327345.1 Myotis davidii
GTCTCTGTGTGTGTGCATGTCTCTGTGTGTGTGTGTCTCTCTGTGTGTGTGTGTCTGTGTGTGTGCATGTCTCTGTGTGTGTGTCTCTCTGTGTCTGTGTGTGTCTCTGTGTGTGTGTCTGTGTGTGTGTGTCTGTGGTGGGTGTGTCTGTGTCTCTGTGTGTGTGTCTCTGTGTGTGTCTGTGTGTCTGTGTGTGTCTCTGTGTGGGTCTTTGTGCGTGTGGAGTGCACATGTGTGTGGGGCCAGAACCCACTTTGAGCAGATGCTTGTAAGGAGGTTCGAGAAGTTTCAAGCCCTGGCCAGTTCGGCTCAGTGGATAGTAAATCCACCCGCAGACCAAAGGGCCCGGGTTCGATTCTGGTCAGGGGCATGTACCTCGGTTGCAGGCTTGATCCCCAGACCCAGTGGGATGCAGACAGGAGGCGACTAATTGATGTTTCTCTTGCACATCAATGCCTCTCTCTCTTTCCCACCCACCCCTCCCTTCCACTCTCTCTAAAAATCAATGAAAAACATCCTTAGGTAAGGATTAACAACAACAAAGTTTCAAATTAAGAAATGGAGACACTAAACCTTTAAAATAAGAATAAAAAGACCACAATCCCAACCAGGTGCACAAGCCCCCCATCAGCTCTGCCCCCCTCTGCACAAGCCCCCATCAGAGCTGGGAGGGAGGCAGGAGGGAGGGTGCCCACATGCACAAAACCCCACATCCTGAGCTCAGAGTCCTCCTTGGGGGAAGGAGGGCCTGTGGTGGGCAGAGCTGGTGGGACACCCCGGCACCAGGACCCCTTCACCCGGCCAGGAGCCCCACACCCTCATCCTGGGCTCCATGTCACTGTGCCCCTCTTCCCAGGCAGACAGAGGAGCTGGCCGGACCTGCTCCTGCTCTCTGGCCTCCTGTGGGCGGCTGGGAATCAATCCCTGCCCGTGGGCTGGAGTCGAGCTCCAGGGCCTGTGAGGCCACGAGGCCAGAGGGACCACCCTGGGCCTAAGGGTGGGGAGGGCCCGGGATGGAGCCCATGGACCCTATAGTAACAGGAGGGTGGGAGACGGGACCAGGCCTGGAGCTCAGGTACACGCCTGCCCCAGTCCACAAACTGGGGGCTGCCCCCGTGTCCCAGGCCACTGCCTGACTCTCCGTCGGGGAGACATCGCCTGTGGCTCAGGGCAGGCCGTCCCAGGCACCAGCTCCCCAGCTGCCAGCGCTCAGTCTGCCCTGCTCTGCCCTGCCTTCTCCAGGCCGCGCTGGCTGACTCAGCCCCCTGTCCGTTTCCGGGAGGTGGACTGACCGGGACGCGTGAGGCAGGTAGGGCTGAGCCAGCAGAACAGGTGCGTCCCGGCAGCCCAGGCCCAGCAGGGGAGGAGGGGCTGGCCGAGCCCCGTGGCCCCGCTCCCAGGCCTTTGCCCTTCCGGAGGCGAGGCCGTGAGAGGAGGGCTGAGATTCTGTGCTGACAGCCACGGGGCTGGCTCTGGGGCGGCTCAGGTGGGAGGGGCAGCCTGGCCCATGTCAGCGTCTCCTCACCAAGGCCCCCTCTCCTCCCAGCCCTGCCCTGGGGGGCAGCCCAGGCCCCTCACCCTGCCAGGCAGGGTCACCTCCACAAGCTACATTTAAAGAAGAATTAACACCGATCCTTCTCACTTTCTTCCCAGCACTAGAGGAGCAGGGCCTACTTCCCGTCTCGTTGTAAGGCCTGCATGATCCCGATACCAAAACAGACAAGGAGCCACGGAAAGGGAATCGCAGGCCAACATTCTCACGAACACAGATGCCAAATCCTCAACAGAAGACGGGCAAAACGCACTCAATGAGACATTAACGGGATCACACACCAGGGTCCAGGGAGTCCAGTCCAGGGACGCAAGGCCGGTCCAACACCCGCGGGTCAGTGTGAGAGACCAAACTGACGCACAGGAGAGAAACCGCACGATCGTCTCGCAGATGCCAAAAAGGCCCTTTAGGAGACTCAACACCCACTCACGACGAGTACCCTCAACAGAGGAGCGTGCCTCCGCATGACAAAGACCACGGATGACCAGCCCACAGCTAACATCACGCTCAGGGGTGAAGACGGAAGATTTGCCTCTAAGATCAAGAACAAGACAAGGATGCCCACCCGCCCCCTTTTATGCAACTCGTCCCGGGCGTTGTAGGCAGAATTAGGCAAGAAAGACAAAAAAGCCACCCAACCCAGAGAGAAGTGGCAGTTTCACTCTTGCAGATGACGCCATGTGTAGAAAATTCTAAAGGCTCCACCCAAAACTGTTAGAACTAATAGACAAACTCAGCAAAGTTGCAGGACACAGACCTCAACATACAAATATCTCTTGTGTTTCCGGACACTAATACACCATCAGAAAGAGCCATTAAGAACACAATCCCCTTACGATCGCAATAAAGAGAATAAAATTCCCAGGAACAAGTCTAACCAGGGACACATCTAGGCATTTGCAAAACATGGGGACAAGCTCTGAAGAGACCTTTTCCCAGACACATCACAGGAGGTGAAAGGCCCGCACGCGGGACTATAAAACGTCGATGGAAGAAACTAAAGACTCAGAGAAACCGAAGGGTACTCCTTGCTCAGAACTGGAGGAAGGAGTGTTGTTAACATGGCCATCCTGCCTAAAGCAATCTACAGATTCCACGCAGTCGCTACCAAAATCCCCCTCCTAAGGTGTATGGAGCCTCTAAAGACCCAGAATAGGCCACGCAATCCTCCAGGGCGGGGGAAGCCGGAGGCATCATACGTCCAGATTTCAAACTATATAAAAAAGCTACAGTAATTAAAACAGATGGCATCGGCATAAAAACGAACGCACAGAGGAATGGAATAGAGAGCCCAGGAGTAAACCCTCGCACACATGGTCGGTTACTGGACGACACAGGAGGGAACGCGCGGCGGGGGGAAAAGAACAGTCTCTCTGTCAACGTGCTGGGAAGCCTGGGCAGCCTCGTGCCGACAGTGAGGCTGGACTGCTGTCTGAGGTCGGTGTTTGGACGACACAGGAGGGAACGCGCGGCGGGGGGAAAAGAACAGTCTCTCTGTCAACGTGCTGGGAAGCCTGGGCAGCCTCGTGCCGACAGTGAGGCTGGACTGCTGTCTGACTCCGAACACAGAGATCAACTCCAAATGGGCTTAAAATTCGAGGTAAGACCTGGGACCATACGGCCCACACAAGGCAGAGGCGGTGAGCCCCCTGACAGTGTCTTGGCGATGTTTTCTGGATCTGAAACCAAAAGCAAGAAGGCAGCGCAAAGTGGGGCCACACGGAACTAACCCCTGTGCAGCAGGGGACCAGCGACAAGACGAAAGGCAGCCAACGGACGAGAGAAAACAGCGCAGGTCGATCGATAAAGGCCTAACGTTCACAAACACAAAGAACTCAACAAGCCCTGGCCGGTTTGCTCAGTGGATAGAGCTTAGGCCTGCGGACGGAAGGGTCCCGGGTTCGAGTCTGGTCAGGGGCACATGCCCGGGTTGCAGGCTCGATCCCCAGTAGGGGCTGTGCAGGAGGCAGCCCATCAATGATGCTCCCTCACCATTGATGTTTCTCTCTTTCTCTCCCTCGCTTTTCATCTCTGAAATCAATAATATATATATATGTATACATGTATATATATTAAAAAACAAAGCAAAACAAAAACTCATACAAGTTCAACAACAAAAACCCAAACCAAAAACACCCAATCATTAAAACATGGGCAGGCTGGGTGGAGGGGAGCAAAGGCCGGGGGAATGGGGACATCGGGAATGGCGTCAACCCTTAAAAAAGCAACCACAAACAGAACACGGGAAGACGCTCTGGAGACGCCCCCAGGTACCTGGAAGGTGTTCAGCACCCGTCGCTATTCACCAGTGAAACGCCAATCAAAACCAGGGCCAGCCGTCGCCTCCACCTGGCAGTGGTGCTCACCAGAGACCGGGACCAGGCTGGCGAGAAGGTGGAGAAGGGGAGCCACGGGCCCTGCTGGCGGGGTGCCAA
>NW_006291820.1:465004-467067 GCF_000327345.1 Myotis davidii
GGACCCGGAGGGAAGGCGCGCACTGTGTCCTGGCTGACCACGGCCATGTCCCCATGTCCGGGCGGCCGGGGCCTGCGCACAGGGGAGCGGAGGTCCGTGGGTCCACGCACACGCACCGGGTATGCCGCCGCCGTAAGAAGGAAACCTGCCCGGCGGCGGGGCTCAGTGGCTAAGCTTCGGCCTAGGAACCAGGAGGTCACGGTTCCGTTCCAGGTGGGGGCACAGGCCCGGGTTCGGGGCGCCATCCCCAGTGAGGGGCGCGCAGGAGGCAGCCGATCCGTGATGCTCTCTCATCACTGATGTTTCTGTCTCGCCCTCTCCCTTCCTCTCTGAAATCAATAAAAACATATTTTAAAAAGAAGGAAACCTTGTCATTTAGGACAACGTGGACGAGCCCTGAGGGCAGGCGCTGAGTGGAATAAGTCAGAGAAAGACACACAGCAGATGTGGAATCTGAGAGAAACAAGCAAACCCCAAACGCAGAGAGAACAGACGGGTGGCTGTCAGAGGCGGGAACATGGGTCCGGAGGGTTAAACGGAAAAGCTTCCAGTAATAAGATGATTTCTGGGCGTGTCACACACACCAGGGCGACCACAGCTCATACTGTGTCGAACCCTTGAAAGTTGCTAAGACAGTGGATCTTAAAAGCTCTCATCACAAGAAAAAGGCATTGTAAGGTGGAGGAGGGAAGGGAGGGCGTAAATGGTTATGGAAAAAAATTTAATTAAAAAAAGTAACTTGTTACTATGTGAGGTGATGGAGTTCAGTTACTCCGGCGACCACTTCACAGCACACGTGACTATTTAATGGCTATGGTGTACATCTGGGACTCCTCTAGGTTATATGTCTGTTATATCTGAATTTTAAATATGTTTTCATTGACTTCAGAGAGGAAGGGAGAGGGGGAGAGAGAGAAGCATCAATGATGAGAGAGAATCATTGATCGGCTGCCTCCTGCTCGCCCCCACAGGGGATTAAGCCTGAAACCCGGGCCTGTGCCCCGACTGGGAATCGAACTGTGGCCTCCTGGTTCCTAGGCTGACGCTCAACCACTGAGCCACGCTGGCCGGGCTAACTGGGAGATCATTAAACTTGTCTCTTGGCCGTTCTCTCATTTGTCCCTCTACGCCCGAAAGACTCAACCCCTAGGCTTGCGAGGGATTCTAGGGGCCTCTTTTAGGCTCATGAGTTTCTCCCACGGTCATGTTCATCTTCCCCCTACCTCCTGGTTCCCAGGTCGACGCCCAGCCCCTGAGCCCTGTGAGCCGGGCACATCGCCTTTTTTAACAGAGAGTCCACCACGCGGTGGACCTGGTGGAGGCCGTGCTCCCTGAAACACGCCGGACCCAGGACACACCTGCAGCTGCACTCACGGAGACCATGGCAGAGCCAGTGCAGGGTGCGGGCTGCGTGGCGGCCGGCTGTCCGACTGGCGAGAGGAAGCGTGATGGGCTGGGCCGGACGGGACCACAGCACAGTGTGAACGCATCGGACGCCACTCAACCCTGCACTCCAGCGGCTGAGGTGGCAGCTTCGCGCTGTGCATTTTAACACAATGAAAGGGAAAAGCGCCCACTCGCCTGGCCGCCCAGGGCCCGACGGGCAGCAGGGGGTGGGGGGTAGAGCAGGAAGTCCCGGCTGCTCCACAGCGACCACACCCCTCCTGGCCCTGCCACCCGGGGCCCAGCAGGGTCCCTCCCAGTGCTTTCCTCACAGCGGACCCGCCCAGAGATGCCGGCTGCGGCCGTGGTTGGATAGGTGCACCCGGGGAGGCACCTGCAGGAGGCACCTGTGCGGGCGGGGCTCGCCCTGAGGTGCTCGGTGCCCCGTCTGCAGGGTCCCCGTGGTGAAGGTGACGTTCCGGCGGCGGTGGGCGGGCTGGGGGTCAAGGTGGGAAAGGGGTCGTATGTAATACTTTCAACAATAAATAATGACTTTTAAAAAAGGAGGTCTCGCCCACGCCTGGAACTTCAGGTCACGGTGTCAGGCCTGGGAGCTGCTGTCAGCGAGCCTGAGCCAGGGCTCCTGGACACGAGCAGTTCAGCTCCCACTCCAGCCACAG
>NW_006291820.1:467202-467406 GCF_000327345.1 Myotis davidii
AGCAGCTCAGGGCTCCTGGTGGGACCGCCCTGCACAGGCCGCCCTGGGGAGGCTGGGAGACAGGGCCCGTGTTCAATGTCATGGGGGAGGGTCGGGAAGCGGGTGTTGGGGGCTGCAGCGGTCCCCAGACCTCCTCCCTCCCCCGGCCCTCGCAGGGCCAGCGGCAGGCCTGCCCAGGTCCAAACACCCCGGCCAGAGCTGTCC
>NW_006291820.1:467754-467963 GCF_000327345.1 Myotis davidii
CGGGGGGCTGGATGCGGATGTCCTGGGCCGGGGGAGCCGGGCTCTGTGAGAGCCACCCAGGCCGCGGCCCGGGGACCAGAGGCCGGAGGGCAGTGTGGCCAGGAGGCAGGGTAGGGACAGGCCAAACCTGAGCGCCCAGCTGACGGTCCTTCCCCCCTGACCCCCTGGAAAGGCAGGTCTGGGAGGAGGAGCCTGGGGTGCGGGCTGCC
>NW_006291820.1:479768-480449 GCF_000327345.1 Myotis davidii
ATGAAGTGTTTCCTACACGTTCTTAATCATTTCTGGGAACTATCATTGTGTATTTTAACAGTTTCAGCCCAATTAGACAGTTTTCTTAGAAGTTTATACTTGGATCGTCAGCATTTTTACTGATTCCCAAAGAAAACGCGAAAACCATGTAGCCTTAATTGTAAACATAAACACTTTTCTCTTCATTCTAAGGCTTTATACACAAATTTCGGAGTTTGGAAACCTGAATTCCTAATATTTGAAAGCACATTTCCGTGTAAACGCCACCTGGAGTAGGCGGAATTGTCAATATCACAACTGGAGAAGGAGGGTGTGGGGGACTTCGGGCAGCGGGCCGTGGGCAGCGAGAAGGCAGGCCGAGGGCACAGCAGAGCACACAGAGCTGTGGCCGGGCGTCAGGAGTCCTGCCTTTGAGGCACCGTGTCCCCCAAGGCCCTGTGGGGGACTTCGGGCAGCGGGCCGTGGGCAGCGAGAAGGCAGGCCGAGGGCACAGCAGAGCACACAGAGCTGTGGCCGGGCGTCAGGAGTCCTGCCTTTGAGGCACCGTGTCCCCCAAGGCCCTCAGGTTCCCCACCCGGGAAGTGGGGGCGACTGCTCAAGGCTGGCCTGCTCCCAGGCCACCTGGCAGGGGGCTGGATGCGGATGTCCTGGGCCGGGGGAGCCGGGCTCTGTGAGAGCCAC
>NW_006291820.1:481899-492167 GCF_000327345.1 Myotis davidii
TGGCCACTCTGCCCCGGGGGAGACAGCCCGCAGGTGACAAGGCGTCCAGTCGGTGGGTGTCAGGAGGAGTAAGGGCCGCACCCTCCATGCTCCGCCGGACAAGCCCTCCTGCCCGGGCCTCACGCGGGAAGGCGGCTGGACAGAGAGGAGGGGACGGGCACAGGTCCCTCCTCCGGTGCCCATGCGTTTTCTCCTTCAGTTATGGGCGCAGTGACACATCCTGTTCCGAACAAATTGCAACAGAGGCCTGAAAAGTCACAGCCGCTAATAGCCGCTCAGCACCTTCCGGAAGCCCCTATCCTCCCGTCTTACCCCGAGACCGCCAGGCTGAGGACGCCAGTTATCAGCAGAGAACCCCACCCAAGGGCCAGGACCCACAGCTCGCAGCCCAGCCCAGGGCCTCCAGATGTCCAGGCCCAAGAACAGAGCAACCCCCAGAGTCCTCCTGACGAGTGACATTCGGCTTCTGGAGCCTCAGACTGCGAACCAGCGCTGCTGTGCCCACAGGAACCCCTCTGCCTGCGGGCCCTCAGGGGGCGGGCAGCCTGTGGGCGTGAGAGTGGCCTTCACTCCTCTCCCCAGTTGCCAGGGTTGGGGCCATGGCCGGGCGACGCTCTGGGTCTGAGACTCAGGCCTCGGCACCCCAGCCCCCGATGGACCCTGAGGGCTGAAGCAGCGAGCACCCATCTGGCTGGACTGGCCTCGGCCCTGGACCCTGGCATGGGACATGGGTGGAGGAGGAGCGGGCACGCCTGGCAGAGCAGACCCTGCCCCTGCCCCACACGCACTGGAGCTCCGGCTGAACAACCAACCACAGGACCTGGAGTGGCGCGGCACGACCCGCGGCCAGAGCGCTCCAGGGGCCGCCAGTCCTCCCCCTCCCTCCCTCCCGGGCCACATGTGCTCCTCCTCCTCCTCCAGGGCCTGCTGCCTGCCCAGAGGCGGCCCTCCGCTGGCCCGCAGGGTGCGGCCGCCCAGGGAAGGTCACTGGGCTGCAGGGCAGGCTGTGCGGCCGGGGACAGCCTCCTGGAGGGGGTGCTGGGCACAGCCTGCAGAAAAGTCAGGCTCCCCATGCAGCCCTGGGCACAGAGTCCTCTGCCCACCCCCTACAAAAGGGTCATTGTGTTCCACCCAGAGAAACAGAAAAGCCAGAGGAAAGATGGGGTAGCAGCTTTGGGGGAGCTCTGCAGGGGGGTCAGCCCACGGAGCCAGCGGCCTTCCCCCTCCCAGGGGGCCAAAGCCAGAGGTGCAGGGAGGCACAGCCCCCGAGGCCCTCACCAGGTGTGTCCAGGGGCCCTGAGGGCGAGCAGAGAGCACCCATCTCGCTGGACTGGCCTTGGCCTGGACCCTGGCGGGGTGGGAGGAGGAGCGGGTACTCCTGGCAGAAAAATACTTAAAGATAATTTTTGCTTAGTTCCCCAAAGCTGGGGGGGAGGGTGGGTCTGAGGGTCCTCGGGCCTGGGGCTGCTCCCGGGCTGGGACGCGCTGCCAGGCCTGTGGGCACGGAGGCCGAGGCACTCAGCTGGGCACAGCCCTGAGCAGAGCGCTCCCAGGCAGCCACCCTCCTGCGGACGGTGGGGACCCGCAGGGAAGCGGGCACACCCACTCTTGGCCATTCCCTTACCTGCCGGCGGGTGTGTGTGGGGGGGTGGGCCGCACTAGGACATGGGTTCCCACTCCGCCCCGGGCCCCGCCCCTTGCAGTGGCACTGAGGGGGCTGTTTTTGTTTTTAATCCTCATCCGAGGATGTTTTCCCATTGACTGTTAGAGAGAGTGGAAGGGGCGGGGAGAGAGCTAGTGGGAAGGAGAGGGAGGGAGGGCCGGGGCGGGAGAGAGAGATTGGCTGCCTCCCGCACACACCCAGACAGGGCCAGGAATCCACCTGCAACCCAGACCTGTGCCCTTGACCCTCAGTAGGAGCACCAATGGTCCATCACTGGGCAACACCGCCCAGGGCGGAGCCGCGGGTTTTAAGTTCACAGGCAAATCGGTGCCACACGCAAAGAAGTCCACTTTGCCAGCCCGTGTGGCTCCGTGGTTGAGCATGGATCTCATGAACCAGGAGGTCACAGTTCAATTCCCTGCCCTGGTTGTGGGCTCGATCCCCAATAGGGGGCGTGCAGGAGACAGCTGATCAATGACTCTCTCTCATCATTGATGTTTCTATTATATCTCTCTCTCTCCCTCTTCCTTCCTCTCTGAAATCAATAAAAATATATTTTTTAAAAACCACTGGTAAGGAACGCTTACAAGTCAATAATGAAAAGCTAAGTGACCCCGTTAAACATGGGGCAGGACCCACATGGCCACAAAGCCCGCAAAAGTGCTCCCACCGCCAGTCACCAGGGAGCAAAGTTCAGGCTCTGAGAGGTGCCAGCTCACACCCAGGGGTGGCGAGAACTTAAAAACGGAAGACAGCCCTGCCTGGGCAGCTCAGATGGTTAGAGTGTCGTTCCAATACGCCAAGGTTGTGGGTTCGAGCCTCGGTCACAGCACATGCAATAAGCAAGCACTGAGTGCGTGGATGGGTGGAGCAGCAAATCTCTCTCTCAAATAAATTTTAAGAGAGAAAAATAAAAACAGAAGGCAAGTGTAGGTGAGGACGAGGGGGGAGCAGAACCCGGAGGAGCCGGTGGGGTGGAAGGTGGCAGCCTCTGAAGACATTGTCCGGCGGCTCCTCAGATGGTTAAATGCAGTGACCACCACCCAGCAAGTCCACTCCTGGGCACAGACCTGAGAACTGAACACAGGGGCACAGGGGCTGGCACACTCGCTCACAGCAGCTAGAGGTGGGAGCAGCCAGTGTCCACCGGCAGGTGACGGACACACAGGTCGTCCCCACCCAGAGCTCGTCACACACACGCGTGAGGCAGCGACACACCTCACCCGGGCACGGGCCTGAGAACATGCCCGGCGGTGTGCACCGCTCAGGGGGCTGCGGCGGGTCCATCTGCAGGCGTCCTCGGTCCCAAGCATTTCCCACGCGTCCAACAGGACCTACAGCTTCTCCTGCTTCTCCTGCTCGGGACCTGACGACGTCCCCGCTGTGCTGAGCCCGTGCAGCCCCCACAGGTGACCGGGTCCTGATTCCACCCCCTCAGCAGCCCCCAGGAGCTGGCCTCATGGACCTTAGCGATGGGGAGACTGAGGCTGGGGAGGGCTGGGCCATGCACCTCATGGGGGTGTCTCCTGGATCACACCTTGGCCCTGAGGCCAGAGACCAGCATGAAGGACCCCACGCACCCCAGAGGGAGGAGCCGGGAAGCCCGAGAGCCTCACAGAACACAGGGTGGGAGGTGGGATGCCTTTCACAGGTCACTGGGCTCTACCCGCTGCAAACCAGCTGCCTCCGAGCGGGTCTGCTGGGACCAAGTCCCGTACCAACATGTGGGATGGGCCTGGACAGGTGCAATGGGGCTTGTATTTCCTTCTCTGTCCCTCCATCCACCCACCCATCATCCATCCATCCATCCATCCACCCATCCATTCATTTACCCATCCAACCACCCACCCGCTATCCATCCACCCATCCATTCATTCACCCATCCATCCATCCATCCATCCTGATTCTCAGGTGCTTAACACCAGTGGCTGAAAAAATGACGAATCATTTGCAGAGACCAGGATGACTCAGGAAAACAGATCCATCCACCCAGCATCCATCCATCCACCCATCCATCCACTGAGAGGAGGGATCTCTGTTCTCAACTTGAGTCTGGGTGGGGTTCTGACTGCTCAACCTGTGCAGAATGGCTGCAAGGCCCACGTGACTGCCCAGGGTGGGCCCTGACAGGAAGTCACCTCCGCCTGGTGCACAAGCTCTCAGATTGCTTTTCTTTCTTTGTTTTTCTCTCTCTGTATCTGCATGCCTCTCTTCCTACCTCTCTCTGTGTCTCTATCTGCATCTCAGTCTCTCTCCCTCTCTGCTCTCACTCTGTCTCACCTTGGAGCTGAGCCTGGAAGCCAGGTACGGAGCTCGGCACCTCTCACCGTGGAGGCCCAGTGGAGCGGGCGGAGGGAGCCCACGATGCCCCGGCTGCTGGATCAGCCCCAGCGGCTGGCGTCCTCCCAGCCCCAGTGAGAGGCCTCAGGTGAGGAAGCCTCAGCCCCCGCCCAGCCCCAGCGAGAAGCTGGTTGAAACCGCGGTGTCTAAATGCAGGGAGGGTGGACAGGCAAAGGGGTCTCCAGAACCCCAACCCCGCGCTCCCCACGCGCCCCAGAGCGCTGGCCTCCGGGGTGAGCCCCTGCAGCTCCCCACAGCCCCTCTGGTCTCCAGCGCAAGAGCCCAGCTCCATTCCTACCTCCACAGGCCCTGCCCGGGCACTTGTCTGCAGGTGTGGGCGGTGAGCCTGGGCCACCAGGTGAGCAGGCACCTGCCCCCAGCGGATGTGGACCACACTGCTGCCCACGGGGTGGGGCGGGGGCACTGATGAGCCTCAGGGGGACGCCCTGGCATGTCCGGAAGACCTGGGTTCCACCCTCAGGTTCCCCGGTGCCCCCCCTCCCCTTCGGGTGACCCCCCTCTGCGCTGCAGTGCTGCCGCCGTCCAGCAGGGGCCGCCACGCGACCACCTTCGGTCCTGGAGGTGCAGTGGGTCAGAGGGGAAGGAAAACTGTTTCCTGAGGGTTTGGCCCAATTACTGGGCGGACCAGCCCCACCCCCAAAGCGCCCCCAGCCCAGCACCTTCAGGAGGGCGGGACCGGCAGGCAGATCCCTGGAGGAGGTGTCCCAGCCCCTCCCCACACCGTCCTGGACCCTGTCCTTCCAGCAGCGCCGCCTGGGACTAGAGCTGCTGGTCCAACCCTGGGAGCCGGAGGTTCGGGTGGGACTCGGGAACAACGCCCCCTGTCCGGGCCCCACAGCACCCTCTTCAGGGCGTCCCTGGGGCAGGGAGGGCACAGCAGGGGACGCGGCACCCTTGGGCCCTCCCCGTGTGGGTCTGTGTGTGCCCGCGAGGGGACAGCAGGCTCCAGAGGCTGCGCCTGGCCCCTGCCCTCCTCACCTCTGCTGCTGCCGGCCTCCGGGTGCTGACCGTCCAGGTCCCAGACCAGGAACCCCTGCGGCTGTTACAAAACTCTCAGGCCGCACGCTCCAACGGGAGCGAGACCCACCTGCAGGCCTTCAGGGTGGGCACCCCCCAGGCCCAGCACCAGGAGGCCCCTGAATTCCTGGGGAAGCTCAGGGCAGGTGAAGCTCAGGCCTGAGCATTCCGGCCCCCTGGGAGCAGGCCTGTCCCACAGACCCCACACCTTGGCGCCCAGCTGAGCGCGGTGGGTGCCGCCACAGGGCGTGTCCCCTAAGAAAGTAGGGGGTGGGTGGCGTCCTGCCAGGCCTCCCGCAGGAGGGCTGACCCCAGGGAGCCCAGGCGGGGGTCTGTCCAGGAGGGGTCCTGCCGCACCATGCGTGGCACACAGCTGTGAAACGGGATCTGTGCCTCGGGAGAGCCTGGAGACTCACAACTTTATTTCCAGACAAAGCTCACGCTCTGACTCAAAGGCTCCCTCGTGTCTTCAGCAACAAAGGACCCCTGCCCCTCCTGGCCTCACCTCAGTCGGCCCTCCACTGGCTCCGGGTCAGGCTCCGGGGTCAAGGCTCCGGATCAGGCTCCAGGTTCCAGGCTCCAGGTCAGGCTCCGGGTCAGGCTCCAGGTTCCAGGCTCCAGGTTCCAGGCTCCAGGTCAGGCTCCAGGGACAGGCTCCGGGGTCAGGCTCCGGGTCAGGCTCAGACTCTAGGTTCCAGGCTCAGGCTCCAGGAGGTGGGGAGAAGCCCTCTGTGTGGGGCCACCAGGCGACTCTGACCGCCCGGCTTGCCTCTCCATGGAGCCCCTCACAGCCCTTCGTGCCTGGCGGCTGCCAGCAAACCCACACGGACTCCACCACAGAAACCAGGACAGATGAGCGGGGCTGCGCTTACGGACATAAAGTCACAGCCACAGGCACATCATTTATAGACGATATAAAACCACCTGTACACACAACGAGCTGCTTCTGACTAACGGCTTCACTGTTTCTATAAAAACGAGACGTGCTTGTTGTCAAACAGTCGTGAAGAGAACTGGGAAGGGAGCCAGGTGATGTCGGCCATGCCAGCCCGACAGGGACCCCAACGTGCTCCCCCGCCCCCCCAGACCAGGAGCCGTGTGGTGGACAAACACCCCGAGAGGGACTGCGTCGCACATGCACTGGCCGACCCTGTCCTCACGGTCAGTGCCCACAAAGCAAGAGCCACAGGTTCCAGAACGAGACACCACCCAGGCCAGGGCATCCTGGGGTCCTGGGGGGGGGGGGTAGCGGGCAGAGCAGGACGATGGGAGGGAGCAGAGGCCACAGGCCCCAGCATGAGGCACCTCCAGACGCCGGAAAAGGCAGGGGTCTCGCCAGAGCCCCCAGCAGAGACGTGGCCCCTCGGTGTTTCAGGCTCCAGACGCCTCAGGAACACGCCTCCGCGTTTCAGCCATTGGGCTTCTGGGAACAATGCAGAGGGAAGGGGCCTCCCGAGGGCTGGGGTGTGGCTGCAGCGGAGGGGGCACAGGGCACAGGGCGAGGGACGAGGGGGACTCAGCTCTGCACCCCCTGCCATGACTTGAAAGGGCCAGACCGAGGAGGGCCTGGGCCTGGCCATGCTCCTGACGCCTCCCCAAGGTCCTCGGAAAAGGCCCTGGAGACGTGGTGCCCCTGCTGTCTCTGAGACGAGGGCACCGAGGAGTGACCTGCACTTCGCACACAGGAGCGGGCGGGCGGCTGGCCCCGCGTCCTGTTTTCCCCGTCAGGAGCCGCCCACCCTCCCCACGCAGGCTCCTCTCGGACTGGCCCTCCCCGCCTCCCTGGCTCCGAGACCCTGTGTGTCGCATCACCCCGACTGCAAACTCGGTGACAACCTCCCCGACGTCCACAAAGTTCAGCTGCCAAGAGTTCAACACAAAGTACTTTTTCATTCTGAAACAATTCCAGACTTCCCCAAAGCTACAAAAATAGAAGTGTCACATGCCCAGTTTCTCCACATAGCGTCTTACCTGATCCCAGGACAAGCGCGGGATCGCCACGGCCACTCACCTGCAGACCCTCAGCGGTGGCCTCCCGCCCGTCCCCCTGGCCTGGGCCACGGAGCCGGGTGCCAGAACGGCCTGGTGTCCTCGCGGACCGGACGCTCTGAGCACTGGGCTTCCTCGTTATGCGCTTGGCAAGAAAACCACTGAGGGACCTGTGCCTTGTCGGGGCGTCAGGCTGGGGCGCTCTGTGCACGGGGTGCTCCCCGTGGGCCCTCGGCCTGGCTGTGAGAAACAACATGGCTCCAAGGCAGAGCCCGGCCGCAGGCTGGCAGCCATTCTCGTTGATGCCAGAGTTTCCTTTTGTACAAACACACGAATATTTCTAGTTTGAACTTTTTTAATCCAGTCAACACAGATTTTAATTTCGTTTTTTAATTTATTGAGAGAGACATCGACTTGCTGTTCCCCTTACTCACTGGTTGGTTCTCGTATGTGCCGACTGGGCACTGAGCCCACAGCCCTGGCACATCGGGATGCGCTAACCACCTGAGGGCCCAGCCAGGGCCACTTCTGCAGTTTCTAACATCTTTCTCACATATCACAGACACTCTTGGATTCTGCTTTTTCATTGTTCTGTTTTATAAAAAAGGGAAAGAAAACCATTTTTCCAGGGAAGTTTTCTAAAATTCACAAACGTCCAGTGTTACAAGATGCGGCTCGAGTGTCCACTCACAGACAAGACTCTCAGTCTGTCACCATCACGGGCTCCCAGGTGACAGGAAGCGTCCCACGTGCATTTTAGACAGAACTCGCACCAGGGGAAGATCATCTCTCAAAGTGATCCAGGAGACGGAGGATGAGCCTTCTGGCTGTGAGCCCACCGAGGTGCCCGCGGGCACTCGACGCCCCTTTCTCAGCCACACCCCCCCCCGTGATCCTGTGAGAATTAGTGTCTGTCTGCCTTTCCATCCATCAAATCTCCAAACCCCAGTTTTTCCAGTGGTTCCTGTGCCATCAGTTGCCTGAAAGACAGACAGACAGACAGGTGTCAGGGGGAGGGAGGAGAATGAGGAGCAGCACCCAGGCGCCCAGGCTGCCATCCCACCGGAGGGACCTGGTCCCCACCAGCCTCCTGCTGTCCAGGCGCCGGGCAGGTGCCTGGGAGCCCGGAGCCCCTCAGAGGCCCCTCGCTCACCTCCCGGATGTGCCGGTACCCGCCACTGCGGGCCACCATCACCGCCACCCCCCTTCCCGCGCTAAGCGTTTGCACCCTGCACCCCTGAGGGTGAGCGGCCCCAGGCACGCTGGACACTATGACCACCTGCGATGCTCGGACACAACTGAGGTTCTGTGGGCCTGTGTGCTGGCCACGCTGCTGAGAACACAAACAGCCCCGGAAGGACCTGCAGCCGTCCCCCCTCGGAAAACACTGGAGCTGCTTCAGCAGCCAGGAGCTCGGGACTTGCTCTCAGGCTCGAGCAAATGGAAGGGGATGGAGACGGGAGAAAGACGGAGAAACGTGGGCAATTACTGGCGCCAGGGGACAAGGGCAGGGCTCACTGGACTGCTCTCTGCTCTGCACATGCTGGACAATCTCCACTGCAAAAAGCCAGAATCCACTTAAACATAAAAAGCCTACAGAGGACAGACTAAGTAATTTGTCTGTGTCCCCAAAAGGGCTGGGCAAGCTGGTAGGTAAGCTCCTTGCTTAGCACACTTGCCCCTACCAGTGTGGCCTGTGTGTCCAGTGGTTTCAGAAGGGAAGGCCCCCAGAAGGCGGTGCCCAGCAAGGAGTTCCACGGGAGAGGCAGCCACGGGGCTCGGAGGGGCCTGTCGCTGGAGACAGGGTGGGCGGGCGGCAGGGAGGCCAGATCCCGGGAACCTGGGCAACAACGCGCAGAACTGAAAGGGCGGCCGCACCTGCAGGCCGGCGGCTGGAAAGCCAAAGTGGCCCGAGGCTCAGACAGCAGAGCCAACAGCCTCTGACTGTGTGCTGCCTGGGAGGTGCCCCCGGCCTGGCGGGGTGGTCAGGTGCGGGTAAGAGAGCATCCTGGGCTCTGAGAGGCAGGCTCGGAGCTCAGGGAAATGTCCGCAGAACGGCCAGCCCGGTCAGCACGGGGTGGGCTGGCAGCAGGTCAGTGACTCCAGGGCAGCGGGCTCACACTCCGGCCCACAGTGGACCCTCTCGCATTCTGGTGAGGAGGGTGCCCGGCCAACAGCTGTCAGAGCTGCGGCCTGACTTCCCTGCGGTGGGTGGGCCCAGGACCCCCAGGGACGCGCTGGCCCTGAAGCCAGTGAGAACCCCCTGGGGCAGGGGGAGCCCACTGCAGGCGCAGGGGGTTCTGGGGGGAGATCACTTGGGTTCACCCCGTGAGGGACCCTGAAGTCAAGGCCTCCGCTGGCGGTGGTCCGAGAGGCGGTCGGGAGCGGGAAGGGCCAGAGGCCAACACTGTGGTCGTGCTTAAGCGGCCAGTTTGGCTCAGGAGATAGAGCATCGGCCTGTGTCAGGGCGCCTGCGGGAGGCAGCCGTCCATGTGTCCGCCTCCCCTCTCTCGCCCTCTCTCTAAAAAAGGCCAATGGAAAAACACCCTCGGGTGAGGATGAACAAGAAAGAATACATAAGTGGATGGGAACTGGGCGCCCTCGGAAGTCCTCCACCTCCCACGTTTAAGTGGCCCACGGTCTCCGTCACCCGTCACCGGCACATTCCAAACCGCCCAACTCACTGCCAAGGGGGGGGGAGCCACTGCGCCCCGCCTCCGGCTCCTCACTCGGCCGAAACCGCAGTGACAGCACCCACCCCGGCCTGCGGAGACAACGCAGGGAGGGAGGAACGCGGCCCGCGCGGGGTGCCCCGAGGGAGAAGCTCCCGTGCGCACGCGCCGGCCCCAGCTCGGGCAGGGCGGACCCGGCGCCGCAGGGGCCTCTGGGAAAGCAGCGTCCGGGTGGAGGCGGGAAAGCGCCGATGGGGGCGGGGCCGGGAGCGGGGCCCGCACTTGCCTCTCCATCCTGCACTCTAAATATTCTTTGGATTCGTGTCTGCACAACGCGTTCTCAAACTTGTTATCGCGGAGGCACTTCATGAACTTCTCCTGGAAGCGTCTGCATTCACCTGGGACGGGAGCGAAGGCAGCGTTTTGTCCCCAAAGCGCCTGAGGTGCCCCGTGAAACGCTGCGGACGGCAGCACCGACCTCCCGAAGCCCTGACTGGCCCGGGAGCTTAGCCACCGCAGACCTCAGGCCGAGAGGTGACTCAGGTGCCGGACGTCTAGCGAGACGC
>NW_006291820.1:492538-496092 GCF_000327345.1 Myotis davidii
CCAGCCCACTGAGCACACGGAGCCCACCCAGCCGGCAGGACGTGGTGTGAGGGCCGCCAGGCCTGACTGCCGCTCACCCGGCCAGAAAGGCAGTGACGGGAGTGATGAGCTTCCGGGCGGCTCAGGACGACAGAGTCAATCTGCACCCGGAGGTGCCGAGGCTGGCTCCTTCTGCGCGGTGCCTCTCCCCAATTCTTAATCTTTTAAATAAAATTTTATCTTATTCACTTAAAATACATTTTTATCTTTAATATATGTGTATTGATTTTGGAGAGGAAGAGAAAGAGAAAAACAGTGATGAGAGAGAATCACAGATGGAACCGAGGATCGAGCTGCAACCTGGGCCTGTGCCCCGACCGGGAGTCACACCGTGACCTCCCGGTTCATAGGTCAACGCTCAGCTGCTGAGCTGCCGCCCGGCTCCCCTCCTTTCCAGGGGCTGCGGGCAGTCCTTGGGGTTCCTGGGATGTAGACCCATCACCTGATCTCTGCCTCCACCTGCTCCGGCCTCTCCCTGTGGGCGTGTCCGTGTCCGGATTTCCCGCTAATCGCTGGCGTAGGGCCCACCCCCTAATGGCCTCCCCGGAGCTGTGACTCCGGCCAGGACCCTGTTTCGACAGCATTGGGGGTTTTGTGGGAACAAGGGCATCCTGAAGAGGCAAGCCCCCGGCCGTCATTCCTTGTTGCTGTGGCAACAAGGACAACAGTGAGAGGCTCAGTGGAGACCCCAGCCCTCCCCCAGTCCTGAATGCTGGGCACCCCACTCAGTGCCTCCACTTTTCACCGAGGGCTGGGGTAGGGGTCCCGGCCTCCCGCAGGGCCGGCATGTGGTTACCAGCCAGCACCAGGGTCCTCGGTTCTTACCCCCAGAGCCCCGCCCGGACCCAGCACCTCCCCTCCTTCAGGGTCAGGAGCAGCCACCTCCAAACACAGGCTCCCAGGCAGCTGCCTGCCAATGGGCCCCACAGCCCCGGCCCAGGGCCAGCTCCTCCCACCCCAGGGGGCCCCCACCTTGCCGGGTCCCTCCCCAGTGGCCGCCGCTGGATCAGGTGCCCGTGGCCGCACCTGCTTTAGGCGGGGAGGGGCGGCACAGAGCGGGCACCCGTGTGAGTGGGTCCACGGGGACACCCATCCCGTCGCCTGGGCCCTGATCGGCCGGCGCTCTGGACCCCCTGGCAACTGCAGGAGGAAAACTGCACCCTGTTCTTGTCGCATAAACAAGCCTTTTACAGGCTGGAGCCAGGGCCACACACAGTTACTCATTAGCAGCTTCCAGGGCCCCGGACAATAGCGGCTTTATCACCAGCAAGTCCACTTTCCACTCGACTAGATGGAACCACTCAGCAGTAAAAGGGGCGGCCCCACCCCCTGCCCGCAGCCTCGGCCAGTGGCCCTGCGGGGTCATGACCTCGAGGCGACAGCCAGCTTGTAATGGACTCCTCCGTGGGGGCCGGGAGCTATGCTGTGCAGTTAAGAAAAGCGGGGGAAGAGCCAGTGTTTCCGGAAGCCCCTGCCCCCTGTGCGCCAGGCTGTTTCCCAAGGGTCCCGCAGGCTGGGAGGGTGCCTGGCGCGCAGTAGGCACCCAGTCGATGCTCCCTGAAGCGTGAGCCTAGTCGGTGTCTGTCTGATCCTCGTCTCACACGGGGACACTGAGGCCAAGTCCCGGCCGGGAGCCTGTGGACGCGTCTGGCCAGACTCAGGCCCGATCCCTCACATCCCTCATGGGCTCGCAGCGTGGGCAGACCCGCTGGGGTGGCTCAGCCTCAGGCTGGAGGGCCCCCTTTAAGACAGGGCACCCCCGTGGCCGGAGGAAATGCAGGAGCAGCAGAGAGGAGGGGGCCCAGAGCCTGGGGCTCCGGTGCATCAGCGGGAACCTGACCTCACCCGTCACAGTAGGACTATCGCCGCCAGAATCTAACAGGCAGCAACCCCCGGCTCAGGGACCCCCTTTCTGGGGATTGATTTTACGTCCCTTGCAACTGAGCACCAAGCAATGTGCCCACAGGCATTTCTAGCAGCTCGTTAGGAGGAGGCCCAGGAGAGGCAGGCGGCTCCTCCCCATCCCCCCCACCCCCAAGGTGTCACATCAGAACCTGCTCTGCGTCCAGGTTGTGAAGTGGGCAGAGGTGTGAGGAGGCAACACGTGTCACTGGGGGGCAAGGGAGCCGGGGCACAGCGGGTGGGGGCGGGGGCTCCCCGTCACTGAGGCCTGGGGCGACATCTGGCCCTCTGCCGATGCCTGTGAGGAGCCCAGACAGAGTGGGTCAGCGTGGCTGTGGGCTGACCGGTGGCCCCACAAGAGATCGCCCACCTGTTCCCCTCAGGTGTGACTACGACAAGAACCGGACGAGGTGACCTGGGGGAGGGCAGGCTGCACCCCAGGACGAGGGCTCCTGAGGAGGCCGAGCGGAGAGGCACACAGACACAGGGAGAGGAGCCCTGACCTGCTGGGGGACACGGAGGAATGGGGGCCACCAGGAGCTGGGGCCTCAGAAGGTCCTCCCCAAGCCCCCCGGGGCCCAGCTCTGCCCACACTCAGCGGCCGGGTAAGGGTCTGCTCTCCGCCCAGTCTGTGGCTGCAGCCCCCGGACACTCGCCCCAATGGGGCCTGGGGACTCTGGGGGGGGCACTGGGTGTTCGCTGGGTCCAGACACCCCCATCTGAGGCCTCCGGGGCTTCCCCCAGGCTGGACCCTGCAGGCACCCAGATGGACCAACCCCACTCCACGCCAGGCCCCTCAGCCGCCCCAGGGGGGGCCAGGGCTCAGGAAGGGCCCACCTGGTGCCGGACCCCCCGAGGGATGGACTTGAGGGCAGTTGGGACAGACTGTTCTGGAGCCTTGCCCCGTCCCCTGGCCCAGGACAAAGCTGGTGACTGCCCAGACTCGGGTCATAGGTTGTGGCCTCTGCCCCTCGATCCCAGAATAGGGGTCAGAGGGGTCAATCCTGAGACTTGGCGGAAACTCTGGGGACCCCGCCCCGACCCCCCTTACCTGCCAGTGTACCAGGACCTCTCAGCCGAACCCCCGCTTCCTCCTCCACCGAGGAGGCCCCCCAGGATGCCAGGAGGAGCTGAAGGCTCCATGGCAGAGCGGCCCCGCACCGGGCCCGGGACGTCCTGCGAGTCCCACCGGCACGTGCCCAGGGCTGCACAGACCCGGCCTCCAGGCTGCACCCAGTGCAGGCGGCTCCCTCGGGAGGGGGACCCTCTGAGGACCCCCGGGCCTCCCTGACACCTGGTGGCCCGTCTGCCCAAGGGGCTCTCGACGCAGAGTCAGTGCCCGCTGGTTCTCCGCGAGGCTGGGTTCCCGAAGAACCCTGCCCACCAGCCCCGTCACCCTCTCCTGGCCGAGCTGCACACACCGGGGCTCCGTCAAAGCTGCCAATGAGCCATAGCCGGTTTGGCTCGGTGGATAGAGCAATGAAGTGACCGTCCTGGACGGAGGGGCCCAGCCACACGCCTGGCAGCAGCCCGGGTGCGGGGAGCTCGGCCCGAATGACTGAAGCCCCAACAGGTAGCTGTCCCCCAGCCCCCGCCTGTATCCCACAGTCGGG
>NW_006291820.1:497090-497667 GCF_000327345.1 Myotis davidii
GCCCCTCATTGGGAACCTGCATCTGCTGCGGGTGTCCCAGCAGGAGCGCTCGCTGATGGAGGTAAGAGGGGAGGCGTCCTGCAGCCGTGCAACGCCCCTTCCCTGAGGAAGCAGAGCCCTAGTTTTCTGGGACCCCTGTGGGTTAGGAGGCTCGTGGTCCAGCCAGGTAGGGACACAGGGACCCAGCTGCCCGCCTGCCTTGGGAGAAGAAAGACTTCACTGCACGTTGAAGATGGGCCATCCAAGGAGCAGAGAGCCAGGAGGACTTCCTGGAAGAGGCAGCATTTGGAGAGACCCTGACTGCTGCAGGGGCAGGTTCGGGGCAGTGGA
Organism: Myotis davidii; assembly: GCF_000327345.1. Lineage (NCBI taxonomy): Eukaryota > Metazoa > Chordata > Mammalia > Chiroptera > Vespertilionidae > Myotis > Myotis davidii. Next base: position 497,421 of record NW_006291820.1, read on the forward strand.
GGGGAGGGCGCAGGGCTCCCGGGAGCAGCACACACGGGGCTGCCCACCAGAGGGGCAGCTGGCGGCGGTTCCACCTCCCTGGGGGCAGACTGCAGGTGGGTGGGGAGGGGCTGCAGGCCTGGGTCCTGGGTCCCGAGGCTGCCATCAGGCACGCTGGGGCAGAGGTGTGGTGGGGACAGAACGGGGCGGGGACTGGGACGGGGCCCCCAAAGCCAGTGCTTGCTGGCATATTGTTCTGTGCCCTCAC
>NW_006291820.1:498621-499847 GCF_000327345.1 Myotis davidii
CAGCACGGAGGTGAGTGAGGGCCGGGGGGCCCTTCCCCGGGGCCCCTCCCCGCTGAGGCCTGTCTCCCCCACAGGCCGGCCCTTCCCGCTGGCCCTGCTGGGCTGGGCTCCCTCCAACGTCACCTTCACGCTCCTCTTCGGCCAGCGGTTTGACTACCAAGACCCTGTGTTCATGACCCTGCTGGGCCTCATCGACGACGTCATGGTCCTGCTGGGGACTCCCAGTCTGCAGGTGAGAGGTCGGAGGTCGCCTGCGGAGAGGTGAGGTCGGCAAGGGCAGTGGTCCCCACCTTTTTGGGCTACGCCCCCCTGATGCCCCCGTGACCGAGAATTCTTGTGATTCACGTGGAGGAAGCTGAAAGGCCATGAACTGGGTCCGCACAGGCTCCCAGAGGACAGCTGGACACTGAGGAAGAAACCACTGGGAAATGGTTAAAGTAATAATATGAAGAGAGATGAGAAAATAGCCAAGTTCCAAAAGATAACAGAGAACTGAAATGCATAAACATGTCACAGAACGTATTTATAAACTATACGAGGCCCCTAGAACCGTAAGAAACACAAAACTTCAGTTAACATTCTCGAATCCGCCCGCCTCCACGGGCCATGGGCCGCACTGGGCTGGGCAGCGCTGCTCTGGGAAGTGCGTCTGAGCCCTAATTCTGGTCAGGGAGCGGGTGGCGGGGCCGCTGCGTCCCTGCACAGGCCGTCCCCCCTCGGGAGGCCGCGGGCCCAGCACCCACCAAGGCCCATGGCGGAGCCACCAGATTTGGGCTGGCCGCTTGGCACCCGGCAGCCGAATGCTCTAGCCCCCCGCCCCGTGCCCACTCACCGCCCGGTGCCGGCCCAGGTGCCGTAGTTTGCTCCCAGGACACAGCTGTGCAGGTACAGCGCGCACCTAGTGAGCACCAACTGCATGCCCACCCGGCTGGCCGGTTCAGAGGGGGTGAGGGCCGAGCCGAGGCCTGAAGGTGGCAAACTCCTCCCTTTCAATGGCAGCGACTCAGCTCTCCCCACAGCGCAGCCCGCGCCCTCCAGCCCTCCCCGCCGCGCGCCCTCCAGCCCGCGCCCTCCAGCCCTCCCCGCCGCGCGCCCTCCAGCCCGCGCCCTCCAGCCCTCCCTGCCGCCCGCTTCGGTGGGTGGGGAGCAGGGGCACTTGGTCTCCCAGGTGTTACTGGTCACCAGGCGCCTCTGTCCGCTGCTCCCACCACCCAGGCGTGGGGACT
>NW_006291820.1:500140-500578 GCF_000327345.1 Myotis davidii
CTGTGAGAGGGGCCGTGCCTCGGGGCAGCTGGGGGGACGGGTGAGCCCCGCATGCGCTGCCCTTCCCGTCAAGTCTGGCTTCTGCCCCTTTTCTGGAGCTGAGCTGGGGGCCGGGGGGCGGCCTCCGTTAAGCCCTGCCCACCTGCCCGCAGGGGACGGACCCTGATGGCTTGTTCTCGGAGGCGGACGTGGTAGCCTGCGTCCTGGACATGGTCATGGCCGGCACTGAGACCACCTCGGCCACACTGCAGTGGGCAGCCCTCCTGATGGGCAGGCACCCGAGCGTGCAGGGTGGGTGTGCGGCCGCCCTCGCCTGCGCCAGCCCCCGGTGGGCGGGGCCCCGGGCCCAGGGTCGGAGGCCCCCAGGGACACTGGCGCCCTCTCTCACCTGCAGACCGGGTGCAGGAGGAGCTGGATCGGGTGCTGGGGCCCGGGCGG
>NW_006291820.1:501379-502099 GCF_000327345.1 Myotis davidii
GCCCTCGTCCCTCCTCTCCCAGAGCAGCCAGGGCCCCACCTCTTTTCATCTGCCCCTCCCCCGGCCCGAGGTTCAGCCGCTGCCCTGCACCAGGACCCCCACCAGCCCCTCCCGCGCCCGTGCCCATTGGTCTGATCCATGAAACCCGCACCTGCCCCCCCAAGTCTGTCTGACCCATGAAACCCGCACCACCCCCCCACCCCGGGCCCGATTCTGCGACATCTCCCCCATCTCCCCGTGAAGACAGGCTGCCGAGGGTGCAGCCAGGCCCCAAACTAGGCAGCGTGGGGGCACCCTCCTCCCGTGGGGACAAGGTAAATAAAAACCAAGAGTGAGCCTGGCCGGTGTGGCTCAGTGGTTTGAGCGTCGACCTATGAACCTAGCAGGTCACAGTTCGGTTTCCGGTCAGACATGCCCAGGTTGTGGGCTCGATCCGTGTGGGGCCTGCAAGAGGCAGCTGGTCGGTGATTCTCTCTCATCATTGATGTTTCTCTCTCCTTCCCCTTCCTGTCTGAAATTAGTAAATATATAAAAATATATAAAAAAAACACCAAAAAGCGAGCCACTGCCGGGCCTCACGTCCCTCCTCACCATGGAAACCTGGCCTGGGACGGGGCATTGCCGGCCACACAGACGGGACTGACTGCGGCCGATCCCCGGAGCTGCACGCAGTCTGGCCCGGCCAGGTGCCTCTGCGTGTGGGTCAGGGGGCAGGCGGGC
>NW_006291820.1:502245-503685 GCF_000327345.1 Myotis davidii
CCCAAACCAAAACGACGGACCGGACGGTGAGCAAACCCTCCAGGGCACTCAGGGGGCGGCCTCAGCTCCCAGGGCTCTGAGGGGCGACGTCCACCTGCCGATGGAGAACCCAGCGGAGCCCTGTCTGGTTTGCTCAGTGGTCAGCGCGTTGGCCCTCAGTCTGAAGGGTCTTGGGTTCAATTCCTTTTTATTTCGGGTTCAATTCTTGTCAAGGGCATGTACCTCAGCTGTAGGCTTGAGCCCTGGCCCTGGTTGGAGTGTGTGCTGGAGGCAGCCAGTGGATGTGTCTCCCTCACATTGATGTTTCTCTCTCTCCCCTCCCTCCCACTCTCTAAAAATCAATGGAAAACTATCCTCAGGGGAAGATGAACCAAAAACCCCAAACAATCCAGCGGAGCTGCGGCCGCCGCCCAGGGCAAACCCCAGGGCTGAGGGTGTTGAGGCTCAGTCCTGAAGCCCCTCTGCTCTCTGCCTGGAGTGTATGTGTGCGTGCAGCCAAGTGCGCCTGCATGTGCATGTGTGAGCATGTACAGGTATACATGCACACACACGTGAACATGAACAGGTGTGTATAGACACGTGTGAGCGCGCACAGGCACGCACACGTGTCTGCATGTGTAGATATACACACGTGTGCACACAAGCTGTGTGTACATACACACGTGTGTGCATATAGCTGTGTATGTGAGATCAGGACTTGAGCTGCACCAGCGGGCATTGGAGGGGCCCAAGTTGCCACACAGCACGGTGGGGTGCTGACCCCTGGGTGCCAGATGGGAGGGGTGGAGTGACCCCCTGAGACAGGGCTTTGGGTTGCAGGTGAATAGACGCCGAGGCCCCAGTGGTCAGCAAGGGACTGGCCCTGACTCCTCCCCTCGCCCCGAATGGGCCCCTGGTGCTCGGCGCTCAGCCCTGTGTCTCCCGGGGTCCCACGCACGCACTGCCTGGGAGCAGGAGAGCAGGCCCATCTTCGTGCAGACAGACAGCAGGTAAGTTTTCCTAGTGGGCGGCTGTGGGAGGGCAGCACCATGGTCACTGTGGCCACTGCAAAGGGCCAGCCCACAGGAGGGTCATCCTGCAGGAGGGCCAGGTGACAGACGCCGGGCACGTCCTGGGGCGGGCACGGCAGGACGGCCTGGTTGCCACACACGCTCCCTCAGGAAACACCCCTCCCAACCTGCAAGCAAGCGAGGACGGACGAAGGACAAGAGCTGTGGCCGCTTTATTGGAAGCACAGCCAGTTCCCCTGGAGCGGGCAGTGAGGCCGTGGTTTGGCCCAAGAGGGAGGCTCCCCGCGGCCAGGCGGGGGCAGGAAACACGTGGCCTGCAGCGGGCGGGACGGGAGCTCTGCCAGGCTCTGGGCCCTGGTGGAAAAACAGGCAGCGTCCGGGCCGAGGGCAGCTGGGCTGGCACCTGGTGGGGCCTGTGGCCCTAGGAGAG
>NW_006291820.1:503706-503922 GCF_000327345.1 Myotis davidii
CCAGCGGGGGGGCCCCCGCCGGCCCCCGCCTCGTCCAGCTGCTGCATCAGGGCCTCGGCCTTCTGCACGGTCAGCTCCCGTGCCCGGCCCCGCAGGCCCTCCAGGTAGGCCAGCAGGGTGGGGAAGTGCTGGTCGGGGACCTGTGCGGGCGGGACGAGGGCCGGTCAGCAGCCGGGCGGGAGGACGCTGGGTTCCGGCCCTGCCGCTGGCGCCTCC
>NW_006291820.1:504206-504420 GCF_000327345.1 Myotis davidii
GGTCGCGGTCGTACATGTGCAGCAGGAGCCAGGTCTGCCGCGTCTTCTGGAACCGCCAGCTCTGGCGCTTCTGGGCCCAGCTGGAGAGGACACGGGGTCTCAGCACCAGGCAGGGGCCTGGAGTCCGTCTGCACCACTGGCCGGGTGGCCTCTGCATGGCCGGGGCAGCGTCCAGGCTCCCAGTGTCCAGGGCGGCTCTGGTGGCCCCCACCCC
>NW_006291820.1:504678-505141 GCF_000327345.1 Myotis davidii
CCGCCGCCTCCCGGAGCCGCTTTCTCTCCGCTTTCCTCCTCTCCTTCTTCAGCTTCCTCTCCAGGACGCGCTTCTCCTCCGGGGTCAGCTCCGCCTCTGGACTCGTGCTCTCCTAGGGGAAGGGGACCATCCGGTTCCAGGAGCTGCACTCGCTCCCGCCCCCGCCCCCGGCCAGGGGTGCAGACCGAGTTCGGCCCACTCAGCAGTCAGAGCTGACCCCGCAGGGGCTGGGCGGGGGCAGACAGCTCTGGGGTCTGGTGTTGCTGGGCAGGGGCGGCTGGCTCCCCTCTGACAGGGCAGGGCCCCCCTTCCTCCCTCCCAACCAGACAAGTGCCCCCGGGGGCTGGGTGGTGACCACTCTCCCAGGAGGACGGACACTGTTCACTCTGGGTCAGGCGGGCCCTCAGAGGACGGGCCAGGACCGCGGACCCAGTGCAGGGCCGAGCAGAGTGGGGCTCCGGCC
>NW_006291820.1:505164-505662 GCF_000327345.1 Myotis davidii
GTCCTCTGCTCCCCCCACGCCCCCTAGCAGGCCCCCCATAAAGCGCCAGCCCCTTGACAACACTCGGTCCTTCTGGAATCTTCTGAAACAACAAACCATCCAGGCTCCGTCAGCCCCTCCCTCCTCCTCCCTGAGCCAGGTGGAATTCACCAGCGTCAGGGCCTGGGGGTGGCAGCCTCACAGGCAGCCCGGGCGCCCTCCGCCTTGGGCTGGGCTCACAGGCCATCTCGAGGGCCTCCTTCCGGCTCCCCGCACGTGTGCACACAGACCGCCGGCTGGGGGGCAGGGCAGCAGGGGTTCGGGGCATCTGTGTGTGGAAGGGGCGTGCCCAGTCCCGGAGGATGGTGGCAATGACCACGGCCCGCGGGCACCACAGAAAGCCTGGCGGCAGCAGGACAAGCACCCGTCCCCACCGCCGAGGCGTCACCCGCTGCCTGGGCTCTCCTGGCCAACGGCCTGACCACCGGGCTCAGGCGGCAACGGGGGCTCAGGGCACCG
>NW_006291820.1:505925-506554 GCF_000327345.1 Myotis davidii
CGCCGGCAGCGGCAGCGCAGTGCAGCGAGGGGCAGAGAGGGGGCGCTGGGCTGTGCAACCCACGTGGGTACCAGGCTGCGTCTGGTGCCCATGACTGGGCCCCAGCACTTGCTCAGGCCAAGCAGGGTCGGACTGAGGGCGGCCCTGGCACAGGCGTGCCCTAGGGACCCTCTCTCTGCTCTTCCTGTGGGGGTGGGGCCCCCCAAAGGGCCCTGGGTTCCCCTGGAGACATGAGCATGGCCCGGGGCTCTGGACTGTCCAGTTGGGCTTCCTGCCTGAGACAGTACACGGTCACTCAGTGGGGTGTTCCCCTCCCCACAGTGATCACGTGCATGCACACACACACACACACACACACAGACACATACACACACACACAGACACATACACGCGCGTCCAAGTGACAGACTGCAGGGCACTGGCGCTCACCCGGGCCTCGGGGCTGGACGGGGGTGTGGGGGTGCGGGGGTGCGGGTGCCAGAGCACTGCAGTCCCCAGGCTGCTGGGATGACCGCCTGCCCGCCCGTCCACAGGCGTCCAGCAGGAAGACCAAGCATTTCGTCCACAAGGAGTGGGCGAGGCCAAGGCCAGGCCTGGCTGCGGGCAGAGCTGCCCGCCGGGGACACGGG
>NW_006291820.1:506612-508359 GCF_000327345.1 Myotis davidii
AGGGTGTGGGCTCTGCACAGGCCGGCCCAGCCGCCAGCAGCAGAGCCGGGATGAGGCACCAGACCCCGCACTGCCCGCTGGAGGGAGCTACTGACCCCATACTCGGGCGGTCCTGCCAGGGACACGCTTTTCCTGGGTGAGGTCTGTGGAAGCCGGGCCCACAGCCAGGGCACACCTGCCTACCTCTGCCTCTGCAGGTGCTGGAGCACCTCCCTGCGTGGACTGGGCATTTATTTTCCAAAACGTGGAATAAAGGAAAGTAACTCCAGCAGGAGACAGAAGCCCTAGCACTTAGCCCTACTGCGAACGAGGACCCCACTGCTGCCTACGGCCGTCCCGAGGCCCCAGGCAGGGCATGCGCACACTGCGCACCCTCACGTGGCCTGCTGTCTGGAGCCACGTGCCCACCACGCCGGCCGGGAGTACAGGCAGGGAGCTGGAGCTCCCAGGAGCGAGGGCGCGGAGGGCGCGGAGGGGCTGACCGGCACCTGACACCACTCTGCGCCCAGAAGCCCGGCACCAGCCGCAGAGCCCAACTTTACCGGGCGCCTCCCACCACCTGCCCGGCAGGGGGTGCCTGGCGTCCGCTCCTTCATCAGAAAGTGCCACCAGGATGCATGGCTGCCGGCGAGCTGCCCGATAGGGCCTGGGGTGAGGCCCAGGGGAGCAGGACTTGTCCCCAGAGCTCACACGGCCTGTGATGTGGAGGCTGCTGGCTGGGAGGGAGGGGGTGCAGCCACCCAGCAGGATCACAGCAGAGGCCGGGTGGGGCTGGCCTGGGCTTCCTCAGGGAGCACCTCCACCGCCTCCCACCCCCAGCCCCAGTGGGTGAGGGAGGTGTGCACTGAAAGTGACGCTGCTCTAGAGCGGCCACAGGGAGGGCGGGAGGCCTGGGCTGGGAGAGGCCCTGTTTGCAGAGGTGGACAGTCCCAAAGGGCAGCCACGGCTGGAGCTGCGCAGAGGCCCCTGAGGCCGAGTGAGCCCCAACCACCGCCTGTCCACAGGCTGAGCCGGCCAGGCCCTGCAGAGCCAGGGGCTCAGGGACAGACGGAGGCGGGCCCCAGAGCCGCTGTCCCCGAGGAGCCCCCTTCCTTCCCCGGGGGAAGCCCACATCCCCACCGCGCAGGGTCAGAGCCTAAACTGCCACTGGACTTATTACCCCGACGATTAAAAATAAAAGGGTAACTCACGGAGGAAACTGCCTTTCCCTTTGCTAAAACCAATGAGTTTCCCACAATTTTTAAAAAAATATATTTTATTGATTTTTTACAGAGAGGAAGGGACAGAGAGTTAGAAACATCGATGAGAGAGAAACACCGATCAGCCGCCTCCTGCACACCTCCTACTGGGGATGTGCCCGCAACCCAGGTACATGCCCTTGACCGGAATCGAACCCGGGACCCTTCAGTCTGCAGGCCGACGCTCTATCCACTGAGCCACACTGGTTTCAGCAGAGTTTCCCACAATTTTTAAAGAAACCTTTTATTTTGAAACAAGTGGCGGGTGCATGGATTCGTGCACATTGACAGGAAATCAATTAGAAGAAATATTTTTTTTAATAGACTTCTCTCTTGCTTTTTACAAGCAACCTCAGAACTAAGCAATTCTTGGAATTACAACGATTTACAACCCAGGTAAGAGCAACTGATAGACAGAAATTTTTGTTAGTAAAGTGGGCTGATTCCTTCTGTAATGGTGAGCAAAAGACTCTGCGAACTGCTAGAGACTCTTGCAGCCCATCGCAGGT
>NW_006291820.1:508894-509630 GCF_000327345.1 Myotis davidii
GCAAATACTTGTTAAATGAAAAACAAAAACAAAACCCAACCCACCAAATAAAACCCAAAACCCCAACCCTTATTTTCCTATCTAAGACTTCACAGTTGCCCAAGTGCTCTGAAATCCATCCTTTTCTCTGATACACTACGTGCTGCTACTCAGTGTCCAGACATGGTCTTACCCGTTCTGCCGTCCCGTTCTGTGGGTTTGGTTCCTTGGGCTTTCCGAATATGTAGCCTCTGCCTACAGGCCTTGCCCTGCCCAGAGCTGAGTCCAAAGGTTTAGGAGCTTGTAGCCAAGAGCCTGGCATCTGTACATACTGAGGTGGGTGCCCAGAAGGGCTCCTGAAGGGTGGTCGGACAGGATCCATTGAAAGGCTGCAGAGGATTCGGGTGCAGGTCCTGTTCTGATTAATTACCGGGGCCCTCGCCCTCCCCCGGCTCCGCGGGCCTCAGGAAAAGCCTGCATTCAACGCACCTGCCACGCCCAAGATAGAAGAAATATTTTAATATCGCTATTCACCCTTTCTCTGCGGTGGGAGTGTCAGAGATGAAAGGAAATCAGTAAAATGTATCTGAAAATATATAAGCAATAACATGATATAACAACAAAGACATGACATAAAACCAAAAAATGATATAAAAACAAAAATGATATAAAAACATTGATAAAAACAATGACTGATAAATTTATTAAACTTATTCTAATATCTCCCTGTATACCACATTAAGAGTAAAAACACTTT
>NW_006291820.1:511166-514647 GCF_000327345.1 Myotis davidii
TGGAATCAGCACTCAAATAGGTGTGAAAATCTCCATCGAGTATATCCAAAATTTCTACATTTATGAACACGCTCATTTTTAGAACAAAGAATCGCACATTTAGATTTTTTTAAATATTATCTATAGATATGCTATTTGCAAAGGTAGCTTCAATAATGGATCCGTGACAAGTCACTTCACGGGGGATTTCAGTAACACCCATTCCGAGAGCTTATATGTGTCACGTGTGCTCGAGTCAACGTTCATTTTTAAATCGCCAGTGCGCGTCCCATGTACCGGCCGGGTGGCACTCAGCCTTTTACGCAGGATAACCCGACGCACCTCTGCCCTGCGCCGCGTCCCTGGTGCTAACTTAGCCTCCAAACCAGAGCCAAGGCCACCGCCAGGCCCTCCCCCCCAAAGTCAAGACGAGTCACACTCAGCAGCTTTGTCAGGGGGGGACACACAGACTCAGTGAGACTGTTATGTCCCCCAAGGCCAATTCCCCCGCCGCCCCACCTGGCGGAAACAGCTGCCTAACCCCCGCGAGTGGCCCCGCGGCTGCAGAGGGAGCAGGGAAGCTCTCCCTCCACCGGCTGGCAACACCCTGATCAGAACGGAAGTCACTTCCGGGGACCTGCAGGTCAGCAGTTGAGGCTGCGCTGGGACGAGCCACCCAGACGCCCTGGAGCGCCGGTGGGCACTGCGCGGGCGGGCAGGCGGCGGCGTGGGGTGGGCCCTGGCCCTCGGGGTCCTGGGCTGGCGCTGGCATGGGGGCAGACGCGGGCTCTGGCCCCGAGGAGCTCACGGCCGGACGCAGGTGAGCTCCTGGAGGACAGGGAGAGCGGCTGCCCGATCCAGGTCCACGCTGTGCAGGGCAGGCCCCCGGAGGAGGCTCGCGTCCCGATGGCGCTCCTGCGAGTGTGGTGGGGCCTGGGGGCCCGACTCAGGTGTTCAGTGCACGAAACAGTCCACGGGGCTCACAGGCACAAGCGGAAGGTTCCAGAATATGAGGAAGACCACCAGGGCTGAGTGCAGCGGTAACCAGCCCCCGGGGGAGCAGTGTGCAGGCAGCCCCGACGTCCCCGCCCGCACAGGCCCCCAGCACCCACAGTGAAGGCAGGCTCCGCTGGGGCCAGAGACGGAGAAAAGACTTATTTTTTTCTTATCCAGGTTCAAGCTCCCCGAGTTTGTGAGACGGGGCAAAGAACAGAACCCCAACCAGAACCAGACCCCCAAGCCCTGGGACAGGGCAGGCCCTTCCTGGGACGCCCCTCCCCACCGCCCGCCTCCTTCCCTCTGGGCCTGGAGGGTTCAGACCCCAGAATCTGACCTCCTTCCTCGGCCAGTGACAGGACTGAGGAGGAAGGTCTTGTCCAGGTCACGGCACAGGTGGCAGCTGGAACCCCGTCCGTGCAGGGCAGGCCAGTGCTCTGACCGCGGCCCTGGCCGACAGTGGGCCCTGCCCCCCACATCCGGGCTGGAGGAGTTTGGGATCGACGGGCCTCAGCTCCGTGGTGCGGGCACACTGGCCCTTATCAGACACGCGACAGGACAAAGCCTCTCCCAGGCGCACAGCACGGCTCTGGCCTCCGTAGGCTGCAAGCAGTGAACACCCCGAGCTCGGAGACGGGGGCCCCAGCACCCCGTTAGCAGCCAGGCTGAACGCCAGGAGCACCCGGGCTTCGTTATTACCGACAACCAGCAGCTGCAGGGAGAGCCGTGACAACACCGAGAATGAAGCCGGTGTGCTAATGCCGACAGGCACTGGCGTCACAGCCCTGGGCACAAAGCCAGGCGGGCAGGACCCTCCCCACACCTGTTCAAGGTCCCAAAGCTTCACCCAGGCCCGGGCCAGCTTCTCTGCCCCCGGAGCACTGCAGCGTGGTCCACACGGTCCGCACCACGAGGCCAGCTGTCCGCTAAGGAGGCCGGTTCAACCCTCCTCCTACCCCCAGGCCTGCAGGACAAGGGCCGGGAGCTGCCAGCCCCGAGGGACCGAGGCCCGCTTTTCACAAAGTCCGACTGGGTTTGGAGACAACGTCTCCGACAGGAAGGAAGGTGTGACTTCCCGTGGGTGCACGTTCACCGCTCACCGCTCCACTCAGGCACAGCCCATCCAGTCCCTGTCCCAGGAGGGCCCTCCCTGGGGGCAGCCGGATGGGCAGAGGGGAGGCGGGGCTCGGCCTCTGGGAGAGGGAGCCCACCGGGCACACCTCAGGGCTGAGCCGCCCACAGCCCCGCCCAGGGCTCAGGCCTGACGGGCAGGCGGGAGTTCTAAGCCGACCCTCCCACCTGTTAGGACACTGGGCAGCACCCCCACGGGCTCAGGGCCGGAAGCAGCTTTGGTCCAATGTGGAGCCGGGAATCCCCTACAGCACTGGGCATGGTCCAGGGCACAGCTGGCCTGGTGCCTCAGGGGACAGGTGTGAAGTTCCAGGCGGGGGCGGAGGCACGACACACGGCCACGCTGAGCTGAGGCTGCAGCTCTGCCTGAGCCATGGGAGAAGGGCCGCCAGGGACTGGCCGCGGGGAGCCGTGACTGGCCGTGGGGAGCCGCAGGGAAGGGGTATCGGGCGGGAATGAGGAGTGCTGGCCGTGGCGCAGCGCCCAGGGCTTGTCCGTGACGGTGCCTGCAGACACGTTCCTCTGGGCCTGGCAAAAAAACGGCGGCTCCGGCTCCAGAGGGACCCTCTCCGGTTCCCAGGAGCCAAGGGTCCCTTCTTACGGGACCTGTGAGGCGGCGTCCTGGACCGAGGACGCAGGAAGCTGCTCCTTCACGTCCAGCCTTTGCGGCCTCTGGGCCCAGGAGTCCCAGGAAGAGTCCTGTCCCACAGCCCAGACACGGGACGCAGAACGCCGAGGACCTGCTCTGGGCCAGGGCGCGCGCAGCACCTCGCAGCTCCTAGGCCTGGCACTGCCACCCTCGGAGTGGCGAACTCCTGGGCAGAAGCAGGGGCCGAGCCGAGCCTGGTGGCTCCAAGCTCCTCAGGGCCACCGGTCCCCCGTCCCCTGGAATCTCAGCGCGGCCTGTGGTCTGATGTCACCCACACGGCCGTGAGGCACGCGGACGGGTGGGACGGTTTACAACGTCCCTGTTCCTTCCATCAGCAGCAGGCGAGGCAGCGTGGGGCCCGCTGCCCCCCGCACGGTCCAGCCTGGAGTGGAACTTCGCAGGCAAAGGTCACGGAGGCACCACGCTTCCGGGGAGCAGAGGCTGCTGCACTGCAGGTCCAGCCAGGCCCCCGCCTTCCGGCCGAAGTTCAAGTTCAAGTCGCCTCCTTCCACCTGTGGAAACACGTGGTGTCTGGGGCCGTCGGGGACTCCCCGGCTCTGGCAGGTGAGGACCGGGCAGCGCAGAGCCGACGGCACAGGCACAGGACCCGGAAACGTACCAGAAGCCACATCCCGTCGCTGGCTTGGCAGTGCCCACCTGGCACTTACACGGGTGTTCCCGGTGCCGGGGCTCGGGCTCCTGGGGCCCCCACAGCCTCACCGCGAC
>NW_006291820.1:515241-524844 GCF_000327345.1 Myotis davidii
CATCCCCCCAGTCCACGCCTGCAGCAGAGGGCCCGAGGTCCCCAGAACCCGCCCGCAGTCTCCTCCTCTTCCCTCTGCCCAGAGCTCAGCTCACCCGCCGCCCTTCAGACCCAGGCCATCCCCCCGCGGCTCCAGGGCCCTTCTCCGCTTCACCTCCGGAGCAGCCTCCAACACCACGGTCCCCAGCACGCCCCGTCCCCGAGCAGCGACACAGCCCTGAGTTCGGGCTGATGTCCGGTGCCCCGGACTCGGAGCCCCACAGGGACAGGGGGCTGTTCACTGCACTGTGGCTGCCCAGCAACAAGGCCTCAGGGAGGGCTCCGGGCACCCACGGGTGAGCCACACCTCTTTCCCGCCACAGGCACAGCTCTCAATGAGAGAGAGACACGTTGATTGGTTGCCTCCTGCACGTGCCCTGACCAGGGCCAGGGATTGAGCTTACAACCAAGGTTTTTGCTCTTGACCAGAATCGAACCTGGGACCCTTTCAGTCCATAGGCTCGACGTCTGCCCGGAGAATGCTGAGGCCACCCTGACCGACTTCAGGGCCTACCAGGACGTGGTCCTGGACACTGGCGCTGCTGAGGGTGCTCGCGGGGCCCTTTCTTCCCTCTCCAGTGGGTGTGGGCTTCCTGCTTTGGGCGTGGGTGTTCCAACTTCCCGGCCTGATAAGGATCGCCAAGGTTTGGAGCCAAGACAGCGTCTTTTCGTGTTTTTCCCGCTACCGACAGAAATCCACAGAGGCTTGCTCAACCCTGGTGGCGGGGGTGGGGGTGGGGGCTGCCGAGGCCTGATCAGGGCTGGATGGCTGCGAGGTCTCCACAGTGGTCCCGGTGCTGGGCCAGCTCACAGCTTCCTGATTAACCCCTGGGATGCTGGCATCATGCCCCCCTGTGCAGACAAGGCTGAGACTGGGAAGTTAAAGTTTCTGAGGTCGCTGTTTCATGGAGTGAAGTCTGCTCTGGGTCTGTGCGCTGACCGCTGCCTTCCACGGCCAGCCCTGGACCCCAGGGTGCACAGGACAGAGGTGCTGGCTGAGGACACACATGCGGGACACGGCTCAGCAGGCTTTCCCTCATGCTCCCAGCCACCCCCTCACCCACACTTTACAGAGGAGGAAATCGAGGCTCAGAGAGGGTGTGAAGTGCGCCAGGTCTGCCTACGCCCGATGCAGTGTTTCCCTCTGACCGGGGACCAGCCTGCAGGCCACACACCAAGGCACTGGCCACCCACTGCCGCCGGCGTTTCAGTACAGGCCCCATGGGAATGGACCTCACACAGCTGGTGGCGTGACCAAGAGGCCTGCCTACCTACCGCGTGAACCTGGAGGCAGCACTGTGTCCACCCCGGGGGAACTGAGACCCTAGAACCCACACACTGTACATTCTCTCAGCAGCTCCTGGACAGGAAGAGTGGGTACATGACGGGGACCCGTACACATTGCCGAACCCCCAGTGTGACAGTCAGGAGGTGGGGTGATGGGGCGATCAGGTCACGGGGGCCTCCTAGATAGGATTAGCGCCCTGTAAGTGGAGGCCCCTGCCACCAGGGTGTCCTCCCCTGGAGAGGACACAGCGAGACGACGGCCGCCTAGGAACCAGGAAGGGCCCTCAGTGGACGGACCCGCTGGCGCCTTGGCGCTGGGCCAGCCTCCATGATGTGAGGCTCGGTCATGGCAGCCTGTGGGCGGAGACACTGCGGCAGCGAGGCAGCAGCGAGATGACCGTAGGAGGCTGCAGTATTGGGAGAAACCCAGGCAGGTCAAACAGAGAGCAGGGTTATTTGCATTTTGTAATTTAAAATGGTTGTGGGAGGATGGAGGTCAAGGAAAACGGTGCCAGGAAGGTGACACCTGAGTAGAGACTGGAGGTAAGGGCGCAGCCAGGATGTTCGGGAGAGAGGTGTCCAGAAAGAGGGAACAGCTGCCACCCAGGTCCTGGGGAGGGCGCAGAGGCCCCCTGAGGCCGAGGAGCCAGGGTGGCTGGGGCCCTGCGGGCCCTGGGGCGAGAGCAGCCTGGCGGCCATGAGAGGGAGCTTTCCACAACCGCACAGTGCCCTGAGGGGAGAGGTCAGCAGACAGGCAGATGTTGCTGCTGCCGGCCACACGGCCCGGAGGCAGCTCTGCTGGCCCAGCTAGAACCTGCCACCAGGTGTGCCAGCCACACGGCCCGGAGGCAGCTCTGCTGGCCAAGCTAGAACCTGCCACCAGGTGTGCCAGCCACACGGCCCCGGAGGCAGCTCTGCTGGCCCAGCTAGAACCTGCCACCAGGTCTCACATGAGGCCACGTGCTCAGGACAAAGGCTGAGACCCAGCCTGGGCCCTCCCTGTGTGACTAACGGACGATCTGCTTCCCCAGAGGACAGAGCAGTGCTGGCAGGACCAGGGGGACGGCACTAGAAAGGGGGCGCGGTGCAGAGGGAGGGCAGGGAGGCGGCTGCACAACAAAGCGCTGACCTGCTGTGACCACGCAGGAACGCAGCCCAGCCCGGGGCTGACCGCCTGCCCTCGCAGGGCCTCTGTCTGTTACGGCCCTCCTTCCACACTTCCTTCTCAAACTTCACACCTTATGGGGGCACAGAGGTCAAACCACAGAGAACTCAGTCAGCTTCCTTGTCCCTGATCCGCATGCCACACAGGACCCAATCCACAGGCAAGCACGTTGGGCTGCAAGGGGCCCCTTCAGGACACCTGCCTGCCTTCCAGCCAGGGTACCCTCAGGCCCTCAGAGGCAGCCCTCCCAGTCCCCCTGGGGCGGGTCCGCGAGCCATCAGTACCGTCCCCTCCGCAGAGCCCGGCAGAGTCTCCCTTCTCACTGCAGAGCTTGGCGCACACTGAGGGCACCCGTCCCCAGCAAGGCAGGGGGCGCCAGCTCCACGTGGTTTTAAAAAACCACCACCAGACCGATTGCTTCTCGAACCCCAGAATCAGGTTCGGCTTCACGGGCCTCCCACAGCCAGTCCGTGTGCCCAGGCGGTGGAGCTGTCCCCGAAGTCATCGGGGCTCCCACAGGAGCTGCCCGAGCAGGGGGCGCAGCCAGCAGCGGGACGCGCTGAAGCGCTCGGGGCAGCTCTGCACGCCTGGCGGACACACAGACCCTGCCGTCTCCCTGTGCAGACCAGGTGGTCGGGCCGGGGAGCCCCGAGGGCCAAGTGGCTGTCCCCACAGGACACCCCGTGGACAGGGCAGGGCCGGCCTGGCATCCGGGACCTCTAACTGGAGGCCATTCGCACAGGAGACGGCGCTGTGATCCAGGCGCATTGCCAGGAGACCCTGACCCAGAGAGCCAAGGCCACCTGGTTCAAACCTCCTCGCTACCTCTCTGTGACCTGGGCAAGTTGCTGCACGTTTCTGAGGCTCAAGGTCATTGGAACAGTGAGGAGGACACTCTCATTGAGGCCACAGTGCCCCTCCCATTTGACCTCCCTAGAGCCAGGGGCTGCGTCTAGTCGAGTGTCTTTTCAGGGGCCCATAGGGTGACGGCGGCGGTGTGAATGGCGTCTCCGATGGGAGGGGCGATGGGGGATCTGCCCGGAGAGGCGGTCCCGAAGCGAGGAGCGTCCTCCTGCCTGCAAGCCGCCCGCACTGGCCGGGCCTGGTCTCGGCCCCGGGGCCAGGCGGCCACTGCCAGCCAAGGGCCCGCGGCCACCCACGCTGGTGCTGGCGGAGGGGCCAGGCAGGCCACAACAGAGCCGCAGGCACGCGGCCCACGGGCCTCGGAGAGGAAGGCTCGGCCGCCCCCGGCCGGTCCGACCCGCTGACCCCGCCCCCTCCAGGCCGGGCCCCGCAGCAAACCCGGGTTACGTCCCGCCCCCCGCACGCTGGGGTTTTCAGAGGGAACTGTCCTCGGGGCCTGGGCCCGAAGGTGCTGCCGCGGCCCCGCTCCGCGGGAATCAGCCTCTAATGGCCGCGCGGGCGAACAAGGCGCTGTCTCTGCGCGGCTTCCCGGGCGAGCGGCGTACAAAGAGGCTCCTGCGCCCGGGCGCGGACGGAAACGCCGGGAAGCCGCGCAGGTGCTCGCCAGGCGCAGGTCCCGGGCTGCGGGGCGGGGCAGGCGCGCTCAGTACCAGGCCCCGGGCACCCGCACCGCCCGGCCCCGCCTCCGCTCGATGTTTTTATTTAAAAAAATTTCATATACAAAAACCATTAATATTTCAAAAAAACTATTTTAAATGTAATAATGTTACATGCAATGAGCATGAATATTTCAAGAAAAACGATTTTAAATTTAATAACGTTACATGCAACGAGAATGAATATTTCAAGAAAAACGATTTTAAATATAATAATGTTACATGCAATGAGCATGAATATCTCAAGTCACTTGGATTCTTTTTTTTTCTTTTTTAAAAGTACATTTTTATTGATATCAGAGAGAAAGGGAGAGGGAGAGAGTCACCTTCCCAGGCAGCTCAGCGGCTGCCCGCGGCCGCGGGAGGCACCACATGTTCCAGGGACTGACCAGGCCCTCTGGGTCCCGTGGTCACAGCTCTCGTCCTTTCGTGATTGCAACATCTCAGTGCGTTCTGAGCCACGGCTGATGGGAGATAAAGTCTGCGGCTAACTGGCTTGGCTCCGGGAGAAGTAGGTCACCCCTGGGCTCGGACAGGCTCCTTGGGTCAGAGGGGCCTCCGCGCTGCCGCCCCTTCCGAGGGTGACCCTCACGGGGTGCCGCCCACTCGTGCAGACCTCAGGGTGTCCCCTTGCCACCTTTTCTGCTGCTTCACTTTGTCGTCCGATTCCGCAGCGAGTGAGGTCGTGTGGCATTTGTCTTTCCCTGACGTGTCACTGAGCACAGTGCCCTCTGGGTCCATCCATGTGGGCGCAAACGGCGAGATTTCTCTTTTGGGGCCAAGTGATGTCCTGTGTGCGTGGGGCAGAGTGGGCTCAGCGGCCGGATCGGCTGCCCCCCTCTGCGTCCACAGCTTTTCATCCGCTCGCTGCGCCCTGCCACCTGTAAACAACCAGCTCCCTATCTGAAGCAGCCAGCAGCCGGCCTCCTCCCCGCTATCTCCCCATCTGGCCGAGGCCAGTGTTCACTCACGGGGCAAGAAGCTGGCTCTACAGCCTCCGCACACCCCACCGTGTTCCCAGGCTGTGTCCTCACGGGGCCCAGTGGGCACCGCCGACGGCCAAGAGGCACTACTACTAATCGGCTCTCCAGCCAGGGCCCCAGGCAGCTTCCCGGTGACCAGGCCTCGGAAGATAACCGGCCTTTAACAACCACGGCGCTATTCTGTGAGTGCCGACCGCCCAGGCGGGAAGCCACACATGGCCGAGGGCGGTGGGCTCAGGCCCGACCATGGTGTCCTGCTCCCTAGTGAGTGGGGGGACACCCTGAGCACAGGGGACATGGCTTTGGGGGGATGTGAACATGGACACTGACCTGCCCTCCCGGTAGCTCAGAGCCCTGTGGGCTGAGGGCGAGAGGAAGGCAGGCACGGCCACCGGTGGGGTTTAGGTCACAGTGTGCACACGGACTGTCTAGGAGACAATGGAAAATGATAGCCGGGCAGAGACCACGGGGACTAGGCCTGTGTAGTTCATGGAGGAGGAGGGACCGCTGCTCCATCTCACAGCCTAGGCCCTAGGGCAGTGATGGTGAACCTTCTGAGCTCGGCGTGTCAGCATTTTGAAAAACCCTAACTTAACTCTGGTGCCGTGTCACATCTAGAAATTTTTTGATATTTGCAACCATAGTAAAACAAAGACTTCTATTTTTGATGTTTATTTTATACATTTAAGTGCCATTTAACAAAGAAAAATCAACCAAAAAAACGAGTTCGCGTGTGACCTCTGACACACGTGTCATAGGTTCGCCATCACTGCCCTGGGGGATGCTGGGACTCCCGACAAAATAGCTGCCACCCGCCGTGTCTTGGGCGCGGGAGGCGTGACCTCCCGGAGACTGGCTGCTGTGCGTGTGCCAGCCGCGCTCCGGCCACAGGCAGTGCTTCCCACAGTTCCTCTTGCTGTCGCGGGCTCCTCAGCTGCTCAGGCTAAAGCCACTGCACGACTGGGCAGCCGCCCAGGCCAGGCCCAGGCCCCGGCCCCGAAACGCTGCACAGGTTCCACAAGCAGAGGCTCCGTGTAGACGAAGAAGGGGAACCTTCTCCTTTGACTTGCCAAAACGCGATGCTGCTGGGTCTCCGTGTGCAGCAGAGCCCCTTCGCGGGCGGAGGCCGCGGAGCCGGGCGTCCCGGGCGACCTCAGGGGCCCACCGGCCCCTCCTCCCACACGGCCGCTGGGCCTGCCAGGAGCTGCGGGCTCTGAGGAAGCCACGGCCACGGATGGAAATAACTGGCTGCTCCTCCTCCAAGAGCAGCGGCGATAGGATCTGTGGGCCGAGCCTTCCCCAGGTAAGAGCACACCTGGTTCAGAGCCGACGCCAGCGGAGCGAGTGAAATGCGACGCGCCGTGCTCGGCCTGGCCTGGCCCTTGGAGCCAGCCTCTTTGTGTTTCCGGTTTCCCGTGGTCTGGTAACAGAAAAGTTACTCAGGTAACAGAAAAGCCCAACTAACCAGTCTCCATAAACAAAGAGCATGTGTCCTGCTTCTCCAAGGAGGGGGGCCGTGGCCACGCAGGCACCCGCTGGCCAGGACGCTGCTGCCGTCTCCTCCCCGCCCTCCCCGAGCCAGCAAGCGGCCGTGCTCCCTGGAGAGAGGCGGCTCCGTTTGTGCACCTGACCAGGTTGCCGGGTTCATTCTCGCCACTCAGCAATTTGGAACCGTAAAAAGCAAAAGGCTGCCCCATCCAAACAACCCATCCATACAACGAACCGTTTCCCGACACCCCCAGAAGGCACCGTGTGAGGGGATGAGGGCGTAAGCCCCGGAGAGACCGTGGAACAGCTTCGGAGCGTCTGCCCGACCAGCTGGGTTACCTGTGGCTATGCTTCTGCCAACGCACAGAGGAGACACCGCTCAGGAGTCCCTTTCAAAGCACTTTGATTGTCCCAGAACATTCGTGGGAGGGTGAGTCCCAGCCGGGCTCCTGCCCACTCTGGCCTCGACCCCACATTGGGTCTCTGAAGGCTCAAAGGTCACGCCGCTCGTGGGACCACAGAGCTCTCCACGCCTCCCGCTTCCAGTCAGCGCGTCTGCCTCCGTGGGGAAAGCCTTTCATGTCACCAGAAGCGTCTCTTTGCAGACGGAGCCAGCCGGCTGCAGGTCTCAACCAAGAAAGCGCCCCCTTCAGAGCTCTGGTGGTGGGAAGAGGACTCGGCAGGTGGGCAGAGGCCATGTGCTGAGGCCTGCTGGGCCAAGCTTCAAGGGCGAGTCTGGTGGTCAAGGGGCAGCGAGGAAGGGCATCCTCGGCCAGCAGTTTGTGTGTGGACAGCAGTGAATGTGAGCGGCCAGGCTCCGGGCCCAGCGCGGAGCACCTGGGTGCAGGATAGCGCCTCTGACTCAGAGCAGGGGAAGGTGAGGTCGTGCTGGGGGAGCAGGAAGGCTTGCTGCTGGCCTTGTGTACAAGATTCCTGGGAGGCCCCTGCTCCCTGCCATCTCGGCCCAGCTACTTCCCCAGTTGCTGCTCTGACCATGCCAGCATCCTGTTTCCATGGAGATCACGATTGACGCTGGTCCTGGTTGCTATGGGCATGCACTGGGCTGCGGGGTGCAAGTCTGGGCTCTTCAAAAGGCCCAGGAAGAGGGAGGCCAGGGCTCCCTGTGCCAGACACCAGCCCAACTGGCCTGTGGTCCCTGCAGTGTCGGTTGTCATAGTTACGAACCTGCGCTTGTCACCTCTCCAGGCCCCATTCCCGGGGCAGCTGTGAATACAGCGAGGAGCTCGGGACGAGGGCGACCTCCGGAAAGCCCTGACTCGACCAGACCCACAGCCAGGCCCCTGCCATCTGCCGGCGCAGCGGGGCCCCAGCATGCCCTTCTCGGGGTCCTCTCCCAGGAGGACGTGCACGTGGCTGTGACGGGCCTCACGCCCTCATCCCTCCCTCCCTGGTTTTCTCTTCGCATGTGTCAGCGAACAGGACCCGGAGTCCCCCCACCCAGCTGCCTGTGGGGAAGATCTGGGGTGGGGGTCCGCACCCTCCTCACCCCGACACCAGGGACGGCCAGGCACCCTGTGCTCTGCACGCCGCACTGACAACGCCAACTGGGCGCTCGGCGGCCTGCGCAGCAGCAGCCGCGGTCACTGTGGAGCCCTGTTCAGAGCTCCCTCACATGGAGGACGCGCTGGCCAGGGCGCAGGGGCTAGCTGGGAGCTGCCTTCTCGCTCCGGAGAGGACAGTGCTGGCACCTCCTGCCCCACCCCAGGACTGGGGAGGCTGCTGTCCGCGGTGCCCGCTCGGTCTTTTGGGACTCAGGTGCTGGGTGGAGCCTGTCTGTCCCGCAGGGCCTTTCAGCCGCCCGCGGACTCACCGTCACCGCTGCTGCTGCAGTGGGAGCCCGGGCCTCAGCGTCCGACAGGCTCCGGAAGGGGCAGCACGCTCAGGCCTGCAGGTGCCCGCAGAAGCACCTGCTAGACCCAGGCAGAGCAGGGAACACCTGGACTCGCCTCCACAGACCTCCAGGCCCGCAGGGAGAGCGGCCAGTGCGGCCTGCTCTGGAGCCACACACCTCCAGCCTGCGCCCCAGAGCACGGAGGACCCGGCAAGAGCCCGCCACCAGCCCAGGAGGGAGCACGGCCGAAGGCACCTGCAGCACCGGCGGCCCTGGGCGGAGGCCTGGCCGGCCAGCACAGCACCTTGAGGACCGGGTGGTGGGGTACGGGCGGCCTTGGAGGAGCCCCCTTCGTGTGAGGAGGGACCGTCTTCAGCTGGCGACATGCAGTCCCACTGAGGCTCCGGGAGGCCTGAGGGACTGGACGGGACAAACCTGAGGCCACCGCTCAGCAGCAGAGAGGCCGTGGGCAGCGCCCAGCATCAGGGACACAGGTGGACTCGGGCCTCGCCACCCCTGCCTGGCCTTCCTCGGAATGTGGGACGGCCTCTCTGGCCCGAACTGACCACAGCTCTGATTCCTTTAAAGATTCCCAAGCCCCATGGCCCCCTGGCAGCTTGGGCAGGAAGGGCGAGTGCGTTCTCATTCCTCACGAAGAGGAGCCCCCCACGGGTGGCAGCACCCTCCTGCAGGGCAGCTGCTCCCGCTCCCCCTGGCGGCCGCCCTTCCTCCCCCCCAGACACTTCCCGGGTCCTACCCCCATGGAGTGAGGTGGGGAAGGGACCCGGACCAGGCAGGAGGGAGAGGCCAGGGATAGAGCCAGGGCCATGGGCCTGGGGTGCACGCTGCACTGACAGAGGGCAGGTTGCCTTTCCCAGTGTTTCATGGGACGCGGGCGTGGACGAGGCTGCCACTGCACGTGGGCGCCAGCCCTAAGAATCGTGGGGGAGGGTTTCAGGGAGTGGGCGGGTCAGAGATAAGAATGGGAAGAAGGTGGCCCAACCGGCCAGTGAGTCTGGAGGTGACCTGGCAGAGGCAGTAGCCAGAGGTGGGGCAGCACCGAGGGCCGGGCCTGGTCGGAGGAGGGAGAGGGGCAGGAGCAGGCCTGTTCTTAGGGCCGGGCCGGCACCCACCGGAGCCCTCAACCAGAGCCCTTCAGCTGAGGGCTGCGGGACGCCGGCTGGCACGGGGAGGGGCTCTGCAGAAGGGC
>NW_006291820.1:524922-528935 GCF_000327345.1 Myotis davidii
TGGGAGGCGCAGAGGGGCCCGCGGCTGGAGGGAGCCGCCCCCTCTCTCCTGTCTGGTCAGGGGACCAAGAAGCAGAGAGGCCCTTCCAGGAGCCGGGTCTGCACCGCTGAGTTGTGAGTTCCTGTCTCAGGAAGGAACAGGCTGGATACCTGGAATCCGGCTGCTGCCTCCGAGGCCTGTGCCTGAGGCGGGAGGGGGAGAGGGGGAGGGGCCGACCATTGTTGTTGGGTTCCCCTCTTGCCAGGCAGCTCCTTCCTGGACTCACAGAACCAGACCCAGGAGGGAAGGGGAGTGACTGCAGGGAAATGGGGGCCGGAGGGGTGGGGCCAAGTCCAGCAACCCTGCCTCCCCGCCCCCACCCCGCGAGCTCACAGGGTAAGGGTGAGAGGTCCGCACTCTAGAACGTTCCAGACACCTGTTCACACCTGGGGGGACCAGGGGCCCCGCCACCCCGCCCGTGGGAAGCACCAGACTGAAAGCGAGCGGGCACCGGGGCCTTGGAGCCGAACCTGCACCTGAAGCCAGTCCCTCCCCTCCCGTGGGTGCGGGAGGCCACACGGACGGATGCTTACGAGCTGCCAGCAAGCACGCACGCACGCAGCCTTTCTGCTCTGAAGCCCAGCGCACAGTCCCCGCCTGTCCCCCCTGCTTCCAGGAAATTCTCCACGGATTTTATTTCATGTGACCATCTCCCAAGAACCAGCCCATCTGGGCCAGAACCGGACACTCGCTCGAGGCCAGCCATTGCTGCGGGGTGCAGTCCCTGGGCCTGGCTGGGGTGGGGGGGCAGGCGGGCCTGCAGGCTGTGCTGCTGCCTCCTGGCTCTGTGCCCCGCCCACCCCAGGGACAGCACTGACCCAAGGCCAACGCGTGTCCCAGAAGGTACAACTGTGTCCTGAGTTTCTGCCCAAATGTCTGCTCGGTTCACTTCAGGTGAGAGGAGCTCCTTGCTGTGCGAGCCCCACACCCCACACACAGGCTGGGGCGTGCGGGCCGCCCGCAGTGGGGACAGAGCCGTGCACACAGCCTGGGAGGGGCTGCTGCGAGGAGACGGTGGCCCGGCGCTCAGAACGTGAGCACGGACGGGGCAGGTGAGGGCAGCGGAGGCCTGACCAGGGCCAGCCTGTGGGGCCAAGAGGCATCTCTTGGGCTGTGACCTGGCAGCAGACCCCAGGGCCAGACGTCACCTGTTCCAGTGACAGTGGGCGCCTGCCTCCCAGAGGCCGCGGCCCCACCTCCTGCCCCCACGGGGCGTGTGTGGGGGCGTGTGTGTGTGCGTGTGCGTGTGAGGCGGGACAGGTGGGAACACCTTGGTAGACTCCAGGGGCCCTGGGGCGTGCAGCTTGGCAAGGCCGGGACGGCCGCAGGAAGGCAGTGTTTGCTGGGGACGGGAACAGAGAGGTCCGGTGGACAAACCCCACACCCACGCTCCCGGCTCAGCAGGAGCCTTGAGAGGGAGGGGGCGCCAGGACAGGAGACAGCGTTCACACACCTGCGCCGTGTGCTCAGCCTCGCTGGGGAACGGGAGAAGGGAACTGCGGGAGGCAGCTGAAGGGTGCCGCGCACGGCTCCTCCCGCAGCGTGTCAACAGCCAAGCTTCCCGAGCTGTGCCAGAGGCGCCAGGGCCATGGGGGACCCTGCCTGGTGCACCTGCTCTCCTGGAATCCAGCCCCGCAGGCCGAGGAGCACTGTGCAGGGGGAGACCCCACTGTGTCGCTGGGCACACTGTGGACAGTGACGTAACCGCACGTGTGGGCAGAGCGGGGCTGCCCAGCGTTTTCGTTACCACCTGCACCCACCTCCTTGGGCTGCTGGGAGGCGCTCACCAGGCTGTTAGGACATTGCCACAGACTCGGTGTCCCTCCCGCCTGCCCCATGGCGCTCAGAGGGTGTGGGGGCGCTGACTCCTGCACCCCCATCCCTCCCCACCACGGGTGGGGCCTCCCCGCTGCTCACTGCTGAGCCTCAGCCTCCGGCACGGTGGTGGGGCGTGGCAGACACGGGAAAGGCTTGTGGGACGTGCCACAGGACGGGCTCTGGACCCACAGGCGGCAGAGCCCTTTGTCCACGGCACCCAGGGGGGCAGTGCCCCCGGCAGGGCGGACTGTGCCTATGCCTCAGCCTGGGACACAAGTGCTGCTAAGAGGCCCTCACCTGGCCTGTGAGCACAGGTGCTTGGCCAAACTACATCGGGTCGTAAGTTTTTCCTGCTCTTCCTGCCAGTTCTCTCCGATGCCAGTGCTGAGCCCACCCAGGCCCCCCACGCACTGGACGACAGGCCACCCGGACCGGACGTGCACGGCCCGAGACGCGGGAGGACAGGGCCAGGCTCCCACAGGCCACGTCACCTGAGCCCCGCCCCCTGCAGGTCCCTCAGGTCTCCAGCCCCTGGTGCGGGCATCTCCCAGAGCAGCGCTTCCTACTCTCCGAGGCTCAGGCTCACTGTGACCCTGCACCAGCGCCCAGCGCCTCTGCCCGCCCTCGGGCTGCTTGTGCGGCGTCCTGTGCTACCCAGGCACCGTGAGAGACAGGGAATGCGGGCAGAGGGACTGTCCATCCCCACGTGTGTGGGGAAGAGCCCAGATTCAGGCCAGAAGGCCGGCTGTGTCCTCATTGGCCCAGAGGCTGCGCCCTCACTCAGTCCCTGCTCCCCTGGCAGGCGGCTCTGGAGTGGGAGGGGCTGATGAGGCTGAGCTGGTGGGCGGCCAGGCCTCGGGCAGGCCCTCCCTCCCCTGGAGGTGCCCTGGCTGGGCCACCAGCCTCTGAGGGCACTCTGTGTTCTTCTCACTTTCCAGTAACAGAGCTGGGCGCAGGGCACGGGCAGGACTGAGCAGAGCCCGAAGGCTCCGGCCCAGGTCGGTAGGAGCTGCAGGGCGCCCGCCCTGGGGGAGGCCCTGACTGCCAGCCACTGTGGCGGGGAGCCAGTGGGGCCGCAGCCCCAGGAGCAGCCTGGGTGAATGGCCCGGTGCTCAGACTCCTCAGGGATGGGCCTGTGGCCATGAGCATCCCTGCGGCGCTGGCCCTCAGGCCCCGGGTAGCACCTGCGGCGACACTTGACTTTCATGGAGCTTCCTTGTGAAAAAGCCCCATTTCTGGGATTCCCAGCTCTCTGGGGACCCACAGGCCTGGGGCTCTGGCTCCAGGTGACGACTAACCTCCCTGCTCTCCCCACAGCCAGCTGCCCTGGCGCCATGTGGAGCTGCGGTCCGCTCAACGGCACGGGCCGGGGCGAGGACCAGCCCTTCTGCCAGCACTCCCAGCTGGTGCTGTCCGCCTTCTCCCTGCTCTACCTGGCAGTCGGCGTGCCCGTGGGCCTGGGCTACAACGCGCTGCTGGTGCTGGCGAACCTGCAGGACCAGGGCAGCATGACCATGCCCGACGTCTACTTCGTGAACATGGCCGTGGCCGGCCTGGTGCTCAGCGCCCTGGCACCCGCGCACCTGCTGGGCCCCGGCGCCTCCGGGTGGGCCCTGTGGGGCTTCAGCAGTGAGGCCCACGTGACGCTGCTGGTCCTGTTCAACGTCTGCTCGCTGGTGACCATGTACTCCACGGCCCTGCTCAGCCTGGACTACTACATCGAGCGGGCGCTGCCGCGCACCTACATGTCCAGCGTCTACAACAGCCGGCACGTGTGCGGCTTCGTCTGGGGCGGGGCCCTGCTCACCAGCTTCTCCTCGCTGCTCTTCTACATCTGCAGCCACGTGGCGGCCAGGATCGTCGAGTGCGCCAAGATGCAGCACCCGGAGGCCGCCGACGCCATCCTGGTGCTCATCGGGTACCTGGTGCCCGGCCTGGCCGTGCTCTACGCCCTCGTGCTCATCTCCCGGATCCGCAAGGAGGACACGCCCCTCGACCAGGACTCGGGGAGGCTGGACCCCTCGGTGCACAGGCTCCTGGTGGCCACCGTGTGCACGCAGTTCGGGCTCTGGACGCCGCACTACCTGACCCTCCTGGGGCACACGTCGCTGGCCTTGCGCGGGGGCGCGGGGCCCGGGCCGCACCTGGGGGCACTG
>NW_006291820.1:529049-533196 GCF_000327345.1 Myotis davidii
GGCACAGTGCGTGCCCCCGACCGGGTCTGAGTCCCGGGGGAGGGGCCGGCGCTCAGCCAGCCACAGCACTTGGCCACCTGTAGCTCTGTCGCTGTCCCTGCCGGGAAGCGCCGAGGCAAGAACACACGACAGTACAGGCCCGTGCTCTGGACCAGGTGCCTGTGCGAAGGGGAGCTGCGCTCAGGCCGGCTCCTGGAGGTGGGCGTCCCCCAGCACCCTCCCACGGGGCTTCACGAATGAAGTGACGGAAATGAAAGCCAGTATTTATCCCCTGTGTTGTTGGAATGCTTGACCCCCACCTTAGGTTTATAAAAAGATGCCCGAAAGAAAAGCCACGGGGCATTCCAATGAAGGAAACAGGACACAGCACACACCTGGATGGGGCGCAGCCGGGGCCACCACAGGGTCCTGTCGAGGGCGAGGCCCACGTGGGACTGTGACCCCCTGGGGCCTGGGACTGAGCGCCTGGTCTGGAGGCTGGGACGGCGGGTGACCTCGCTCCCAAGCACAGACCTTGGCCCCCACGCTGCCGCCACCACCGGCCGCCAGGTCCGCGTCAGTGGACGCGGCGTGACCGGAGTGAGGCTGGCCTACTTTCGAGAAGTGGCTGCATGGGGTCAGAGGAGGTAGAGGGGTTCACCCTCCTCCTGCCTCCATCCAGGCTGTAAGCAGCCACTTTGCACTTGACGGCTCCCCCTCGCCGCCCCCAAGTCCTTAGGACAGAATACAGGCTCGTAACCCTCTGATGCCAGTTTCAAAACCCAAAAGCCTATGAACAGGAAGATTTTCCAAGCCTGCAGCAAATGCATTTGGTAGCAGACCCTGATGTGAGTGGTGCCGTGTCTTTGGGAGGAAACAGTGATGGGACGTGGGGTTGCCCCTCCCGTGCTGACAGCCTGGAGACGAGGCTGCAGACAGGTGTGTCCAGGGTAGTGCAGAGCGTGCATGCCTGCCCGAGAAGTGCCAGGACCCCCGGCCCCAGTCCTTCCACACCAGGCACAGCCTGTGCCCTGCCCAGCCTGCAGGTGCCTCCGGCCACCCCCACCCGCTCCAGCCTCGGCACCAGGGCTGCACGAGGGGCCCCGTCATGGCTCCACCTGGGGACCCGGTGCAGTGAGTACAGCTGTGACGGCGCTCCCCTCCCCTGCACGCGCTGCTGTTGCTCAGTCCGCAGGCTCCAGGCCAAGGCCATGGCCCCGGCACAGCGGGCCCTGGTCAGGGAGCCGGTCGGTATAAATTAAAGCCCCTCGTGGTCTGTCTCTCCTGCGCCCGCACAGGAGCCCTGGGCCAGGGGGTCCTGAGTGCCCAGTGTCTGCCCACAGCCTGACCTGCAGCCCAGCTGCGCTTCCCCAAACAGGGAAGGGAGCCTCAAATCACGTTCTTAAATGTCCAGTTTCTCAGTGGTTTCGGCCACTAACTGGCTCGTTCCTGGGGTCTCCTGGGAGGCTGGGAGGGGCTGGCTCTGTCCCAAAGCCCACCTGCGCGGGAGAGTGTCCGCGGCGCTGAGAGCGCCTCCTGGTGGGGCACCAGCCGCGGCCGACTGGGCCCCATGGCAGACCCTCCCCTCTCACAGGGACCCTCTCCACTGCTCTCCTGGGCACCAGAGAGACCTCCACCTTCTCCGCCCCGCCCCCGCCTGTTGCCCACCCCACCCTGCACACCTGGATGACCCGCAGGCTCACCTGCCCTTCTTCCTGGAATGTCTGACCCGCGCTGTCGCCGCATTGCCAAAAAATGGGAGGAATTGAGCTGTGCAGAGGAGAGCGAAGAGCTATTGGGAGTAGCCAACAGAGTGTGAACTCAGTCCTGCTTTCTTAACTGACCAACCCTATGTTTGAGTTTGCACGATGCCAGGATACAAGCTCTCACTTTACGCCCGAGGTCACTCATTCTACCAGCACTTCTTGACTATTGTAATTTTTAAGTTAATTATCTTACTTTTGTTCACAAAAACTCATCTACTTTGTCATGCTTCACAAGAAGTTATATTGCATGTCAAGTTCTTGAATTTAAAATCAGTTGGAATTGGAGGCTTCCTCATTTGTAAGCTGTGACAGCTGCCCCGGGGGCCACACCATCTGCCTGAAGTTCTATGTATTTGAGAAACTGCTGAGGAAAGTCCCACACATCGGGAGGCTATTAAATTATTTGATACTTATTCTCCAGCCTCTGAACGCTCAAATCTGTGTCTCCGCGGTCAGGCGACGTATCTGAGAGGACGACACAGCAGGGCCACAGCTGGCGCTTCGCCTCCTACCGTCCGGTCACCCTGCTGGCTCTTTCTGTGGGTCCTTCCCTCCCAGCAGCTGGCCAGAGGCCGGCGAGTCTGTGGCCTGCGGCTCTCCATGGAGCATACCTGAGGGTGCCTCCGGCCAGCGTGGGAGCCCCATGTCCCCCTGCAAGGGGCCGGACTCACCAGCGCCCCCCGTCACTGCACACAGTAAGCACTCAGGACACTGGAGATTGGATGAGCCAGTGAATAGTGACGCAGTGACTTTAACACTCCCGCTGTGTATTAATAACGAGTGTGCAGCCTGGCCGGGGCGCGGCTGATTGGAGTGTTGTCCTGGACACCAAAAGGCTGTGGGCTCGATCCCCAGGAGAGGTGTGTACAGGAGGCAACCCATTGATGTCTCTCTCTCCCCCTCCCTTCCTCTCTCTCTAAAAACCAATTCAAAGAAAAAAGCAACACATGAGGCACCAAGGCTGCACGAGAGGAGTGCGTGGCACCATGTTCCACGTGCGGCCGGGGGGAGGGGGGAGATCGTGTCCTGAGGGATTCCTAGGCCCCAGGGACCTCTGCTGCTCACAGGAGACAGGGCCACGGAGCAGGTGACCAAGTCTGTGCTCCAGAACCAGCTGGGGGTCTCCACGGGCACAGGGGCCTCAGAGGGAGTGTCAGAGAGCTGCGGGCACAGGAACCAGCGGCCAACGCTGCACTGTGGCCCAGGAAGGGAGGGAGGGTGGGAACCTGGAAACAGGAACGCCCACTGCTGCAGCACCAGCGTGCGCACCTGGAAGTCCTAAGCAGGAGTGACTCGGACATGCCTTCCAGGGTGACCGCTTGCAGCTGAACAGGCACGTGTGCAGAGCTCCCTGCAGTGGCCGCCAACGGACCTGCCTCAGGGCAGAGGAGCCAGCGAGACCCCAGAGTCAGAGGGAGCCCCCCGCACGCCCCCCACCCCCGGCTCCTGAGGGAGGAACTGGGTCTGTGCCATGACAGGAGGCTGCTAACAGGCTCCTAGCTGCCAATGTGGCGACCACAGCTCAGGCTATAACCCCATGACCTCAGGAGGCGATCGCCCTACCGCCCCCCAGCCAGTGGAGAGCAAAGGGCACCCCCCCACACGTGTTCCCAGCAACTGGGACGCGAGTGTCCTTCAGAAACTCCCCTGTAGACACAGCCAGACCTCCTGGCTCGCAGAGGCCACACTGAATTCCGCTTTTACAATCACATCCAGAGCCGCAGAGGGAAACACTCAGTATACCTGGTGCAGCTCTGCATGCGTGCACACGCACGCACACCGTGCGCGCGCACATTCACGTGGCACACACACGTACACAAGCACACACATGTGCGTGACACTGACACATGCACACACACATGTGCTGGCAGGACAGGCCTGCACAGCCTTGGGGTCAGGAGGGGAAGGGGTGTGGGCTTGGTGAGGGCGAGGCACGAAGTTTCCGTGGCGGATCCTGACGCATGGACCACGACGGCAGAGAAATAGCTGTGAGATGACACAGGCAATGGGAAGGGCCAGCGAACCGAGGCCCTGGCTCTGCTACGCGGGGACTGCCCGTTAGCCTGTCGTTTGAAGAGACAGACAAGCGGGAGGATCAGGAGGGTAGGAGCCATGCAAACAACCCTAAAATGTTCTCTTCAGAAGAACCCCAAACCCCCTGAGCGGCTTAGAAGACCCTTTCCTGAGGCCCACGCCAGAGACCCCCCAGGCCCCTGGCCAGGATGAGGCGAGGCTGTGAGCAGAGCCCCGCGGGATGTCAGCGCCACCTGGTGGCCGGGCCTGGGACTGGGTTCTCCGCTGCCAATCAGAGCAGCAGGATGGGAAGGCGCCCCAGCAGCCTGCAGGGCAGCGAGGGGCGGGGCCACGGCGGGCCACAGGGCGGAGCCTGCGGGGCCCTGGCC
>NW_006291820.1:533706-548507 GCF_000327345.1 Myotis davidii
CGTGGGGGGGCTCCGTTCCTTTCCAGGCCGAGCAATAACCCCACGTGCAGATGCAGCACCTGCGTCTGCCACCCTCGCACTTCCTGCACCGTGGCCCCTGGGGGCTGTGTGGCCCATGCTCACGCCCATGGCGCCCCAGGATGTGAGAGGCGGTGGGGAGGCTCCCAGCCCACGGATGTCCCCTCCTGGGTGGGCCGTGGGAGCACGCAGCCTGGCTCCCAGAGGACCAGGGAAGAGGCCCTGATCCGTCAAACCAGCTGCCAGCTGCCTCTGGACCCCTGGGCAAGGCCTGGAGGCAGGAAAGGAGAGCTGAGGGAATGGGGTGGGTCTGGGTGCCCCCTCTCTGCCTGGGATCCGGCGCTTCTGCAGGGGAGCGAGGTCACGGCCGGCTCACCCCTCACTGCTCCAGGCGCTCACACGCACGCCTCCAGTCTGCGAAGTCTGGGCCCCAGGGGGGCTCCGCAGGCCATGAGGCGGACACAGCACATCCTGCCTCCCCGACCCCACCCACCCCACTCAGAGCAGCGGCCTGGGGCACAGCAGATCCACATGGCAAGTCAGGCCCCGGGAGCGGAGATGTGGAGGAGCGAGGACAAGCCACCCGCAAGCCCAGCGCCTGAGCGCTCGCTGACCTGCACTCGAGGAGACTGAGTCTAGAGCCACGTTTGTCCGGCTCACACGGAGCAGGGCTCAGGCTCGGGCCTCAGGCCGGTGGGCGGGGCCCGGCGAGGCTACACTGTCCTGCCAGCAGCAGCCGCAGCGCCAGGGGACGCATCCTCCTCCTGTGGACAGGAGGGACCAAAGCCACACCAGGCCTCGCAGCCGGACGCGGCCTCTGCAAATGGGGCTTCTTGCAAGTCGGGGGGAGGGGGGAGACACACACACAGGGAGCCGGGCCCGAACCCCTGAATCCCTGAGTGCAGGGGGCACTGCCTCCTGGGCCCCAGGCTCCTCCTCCAGGGGCGCAGGTGTCACTCACGCTGTGGGACAAGGCCCCGCCAGCACCACCGACACGGAGCAGATGGAAGCAGAGCCGGCACCCCCGGGGCGGCGGCCACTCTCCTCTCACCCCACCCGCTCTGCCTTCTCATAGGGCCCTGACAGCAGCCATGTGCAACGACGGGAAGGGACAGGCTGCAGTCACAGCTCTAAGTGCAGGGCAGGGACTCAGAGCCACGTCCCTGCAGAGCTCACCGAGCAGAGTCGCCTCAGGGCCTGGGACCCAGTGCCCTGTCCCTGCAGGTCCTGAGTCAGACCAGGGGCGGAGGGACCGCCAGCTGTTGGAGTAGCTCAGTGCCTGCCTCCCACACTGGCCTGAGTGCACTCTCGGGGCTGGACTCGAGGCGGGTCCTCCTGGGGTGCACAGGACAGGGGTGGGGGTGTGACCGATGTCCATGGAGCCCTGTAACAAGGCACCTCAGCTCCCAGAAGCTGGGAGGATCCAGGACAGAGGGGCAGACCGGGGCCCAGCTGCCCAGCCTCAGGCTTTCCAGCCCAGGGGCGAGGCGCCGTGCCCTCACCACTCCACGCTGGCGAGCGCTCCAGTGTAGTTCTTCCCACATCCGCGGCCATGGGTGCCTGCAGGGACCCCAGATGGGCTAGCGCTGCTTAGAAAGTCCCCCAAGCTTGTACCTCACAGGGCGAGCGTCAGGAAGGGGCACCGCCAGTGGGGAGGTGTTTAAAGGGAACGGCCCCTCGCGCTTCCCAAGGTGCTGGCAGGGACAAGCTGCGGGCGAAGCTCTTGCTCCCTCAGGCCGGTGCCGGCTCCCTGCCATGCCCACCGGCCAACCTCATCCTCAGTTACTCCCTCCAACTCTTACCTGCCTGGTGCCCGGCTCCTGCCAGGCATGACGAGGACGTGCTGGCGACGGATGCCGGGGACCTACTTTCCCATGGTCTTGGAACGGCGCCCTCTCCCTGCCCACGAGCAGGGGCTCAGCACCACCTGCGGGGCAGGAGGGAGAAGCGGGGACACCCACGGGGAGGGCAGAGGGAGAGCCTGCTCCGGGTGCCCAGCACTGGCCCGAGTGGGTGCGGAGGCCGGCGTGTCCGGGCCGGGACTAGACAGGCCGCGAGCACACCCTGTGTGTGGGCTGGGGTTTGGGTCTATTTTTGTGCCGACGGTGCCAGCGCTCCGGGAGGGACTGCCTGCGGGGCCGGCGTGTGGAGCTGCAGGAGCCGCCGGGAGCCAGGCACACACACGGCCTCTGTCTGCACAGCGGCCCCTCCCAGTCCGACTGACCGTCTCTGGTCACATGGCCAGACCATACTCTGCTTAAAATACTGCGTGTGGTTTGAATTAAGACCGAATTCCTGTTTTCCTTACAGAACTGTAGGTTCTGCGCCTGCCTGCTTTCCATGAGCACAGAGCAGTGCAGGAGAGGGTGAGGCTGTGAGGAGAGACAGGCCTGGCTTGGCCAGAGCAGGGCAAGAACGGGCAGGCCCAGCCAGGTGCAGGGCAGTAGGAGCAGGAGGGACACAGGAGAGGCAGGAGTGGAGCAGGAGGGGCAGGAGAGGGGCAGGAGGGGCAGGAGCAGCGCACAGGTGAGTGTGGTCCCTGGCAGCAGCACCCGCCCAGCCCTCCCCTGCGTCCCTCTCTCTGGGACGCTGTGTTAAATGGCGGAAGGCTGGAGCGAAGCTTTCCTCTGAAAAGGGCAGCTCTTAGACTCCAGGCGGGCCCCAGGGAGAAGCAAGGTGTCTCCTAGCGTTTGGACGCAGGGGCACAGCAGCTGCGCGGGCCCTGCTGGTTGAGAGGGGCGACCAGCGGTCAGGCTGAGCCAGGACCCCGTCCGCCCTCCTGGGGCCTGGGGGCACGTCTGCATTGCGCTGTCCGGGGCTCGGAGCTGGCCATGGAGACTGTGGGCCTGGTTTTCCACCCACAGGGAGGACACGGAGCCCAAACCTGGAAGTAACTCAAACGTCCTTCAAACAGCAAATGGACAAACCAAGGCTGCGCCCACGCCCAACACCGCTCAGCAGTCGGGCTCAGGCCGCACCCCCAGCAAGTCTGCGTGACAACGAGAGAATAGCGCCAGACGCCCCACGCCACCTTCACTTCGGCAGGTCACGCCCGCTGCGGCAGCGTAAAGCTGGCTTGGACGCGTGGGGCACAGCCACGTTCGAGACACGGTGACGCATCAGGCCGCTCGGCTCCAGGGCTCAGGGAGCAGAGGGACTGCCCTGGAAACTGACGCAGTGGAAGGCGCTAAAGAGCCAGCGGGACAGGGAGGGAGGGAGGAGCTGGCCAGAGGGAGGCTGGCCCTCCCCCCCTGCCAACCTTGTCCCTGCTCCCACTCCACCCCACGGGAATCACCGATCCCGTCCGTCACCAGCCAGAGCTCTCGCGCGCCCGCCTGAGGAATGCTCCTGGGTGTGGGGCCCACGCTCCCTAGAGCCAGTCTAGTCTGAAAGACGACGAAGGCGCTGCAGCCAGAGCTGCTGGAAAGAACACAACATTCTCCGGCTCTGGCTCAGGAGCTCCCAGGGGACGGGGATGGCCCGGGCAGCCCTGGATCCGGGCCTGAAACTGGCTGACGCGCAGGGTCTGCAGCAGAGGCTCCGCCCGTCTCCCGGGACCGAACTGGCAGGACGGCTTCGGCTGGAGTGCGCACAGGCCTCCGGGCCGGCGGGCTTGGTGAAGACCCCATGGCGCTTGTACAGCGGAGCACACCCCCTGTAAGAGCCCCCCATTTCACTCGGGTTCACCCAGAACATCCATCTATGTAAAAGCCTAAGTGACCATCGGCCGGTAACTGTGACGCACACTGACCACCAGGGGGCAGACGCTCAACGCACTGGCAGGGAAAGGTGGAGCAGACTGATGAGTCTCAGAGGGGAGGGGGAAGGGGGAGGGCAGGAAGAGATTAACCAAAGATCTTACGTGCACACTAGAGGCCTGGTGCACGAATGGGTGGGGTCCCGCAGCCTGGCCTGCGGGGATGGGGCTGAATCCAGGCACCGGGCCTTAGACATCCCCCAAGGGGTCCCGGACTGTGAGAGGGCACAGGCCAGGCCAAGGTGCACCGAGCCTCTCGTTGGTCATAAAAACCTGCATGCAAATATTTATAGCAGTTGTAGTCACAATGGCCCGACGTCACTCAGCGGGTGAGCAGACACACCAGCACGCGACGTCCACCCGGTCCAAGGCTGTCCAGCAATGAGGCTGGCACGCATCACGGCGAGTCTCCGTGCACAACGCCGAAGGCCACACGTGTGGACATTTTGGGAAAGTCAGACACAGGCACGGAAAGCAGTGCTGCGGGCCTGGGGTGGAGGATGGGACTGGGCTGACCAGAGGACCAGAAAGTGGCTCTGTGACCAGATGCCTGTGCAGGACATACCCACACCAGTGAGCTATGCTGCGTGTAAATTTTTTGTCGTCGTCATTACTCCTCACCTGAGGGTATTTTTTCATTGGTTTTGAGAGAGTGGGAGAGGGAAAGACAGAGAGAAACATGGATGTGAAAGCAACACATCGATGGGTTGCTCCTGGACAAGCTCTGACCAGGGCCCAGGATGGGGAGAAGCCTGCAACCCAGGTGCGTGCCCCTGACCGGAATCGAACCGGGACCCTTTGGTCCGTAGGCTGACGATCTGTCTACTGAGCCTCACCAGCTAGGGTTATGCCTAGATGCTGTCATTTGCAACCAAGCGCCCCGCTGTCAGGGGGGTCCCCCCTGTCCCCGTGGTGTCTCATGAGCTCCCACAGAAAGGCTTTCACCAGCGCCGGCTCCTGGGGAGAACTCAGCCGGCCTGCTGATGTCACCAAGGCCTCACCTCCCGGGAGCCCTCCCGGCAGCTGCACTGGCTGGAGGGAAGCCGGTCAAGGCCGGAGAAGCCCAGGGTATAAAGGAGCCAGGAAGGGGGTGTGGACTGGGGACTGATCCTACTACCTTTCCAGAAGTGGTGGGGCGCAGAGAGGGTCCGCACGGCAGATGAGGCTCCTGCCAAGCCCCCCTGAGCACCACCTCTGGCTCCTGGGGGTCCGGCTTGTTCCAACTGGGAGCTGGGCATGGGTGAGAGACTGCAGCAGGACCGGGCATGCAGGAGGGCAGAGAGCCATGCCTGTCAGCACCGTGCCTGGTGCCCACCTGGGCCGGGTGCTTGTGTGGCGCTGCTGTAAAGGGGGCTGCCATCGGAGTTTAGTGGCCCCCCTTGGCCAGCAGGTTGGTCCTATCTGTGGACCCTGAGGCCATGGCCAGTCACGATGGGTGGGGGCAGGAGGAGACACGGTCCAGCTGGACCTCCCCCCGGCAGACCCCTCGCCTCTGGAGAAAGCGCAGAACAAGGCAAGAGGCAGCCCATAAGCCTGCCCATCGGGCTGAGGCCACACCAGGACACGCGCGTCTCCATCCACTGGGGGGTGACCCTGCTGAAAACGTCAGATGGCAGAGCTGACGGCCACAGGCGAGGGAGGGTGGGGGCGACGACAGCGCCCAGGAAGGGCTGCACTGCGGCGGCTGCAGAGTCCGGACACGGGGGACGGCCTAATGCCGTTTCCTGACCGACCGTCAATGTCCTCAGAAGCGCCTTCCGATTCACCCTAATTAAGGAGACATTGCAAACGGCTTCCTCTCGGCCTGGTCACTCGTCTTAATTTCCGCGTTGCTCCTGTCTGGGCCGCCGCTCACCACCCGAGCACAGGCAGATGGAGACCATCGCCCGGCAGCAGTGTGAGTCCCGCCCAGCGCGGCCTGGGGACGCAGGGTCAGTCCAGGGAGCAGGGTTCCAGCCTAACAGGCACAGTGGGTGCCCATGACGCCGTCGCCCTAAAGCCCAGTTCAGAGGGTGAGGTTTCACTGGGATCAAGGGGCTGTGATGCGGGAGCAGACTCGCAGAACCCAGGTCCTGCCTGACCCGGGGGGAGATGGGCATTGTACAAGGAAGGAGGGTGGGTGCCTGAAAGGAGCAAGGACTCCCAGTGGCACCGCCAGGCGGAGCGGGCGACTCGTGGCCACACACACCTGGTGGCTGCCGTCAGACAGGAGGTCTGGCACCCTGGGTCCTGTTGAGAGGGCGCCGCCGTCCCGCTCACGTTACACGCAGCTGTGACACGACCGTGCCTGGCCCAGGCCAAAGCTTCGAGGAACAAGACGAGCGAGGCAGTCCCCTGGGATGGCTGCTCTGGCTCCACATGCCACCTCCCACCACAGAGAGGAGCCCACAGCAACACCCAACAGCCTGTGTGTGTGAGGACCAGGCTCTCCGACAGTCCAGCCGCCGCACGGGGAGAGGCTGTATGCCCTCGCTACTCCCGATCCCGGGTCTGCTGCCTGGCCGCCCACCGGCCGCAGAGACCCGGGCGCCCCGAGTATTCCTGTAGAATTGAGTTTCCCATCTCACTGCCTTCAGTTTCCTTTGGACAAACAGCAAAGCTACCTCCTAGCCTCGTCTGCTTCGTTACAGTGTAAGGAGCAGTGTGGGGGGAGGGTATGAAGAGGGGAAGGGGGAGAGAACCCCCAGCCACCACCAGGCTCCATCACCCTGTGGTGCCTGCTGCAGCCGTGTGCTGAGATGGCACCCCAGCCGCGTCTCCCAGCAGTGCAGGGCGTCATGGCCACGCAGGGCGCCATCGCCAGGTGCGTGCAGGTCTGCGTGGCTCTGTGTGTCCCAGTGAGCTTGGCAACTAGACTGTTCAACTTGACCACCTTCATCTGGGGCCGCGCCAGGCTGGGGGCCTGGACATGTTCCTCATGGACCCCACGGCCACCAACGTGCTGGCAACACTGCTCTCGCTCACCGTCACCGCCCGTCCGACTACCTGGCCACCACCCACCTGGGCTGTGCTGCCCTCTCCTTCCTGTCCAACACCTGCTACTTCCATGCCCAGGACGTGCAGCTGGCGATGCTCTTCGTGTTCCTGCTGCGGCCACCCATCCTGTCTATACCCGGCCACCCAGGCGACTCCGAGGCGTGTGGGGGGCCTGGCGGCCCTGGGGGCTGTGCCCTCTGCAGCTCCTGGGCAGTGGTGGCCCTGCTGGGCATGCCCGGGAGCTGCATAGGGCCGTCCTGTGCCAGCTGGACCTGCTGACCGCCTGGCCCGAGTGTGAAATCGTGACCGTCGGCCTGGGCTTCGGGCTCGCGCTCATCCTGGAGCTGGCATCCCTCACCCTGCTGGTTGCCCAGCGGGCTGTTCTGCCCCCGAGGGACCTGGGCTCTGCCCACCTGGCAGTGCTGGCCATCGCCCTGGCCACGTTCTCCTGCCGCCTGCTCCACAGCACGGCGCTCCTGCAGCAAGCCCGGCTGAAGCTGCAGCGGGATGTGGGGTCCCCCAGGGACGAGCTGCTCCGGAGCCTGGCGGAGCTGGTGCTGGCTGCGGAGGGCTGCACCAGGCCTGGCACCCGCCTCCTCCACCAGCCCTGCAGGCGGGCACTGCGGACCCTGCCTGGCGGCTCTGCCCTGCCTGCCGCAGAAGGGAGGCCAGAGGCCGGCGGCAGCGCCTCCTACACCAGCGGGTGCCGAGTTGCCCTGCTTGCCGTGAGGGATGCGGCTCGCGGAAGCGCACACCTGCCGTGGGGCGTCGGGGTCCTCTGCTTGGGAGGCACCTGCTGGAAACTTGCTTCCCTGACCCAAACCAACACCCACACCCCTCAAGTCCGGGTGGGGAGCCTGGGGAGCTGGTCGGGGGGCATATCTGGCTGGGAAGGGGGAGGACGAGGAAGGCATCTCGAAGATAAAGACACGATGCTGATGAGCTGGTGGCCACATCAGAACCCTGCCCTCCCTCACGGCTGCCGAGAACAAGGAAGGGCTGTTTTGTGGTTTCCCAGTGGGTCGCCACCGCAGGTCTGAGCAGTCACCCACAGGCCTAGAGCAGGAACGCAGCTGGTGTGGCGCAAGGCACACACCTCGGCGGCCCAGGGAGCAGCTGTTTCAAAGGCCCTCTTCTATCTGTAGCATCTGCAGAAAGGCAGTCGCACAGGAAACACAAAAGCACCGAGCCCAGCAGCAGTCTTATTCTGAGGTGCACACGCGTCTCCTGCTGGCGCACCCCGAGTTTCCTGACTGAACAGAGACGTGTGGGGAGGCACCTCTGGCCGGGACACTGCCCTGGAGAGCCCCGCTCTTTCTGTCAGGACTCCACGCCCACACCACTCCCTGCCCAGCACTGGGAGTATTCCTGGTGCTAAGTCCACGTGCCCCCATCAGCCCGCACCCTGCTGTCCCTGTGACTCGCCTCTCCCAGCGCCCACCATGCAGCTGGAGCTATGGCGGCAGCCCCCAGGCTGGCTTCCTTCCGAGTCACTAGCACCTGCGTCCCTCAGTCTCTGGACGGCGATAGCTGGTGCCCGGCTGCCTGGATGTGTGTTTAACGAATGCTTAACATCAACCTGCAAACTGAGGACAGACTCGTGCCTGTGTGAGCCCCGCTTCTCCACGTCTACATCTGCACCCCTCCTTCTGAAGGATTGGGTCTTAGCTATTTCAGTGGCTTCTGTACACACATTAAAACAGTAAATGCTTCCACAAGCTCTCCTTGTACTTCTCCTTTCTCTGCTCACGTAGTCATGAAGCCTTCGCCGTCAGTGTGCGGCCGAGGTCGGCTCACAGCAGCCCCGCGGTGAGCAGGAGGCGGGAGGCGGGCAGGAGGCCCTCCCCGCAGGAGCGTCCGCACAGCCAGCACCGGGCAGACGGAGCCGCTCCTTCCCCCGTGGTCGTCTTTATTAGAAGGCGGACCGTTCTCCCGCCGGGGGTCTGACCTCAACGGCCTTCTGAAGGGCACTGCGTGGGCTCAGCAGGCAGACCAGCAGGACCTCCTGAGCTGTGGCTGAGCCTCGGTCGCCAGGCCTCCCTGTTCTGGGGTGAGATGTCCCGTGTGGTTGGTGGGCTTGGACCGCAGGCAGCCCTCTGCAGCCTGGGGTTCCCCTCGCAGCAGGCCGTCCCCAGTTCGGCCCCAGGGCTTCATGTTTTGAGGGCGCACTTAGCCCAGCACCCCCCTTCTCTCCACGGCCGCCCCTCAGTGGGCCATCACCCTGGGTGGCGGGACAGGCCTGGGAGGGGGGCACTGCCTGTTGTCTGAAGAGTCGTCTCTTTGTTCTGACTTTTAACGGCTCCCTCCTGTGA
This sequence comes from Myotis davidii, assembly GCF_000327345.1. Taxonomy (NCBI): domain Eukaryota; kingdom Metazoa; phylum Chordata; class Mammalia; order Chiroptera; family Vespertilionidae; genus Myotis; species Myotis davidii. The sequence goes on from NW_006291820.1 coordinate 542,770, forward strand.
CTCGTGCACGGCCAGGAGTGGAAGGGCCTGCCTTAATTTACGAAACCACAGCCACAGATGCCCTCGTCATGCTGGTTCCAGAACTACAGAGGCTGCTGGGCGTGGCTGTGCGCGGCCTGAAGTGCAGGTGTGCCCGGCCTGAGTTCCTAGGCATTTCAGCCGAGGGAGCAGCTGGGGAACCAGCCACGGAACGAACCGTCGGCTCTGGACCTTCTCTCTCTGGCAGTGGGGTCCTCTCTGTACACCGAGCCCCACATGTGAGATGCGAGGAGCCTGCTGCTGGGGTGGACGGACGGTCGGGAGCTGACAGCACCACGTCCTGGCTCCTAGGCCCCAGCTGCCAGCCTGGCTGGCCCTGCAGAGATGCACCGCGCGACTCTGGTCCAGTTCCCCTCCCTGAGGATGGGAGCTGGTGGAGGACGAGCCAGGACACAGCTCTGGGCCAGAGACTGGAGCACCCGCAGGACCTGCTTCAGCACGGAGGCTCCCCAGCCCAAGACACAGACCACAGCCTTAACGTTAACGGCGTGTGGGAGGCAGTCGATCCATGATTTTCTCATCATTGATGCTCCTAGCTCTCTTCCTCGCCCTTCCTCTCTGGAACCAATGGAAACATTTAAAAAATAAAAGGGGGAGGGGGACACTTCCTGTGTGGCTCTTGGGGCCCTCCCTGAGGACACAGCTTTGACGATCACATAAGGTGGGGCCGGGACCCCAGATTTTAGCCTGACATTCCAGAACAGCCCGGGAACTGGATGGTTCCCCCAGGGCAGAGCCTGGTGTGTGCCACCTGGACTCACCTGGGCCCGGGGACTGCCATCCCCAACGCTGCTGTCCCTCCCACCCCCAGTTCGGGGCAGGCTGATGGGTCACAGCCACCCAGAGCTCCAGGAGACCGGGCCCAAGACCTGGTTGCCCCAGTTCAGCTGATTTCAGCTTCAAGCACAGAACTGGGGACCAGCCACAGGGCCATCACCCCAAAGGGAACCCAGGGCAAACGCGAAGGCACAGAGGCCTCCGGAGCCGCCGGGCAGCGCTGGGACAGGCCGGGGAGCGCGAGTGGCAAGCAGCTATTTTAAGGGACACGCTTGGCTATTTCAAGGCTTGGCTTCGCTTTATTTACTTAGCTGCAGAGGACGCTGGACTTTCTCGGGGCTCCCTTCCCTCTAAATGGTGGCTCAGGCGGCAGCGCCGAGACCGCCTGGCGTTGCTGCGGCCCAAGGTGTGCCTACAATCCTACCGTCGTGGCGCGACCGCGAGCCTCGGAGGGTCAGGAAGCTCACACTGGAATCACGCGGGGACCCAGGCTGGGAGGACCCGGGGTCAGTGCTTTTCCATAGAAACGCACGCAGAATTCTCTGTTGCAAAGAGGCTTGTGTTTCCCAGAACCTGTCTCTGGGCGATGGTGGTTATCATCGTGCAGAAGGCCTCCCAGCTCATCTGCCATCGACTCCTGCACAACAGGAAGCTGCGGCACGCACTCTGGCTGCCTGGGCTGCAGGGCTCAGTGCCCGTGCCTGTCAGGCCGGCATCAACCCTAGCGGCCTGGGTCCCTGGGAAGCGCATGCAGCTGCGGTGCCGGTGCTGCAGCAGCTGATGTATTCGCGCTCAGTACGCACATCACTCAGAGTGCAACCTCCCGCTTTCAACAAACTGCAAAGGTAAAAAAAACACCAGGCAGGAAGGACGAGACCATTAAAATGTGATGTTGACGAAACCGCCAAACGCGGCACACAAGGGCCCTCAGTCCCTGCGCCCTGACCCCACATCCCTGGACGCCTGGGCCATCGGCCTCCTGGCCCCGCTCTGCCAGCCCTTCTCCAGGTACGATGTTGACCACCAGCAGGTGGGCACTGGGAACCGGAGCTGACTCTGTCCTGGTCCCTCAGGCAGGCGCCGGCCGTGGTGGGAGGAGGTCTCAGGTCTCGCCCTCACCTGCGGGGCAGGTCCACACAGGTGGCATTTGAGCAAGGGGAGGGGGAGCTGAGACATGGCTAACATCGAGAGCAGAAAAACAAATCCAATTCCTCATTCACTTGCCAAAATACCTGCTATTTCTTAAATTTAAGTTTCTTTCTGCAAATGTCTATGCAATTCCTAGGTGAAGTCTCTGCATATAATTCACATGCTATCTCCAAGCTGAGAGCATTTAGTGTTTAGTTTTAAGGCCAGTCAGTTGCTAAAACAAGCAAGACTATTTAAAGTTTCAACAAATGGTGACAGGCTATTATCTAAAGGACAGACAGAACCTATTGACAATCCCTTCAAAGTAAAAAAACTGCATCAGCGGGTGAAGGAGGCGTGGAACTGAGGCCTGAGCTCACTGCCAGTGTGGGAGGACAAAGGCCGGCAGAAAAAGGGTTAAGCCTGGCCTTCTCGGAGGGAGGCCTCCAGCGGAGGGAGGCTGCCCAGTCCAGAGCCCATGGGCGGCCCAGCCCCAGAGCCCGCAGATATAAAGGCTGCTCCCGGCTGCAGCCGCGAAGCTTCGGCTGGCTTCCGTGAGGACCACAGGCACCTCCGCTTCCACGGCCCCAGCCTTCCTCCTGCGTGTGGCCAGCGGCCAGCGGCCGTGAGCACAGTACCTGGGCTGGCCAGGAGCCCTTGCAGGACAGGGAGGTCTGCTCAGAGGGGCACGGGCGGGGCGCCGGCTGCGGCACAGGTAAGTCTGTCTGGGTTCCTGGCTCTGCCTTCAGGTGGGTGTGCAGCCCACTGTGGGTGACAGCTGGGCACGGATATGGGTAGACTGGGCACCAGCTGGGGCCAGGGGCACGACGCCCCCAACCCCTGGGTACAGCCACGCTCCATGGGAGAAAACCCCAAGTCAGCTCTCATGATGTCGGTGTGACGCGGGAGGCTCGGTGTGCGGGCTGCATCCCAACTCCCGCCCGTGTCCCAGTGAGGACCGGCGCCCACAGGACAGGCAGCGCCTGCAGCCCCGCCGGCCAGCACAGCCCTCTGACCTCCTTTAATGAAAACGCTTGCCCGCCCCAGAAAGCACCAGTGATTGACTCGCTTTACAAGGACGCGAGCCTAACGGGTCTGACAAGACGTGGCCTGGCTTCTCTTGATGGACCAGCAGTGGGGGCCCACCCGATGGCGCATCCGTCTACTGCTCCCCACCCTTTAGTGGGACGTGGCGGCAGCCCGTCAGCCCCGTGCCTGCACCTCCTCCTAGACACAGCCTGGGTGGAGGTTCCCTCGCAGCCTCTGTGCCGACGCAGGAGGAGGCCGGCGCCACCGCGCCCGACTCACCGTCACGCTTTCCCCTAAGAGCTGCCTAACACTCCTCAGGATTCCCACAGTTAAAGAGCAAAGCAAACAGCCAGGGCAGTTTCTACAAAGAAATAAAAGAGGCTCTAAAAACACAGACGAAAATCAAATGTATCGACCGCCAGGCAAAGGGTCCTGACACAGAGCCTGGCAGAGGGGCTTGCTCTCTCTTTAGTTTCCAGCATTTTCGAGTGCGAGGTCTAGGAATGTCTAGTCTGGGTTGGCAACTCTTCAGAATTGGTTCCTCATGGCCTCCCGGGATTAAATGAAAACTCTCAAATCAACAATTCAAATCCATTTTAGTGGGACCAGACTTCTCTGCCCTCGAGCGGGCGCGTCCCTCCCTGGGTCCCTGGGTCCCTGGGTGGGGCCGTCCTGTGTGCTGTGGGGCCTGCCCTGCCCACTGCCAGGGGGCACTCCTCCGCACCGTGACCTAATACCGCACGCAGCCGACCCACAGAGAACTTGGGGGACAGGGACGGGACGACAGTGAAGTGCAGACCTGAAGCCCCAGTTTCCACAGAGCTGCCAGCTTTGGCCAGCAGCCGGCCGCCGGCCCCCAGAGCCGGCTGAAAGGGCGGCTGCCTTGCCCACTTCCAGGTCACCGAGTTGCTAGGTTACAAACAGCATTACAGAACATATTAGGTGTGACAGTAATTGTCAACACACTGAATAAAATTTCAATAGTGTTCCCTAAAACAATTACCATTTTCATTCCTTACTTTGTCTTTCATGCCATGTTATTTAAAAAAGTTTCATTTTCGGCATCTAAACTTAGTGTGAGGCTTAGCAAGGAAGCGAGATTCCTTGGATCACTTTCCCGTCAGAGAAGAGGTTCTACCCCGTCTCCCCACGGCGCCTGGGACCCACTGTCTTTCAGAAAAGCTGGGTTTTTCCCTTCCTGCTTATTCCTCTTCCAACAGCTGCCAACATAAATTTTATCTCCTCTCCTGACAGACAGTAGTTTTCCTAAGATCTCCAACCCGTCTCCACGTTACTTCACAAGCCAGCCACTGGACCGTCAGAGGCTCCTGGGTGAGGCTGACTCACTGTCCGTCCGCAGCAGCGAGCCCTTGGGGGAGCGTCTGTTTCTCTGCCTCGGCTCAGCAGCACTTGTCCTCCCAGAAGACACACCTGCGGGGAGCCCTTCTGCACCCACAGTGCACCTGCCTGCAGCATGACGGGTGGAGGACGCCCTGCGCCCCTCTGCGCCCAGGTGCCTGCAGGAGCGGGTCGTGCAGACCCCGGCCGCCAGCTCCTGCTGACGGGCTCCGAGTGAGCAACGCCCGGCTCGCTTCTGAGGACAGCACCTTTCTTTCTCAAGGTGCATGTGCTGCTTGAGACGGGTTTCCGAGAGCCTCGCGGCAGAGCCTGAAGGCCGCCCGTGGTGGAGGCGTGGGCATGACCTCCCGAGCGCCTGTCGCCGGCATGGAGACCCACCCCGGAGCCTACATCGGCGCCCCCATGGCGCTCAACCTGTCCCGCGTGCTGGCCGGCAGGGCCCTAGCCAACCAGACGGGCGAGCTGGCGGCGCAGCCGCACCCGCAGTACGCCATCGGGCTCTTCCTCTCCTGCCTCTACACCGTCCTCCTCTTCCCCATCGGCTTCCTGGGGAACATCCTGATCCTGGTGGTGAACCTCGGCGCCCGGGAGAGGATGAGCGTCCCCGACCTGTACTTCACCAACCTGGCGGCGGCCGACCTCATCCTGGTGGCCGACTCGCTGATCGAGGTGTTCAACCTGGACGAGCAGTACTATGACATCGCCGTGCTCTGCACCTTCATGTCCCTCTTCCTGCAGATCAACATGTACAGCAGCATCTTCTTCCTCACCTGGATGAGCTTCGACCGCTACCTGGCCCTGGCCCAGGCCATGCGCTGCGGCCTCTTCCGCACCAAGCAGCACGCCCGGCTCAGCTGCGGCCTCATCTGGATGGCCTCGGTCTCCGCCACGCTGGTGCCCTTCACCGCTGCGCACCTGCAGCACTCCGGGGACGTCTGCTTCTGCTTCGCGGACGTCAAGGAGATCCAGTGGCTGGAGGTCACCTTGGGCTTCATCCTCCCCTTCGCCATCATCGGCCTCTGCTACTCGCTCATCGCCCGGGTCCTCGTCAAGGCCCACAGGCGCCGGGGCCTGCGCCCGCGCCGGCAGAAGGCGCTCCGCATGATCGTGGCCGTGGTCCTCGTCTTCTTCATTTGCTGGCTGCCCGAGAACGTGTTCATCAGCGTGCACCTCCTGCAGCAGGCGCCGCCAGGCGCCGAGCCCTGCCAACAGTCTTTCCGCCATGCCTACCCCCTCACCGGCCACATTGTCAACCTCGCGGCTTTCTCCAACAGCTGCCTGAACCCCCTCATCTACAGCTTCCTTGGGGAGACCTTCAGATTCAAGCTGCGGCTGTACATGGAGCAGAGAACAAGCGTGTCGGCCTTGAATCGCTTTTGCCACGCGGCCCTGAAGGCCGTCCTTCC
>NW_006291820.1:548573-553730 GCF_000327345.1 Myotis davidii
CCTGCACTCAGCACCGCCCGGGCGAGGGCACTGAGGGGGTCAGGGCATGCCAGGGCCTCTCCCAGCTGGAGTGCTGCCACCCCCGGGCTCTCAGGCACCTGCAACAGCTGCTGCAGAGCTGTGCCACCACCGTGCTCCCGATGGCAGTCACGGATGCCACGGGCCTGGGACCCGCATGGCCCTCTCCGCGCAGACTGTCCCACGGCAGCAGCAAGGAGGGTGCTTTGGTGGAGCGCCTTCATGCCAGGCAGCTCGCCAGGAGCCTGCCCCTCAGGAGATATGGAGCCTGAGGCTGAGCTGAGCTGGCAAGGCCACTGCCCCGTCTGTGTCCGCACGCTGCGTGCCTGCCCGGTGCCTTTGGTCCCCAGGTGAGAGTGACACCTGTGCGCTCAGGCTGCCTGGGCACCATCGCTCCCTCCATTCCATCTGGACGCAGCGTCTCTGCAGCAGCGGAGTGGAGGGGCCCCAAGGGCGGCTCCGGGCACACAGCGAGACGCTCCAGCTCGCCGGGACAGTGGAGCAGCGAGGACGCCGTGAGAACAGTTCTGGGTAAAATGTAAAGAGGTAACACCAGTGGAGGCTGGCCCTGCTCAGCTCTGTCAATAAAACTCGTGTGCTGGTGCCTCCAGGTTCTCGAAGCAGCTCCCTCCTGGGGCGGGTGGGGCTCATGGAGCCCCGTAAAGTCTCCTGCGCGATTCGGCTCCTCACTCACGTGAGAGCTCTTCGAGGCCAACATCTCACCACAGCCCCTGGACACGGCGGCATCTCTGGGGGTCTGGGCCCTGCTGCACCATCCTTGGGCAGAATGTTCCACGCGGCCTCACTCTTCTAGAAGGTTCTGGCTGTCAGCACAAGCACAACCCGCAGTCCTGCAGGGACAGCTGCAGCTCCGGGCAGTCAGCGAGCCCGCAGGCGGGGTCCCGAGAAGTGGGCAGGTCTGTCCATCAGGTGGGATGGGCCCTGGGACAGCAGCGGGACCCCCACAGGCTGCCCCGGATGCACTGAACCAGCTTCCGGGAGCATGAGGCCTGGGAGAGCCCCATAAAAGGTTCGGGGTATCCGACAGTCTCTGCGCCCCCCCCTCGGGCAGGCAGGCGAGTGCCTGCAGCTGCAGCTGTCACACACCCAGAAAACATCAGCTCTCCAACGGATCTGACCCCTGCTGTTGAACAGTGAGTGCGGATCCCGCCTGGAAATACCAGTTTAAAAGCCAAGGGAATGCAGGTCACCAGACCAACTGATCCGAAGGGTCCTCCTGGGTGGCCTCCATCGAGCGCTTATCGCAGGATGCCAGCTGCGACTCGAGGTGACGAGAGCCCCCCGGATGGCAGGGTCCTTGCACACAGAGAGCCTGTGCGCCCCCCCACCCCCCGCACAGCCATGAATGAGCGGGTCCTCGGGCCGTTTCCCGCCCTGCGCCCCCTGGGAGGAACGGGCTGTCCCGTGTCTGGTTCCCGTGGCCCTTGCACAGGCTCTGAAGGAAGCCAGCTGTGTGGACTCAGTCTCGCCGAGCCGCCACCTGGATCCAGGTGAGTCGCCCAGGCCCCAGGAGACCTGGGTCCTCCAGGGAAGTCACTGCTTCAGCAAACAAGAGACGGGGACATCCTCCTGAGACCCGGCCCGGCACAGAACACTCCGTCCCCGGCCCACAGCATGGCATTTCTCTTTGCTGACTCAAAAGTGCGAACGGCCCAGGAACGAAGACAACCCCAGCAGCCACTGTCTCAGAGGACACTGGTCTCGTCGAGCAGCTCCTCCCAAGAAATAAGTTAAAGCAAAGGCCCTCCCTCGCCGCCACAGCCGAGCTCTCCCCCACAGCAGTGCCTGAGCTGCCCGAGGGGAGACCTGCTTCAGGGCTCCCCGAGTCCCTTTCTAAGTCCCCTGAGTCTCACAATTCCATCCCCCACCTGACCCCGGGCGAGGGCGGCTCGGACAGCACATGTCCAATCCCCCTTAAAGCCGAGCACCTAAAAGGACGGACTCCCACCCAGCTGGTGTGGCTCAGTGGATAGAGCGTTGGCCTGCAGATGGAAGGGTCCCGTGTTCGATTCTGGTCAAGGGCACAGGCCCGGGTTGTGGGCTCGTTACCCAGTGTGGGGTGTGCAGGAGGCAGCTGATCCATGATTCTCTCTCATTGATGTTTCTCTCTCTCTCTCCCTCTCCCTTACTCTCTGAAATCAATAAAATATACTAAAAAATGAATAAATAAAATGATGGACTCCCACACCAACCTCTGGCAGGAAGCTCAAAACCGGGCCAGTGACTGCATGCCAAAGCACGGTGCCCAAGGACCTGTCCTCACCACACTCCCCAGACCCAAGGCCCAAAGAGCTGCGCTCTGTGCGGCCACCTGACAGTGGGAGCCCACAGGACCCTCACGGGACGGGAGAGAAACACAGGGGCCAGGAGTGACTGCGAGGCCCCGGAGGAGTCAGAGTCACAGACAGGAGCGGGAGGCAGAGCCAGGGCCTGGGCAGCGCGTGCTCACGGGGACAGTCTGTCTGGGAAGATGAGAAAGTTCCGGAGATGGTGGTGGTGACGGATGCACAGCAATGTGAACGTGCGCACTGCCACTGAACGCCACGTCGAAGAATGGCTAAAAGGGCCCTCGCCGGTTTGGCTCAGTGGATAGGCGTCGGCCTGCGGACTGAAGGCTCCCGGGTTTGATTCTGGTCAAGAGCACATGCCTGGGCTGTGGGCTCGGTCAGATGTGCAGGAGGCAGCTGATCCATGATTCCCTCTCTCATTGATGTTTCTCTCTCTCTTCCTCTCTGAAATCAGTGAAAACGTATTTAAAGAAAAAAAATGACTAAAAGAGTTCATTTTATGTTGGGTGCATTTTATGACAATAAAAGAAAAAAGTGAGAACAGGATTTTGCCTAAGCAAGGGAGCAGCGGAGGCTGTGGACGGACGCTCTGGGGGTGCCCACCGCGAGGTGCAGTGGACGTGGAGTTTCGGGGGGCCTCTGGGAGAGCCCACCACGAGGCGCTCAGTGGACGTGGAGTTTCTGGGGGACTCTGGCTGGGCGCAGGAGGAGCAGCTGCTGGAGCTGTGAGGGCAGGAGGCTGGTGTGGGGTCTGACTCCACAGCCGGATGCTCCTCAGAACCCCCAGGCTTTTAGGGCAGCAACACGAGCAAAGACTGAGCCATAAACTGCTTGTTCGCACAGACGCAGCGGCCCCACCGCTTGGTGCCGGGCGACCCAGTGCTTGTTCCGGCTGCTCCTGCTGTTTCACACCCCCTCCTGGCACCCCCGGTGCCCCACTGAGTGTTCTGAGGTACCCCGCCCCGCCCCGCCCCGCCCTGTGTGAGCGTCTACCTGCCCCAGCCCTTCCCTGAAGTCACATGAAAGCAGTGCCATCGAGCCCCGTGACAAGGACTCCTCCCGTCCAGTGCCAGTCCCCCTGCTGCCAGGAGCAGAGCCCCCAAGGTCTGGCCTGGCCCGGGGCTGCCGGCCGTGCCCGTAGCCGGATAGGACGGACGTTAAGGTGAGGTCAGTAGGCGAGAAGGAGGGCACGCTGGCCACTTCCAGGTCACCTCAAGTGCAGCCGTCGGCCCTCACTGGATCTGCCCCCCGCCCCAAACACAGACGTGCGGGGGGAGGGGGGAGAGGGGGGAGAGGCCCCCTCAGGGCCTGGAGCCGCCCAGTCCTGCCACGCCCCTCTGGGCTGTGAAATCACGTCCTCCTGCTTAAGGCCTGCACTGTGGGCTCCATCGCCTGGCGACTGGTCAGCCTCCACCTCGGTCTCAGGCCCTCCTTCCTGGTTCATTCCCAACATCTGCTGCGCCACCTGGTACAGGAGCCCCATGCCCTGGGATGGGGGGCACTTGCCACATCCCTGGTCCCAGCCAGTGCCCACAGTCACAGTGCAGTCCCTGCCCAAACAGTGGCCGCGCCTGCCCAACCTCCTGGTTCTAGGCGGCGCCTCGCGAGGTGCAGATGGCAGCGCCGTCACAGTGAACCCCGTGGCGATTTTTAGCTCCAAGGTGTTATGTCTGAGCACACACACAAGCCGTCCTGGCTGCTCCAGGTGCAGGCGGAGGGGGCCGCGGCCCCGACACCGCCCACAGGACGAGAGCTAAACTGGACATGTTTATGCTCGAGCAGCAGGAGGCGAGCTCCGTGCCTGGGAAACTGCTGCAGAGCAGCCACTGTTTTCCCAGCTGTGGCGACGGCGCCTGGGAAAGCTCGACATTCCACCACAAAAATAACCCGCAGCTGAGCCAGCAGCTGCCTCAGCCCCGCTCTGCATCTCGGACCCTGAACCCCTCCCGAGTCCGCTGTGGACGAGGCCGGGACGCTGCTCCTGAGCGTCACCGTGAAGGAAGCCCCCCCCTTCCCCGAGCGTGCTTGGTGTCCTCCTGCACCAGGAACCACCCGCCCAGGCTCCATGGAGCGGGGCCGTGGAGACAACCCGCAGACGCGCTGCGCGCCCTTGCCCGACGGGAGACACGAGCACTCATCCAGAGCAGCTCTAGGCACCCCTGGGCACAACTCCCCTGGCTCTAGCAGGCCCCAGCGACGCCCTCCACACCACGACCAACCATCTCAAGACACCAGAGACACGGCGCCCTCTCCGAAAGCCGAGAAAACAGACTCGCTCGGGGCCTCTGGGAGCACTGCAAACGGACGGGCCACCTAGACTCAGTTCAATCTCAAAAATGGCAAAAGGACTAAACAGGGCGAGTCTTGTGACCTCAGGATCACCTGGGTGAGCGCCGAGAGCCCACCGTGCTGAGAGGCCGGACACCCGCCCGGGCGCACACAGCGAACCCCGTGAACCCGCGCTGTGGCTTCACCAGGGCACGGTCTCCGCTGCCGAGGAGACGTGCTGACAACCAAGCTGAGTCCATGCCACGCACAAGCACCCGCGGCGACCATGGGCCTTGCTTTCCTGTGCGGGAGACGCTTTCACACACACCCTGCCCCCAGAGTCCTGCTCTCTGCCCAGTGGGCGGCATTTTCCCATTCACATTGGGGGGCGGGAGGGCAGGTGGAGGGGCTGTTTGTTTAGGGCAAAAGCCATACACAACAACCGACGGGGGAATCTGCTTCATGAAGAAAGCTGTGCAAGAAGACAAATGCTGCACAGGATGGTGAGAAACACGGCGGCCACATGGCGGCCGGCGCGTGGCAGTGCGGTCACAGCGTCGGC
>NW_006291820.1:553766-559159 GCF_000327345.1 Myotis davidii
GGTGCAGGCGGGGGAGGCGCAGCAGAGGGAGCGCTCGGCGGTGAGACGCTGCGGCTCCCGGCCCCGCGGTGCCCTCGCAGGGAGAGCCCAATTCTGGTTCCCTCCCCTCCCACGTTCCCTGTCTTTTCTCTCTCTCCTTTAACACGGTCATGACTGATCAGAGGAAACAGCACTGCTTTCTAAAGTCACAGTTTGCTGAGCTATTTTGTGCTGACACAGGAAGCAGGGCTCACAGATGCTCCCTGGCTGCCGCAGGGCCGCTGGAGCCGGACGATGGCGGGACGGCTGGAGGGCGGCCGATGGGAATGGATGGGGAGCCTGCATCTCCGTGGCGGGACAGCTGCTCAGCTCCCAACTCTTAGGCCGTCCTTCCGGCTTAACCATGAGCCCGGAGCCCGCTCTAGTCTGAGGCACCCCCTCGGGCCAGCCCCCCTCTGCTCCAAACTATGACCAAAGAGCTCCTGGAGAAAGACAAGGACATCACACACAGGCAGGGCAGACCGAGGCACGGCAAAGGGGGACCCAGCAGGACACCCCACCTGCCACGAAGCCAGAAAACCCCCCAAGACCAGCTGCCGGCAGTTTCTAGTCACGGAAGCCAGGCCCACATCGCCAGCGGAAGCCAGTGCTGCCCGCCGGTCCTGGTCCAGACAAGGGGCTGTCCCCTCCCAAAATGAGAGCCGGGACCGAGGCCTGAAGCGCAAGCAGGGACATGCCACGCGCTGTGGCGACTCGGGCACTGGGTCTCGCGTGATGGTGGGGAGGCTTAGGGAAACAGCCACTCAGGAAAGCAGGTGGCGGTTTCTCCAGGAACTCCACCCGCACGTGCCAAACCCCCCCAAGGAGCCACACGGTGCCCCTCCGAGAGGACACGTGCCCTCGCAGAAGCAAGGCCCTGGGAACAGCCTCGTGCCCTGGTCCCGGGTGAGGGGCTGTAACGGGGGCCCAAGGGGGCGTGGGTGACGGAGCACTCTGTGCCTCAGCCGTCCGCGAGGGTTAGACACCGCACCTGTGATGGATGCACAGAACACCCACGAGGACCCACACACACGCATGCACGAGCATGCACGCATGAGCACCCCCCCACACACATGCACATGCAACACGTGTGGAGCCTGAATGAGTCTGGGGTGGCACCATGTCCACTTCCTGGTTTTGATGCCACAGTCTGTCATCAATGGGGGAACTGGGCACAGGGACCTGCAACTTCCTACGTATCTACAATAATTTCAAAAGTCAGTTTTCGTTAAGAAAATGTACCACCAGGCACCCCTGTGGCCTGTGTGAGCGCCATCAGCGGTGACTTGTTCGCTCCTGCGCTGGGAGCTCACCCCGCCCACCCGCCAGGGGCTCCCTCCGGCAGAAGACGCTCCCTCCCAGCAGGCCCCACACTTAGCTGCCCCCCCATTCAGAACACAGAAGGGACAAGGGACCCTAGAGGACAGGGGACTTCTGCGAGGAACCTCAGAAGTCTCCCACTTTACCCGCCCCCTGAATCCGTCCAGTACACCCCAGAAACACCCCTCCCCCGTCCCAGCCGAGCATGTCCCTCTCACGGAGGCTCGGGTTCTGAGAGGCCCTCGCTGGCAGCTGCACCTCCCGCTGTGGTTGCTCACGCGCCCAGCTCAGGCCCCGGAGCGGGGAGTGCAGAGCCCGCTGGACAGGACGGCCCAGCCTCGAGCACTGACGACGGCGGCAGCTCCCACCTGAGGGCAGCTCCGCGGCGCCCGGCCGTCCCCACACGGAGGCTGAGCAGAGCCAAGTGCCTGGAGCCCCAGCCTTTAAAATCCTGGACAAGGCTCCACCGGGGTTCCAGCCGGGGTTTCCGTGTCCCGGGGGTGTGTCCTTGCGCGTCCTGGCAGCTGCAGCCAGGAACCTGGTCAACACCTCCCATGAGAAGGAGGAGCTGGGGCTGGGGACTCAGCTGGCTGGAGGCTCCACACTCTGGCTCACGACTGTCAGGGCCTGTGTCCCGAGAGAGGGCACAGGTGTCCAAGCCAAGCAACAAGTGTCCGTGAGCACAGTGCTGGTGGCTGAACCTCCCTCTGTGCAGAGACGGATTCATATTCCAACCCAAACGTTCTCCTGCAGCTCGCTGACGCTCTGTTCTCTCCCCCATTAGCCCTGTGTGCGGTGCCACGGCCACCTGTCCCACCGCAGCGATGCCACCTTCCTCACAGTGCCCACAGGAGAGGCCTCAGGGGCCCCCACCTCAAGTGCATCCCAGCCTCCTTCCAGCAGGCCACCCGGGGCGGGGGGGCACGAGGCCAGGGAGGGGTGCTCTGCAGCAAGGACCCCCAGATGTGGGAGCCAGCCGGCTGGAGGCCACCCCGTCACAGCTGTGACCAGGAAATGCCTTCCCACTTTGGCGGCTCCACCATGGAGCCCAGGACAGCAAACCACAGCCCCGGGGCCAGCCCGCCTGCCAGCTCGCTTTGGCAAATAACCCAGACTCGGGCCCAGCCCTGCCCGCTCGTTTACACCGCCTGGCAGCACTGACGGTGTGGCAGATGGGCCCACCATGCCCGAGGCCGTCACAGCTGGCCCCGAGGGAAGACATTTACCAAACCGATTCGATTTCGACCAGCTCTGAGCAGCGGGGGAGGGATGGGGACCAAAAACACTGACCAAAATGTAAGAAACAACTATGTTCAAAACGCATCAAAGAGCAGACAAAAGAGTACGGAATTTCAGGCCCAAACTGAGGGTAGCAGAGCTGGTGCCCAGCGCCGTGGCAGGGGCACTCCACCCAGGGCAGCTGCAGGTGCCTGGGGCATGAGCTCGGCTTGGGGAGGGGGGTGTGTCTATGGGGGCACCTCGCCGGCATCCTTCATTCCTTCTGAACTCTGCACCGCGTCCCATGTCCCCTGATCTAAGTACAAGTTCCAAACACTGAACAGAAGAACAGACCGATTGCTGGGATGAGATGCAAGTCCAAGAGTCGAGAGGGGGTGAACATGTTTAAAAAGGAGAGTATGCACCGAATGATAGGGTACAACTGCATCTTTCTCTGAGAAAAAAATAAAGTCAGATTCCCACCTCACATAAAACACAAATATAAATTTCAATTAGTTTAGAAAACAAAATATAAAAATCAAATTCAGCCCTAGCTGGTTTGGCTCAGTGGATAGAGCGCTGGCCTGCGGATTGAAGGGTCCTGGGTTCAATTCCGGTCAAAGGCACATGCCCAGGTTGCAAGCTCGATCCCCTGTTAGGGGCATGCAGGAAGCAAGTCGATCAATGATTTCCTCTCATTGTTGAAGTTTCTATCTCTTTCTCCCTCTCCCTTCCTCTCTGAAATCAATAAAAAAAAAAAAAAAAATCAAAATCAAATTCAGAGAAAAACATGTAAGAAAATGTGTTTATAATTAACTAGAAAAAGACTTCTTAATAATCATTATGCTGTATACCTGAAACTAATGTTCTGTCAATTAAACCTCAATAAAAAAATCAAAATTTAAATTTAAAATTCACCTGTCATAAAAAGTTCCTAAGAAGATTATTATCATCATCAAACACCATGAAACAAACTGGGAGAAAGTATGCATAATATATACACAAAATCTTTTTTTAAAAAAGTTAACTCAACAGAAAAGTAGGCAAAAGATGTGAAAAGGAAACTCATGGGAGAAAGACAAATGGCAATCTATCCATATGTATAAAAGGCTAATGTGCTAAGTGTCTGTCTGGGTAATGACGTCACGTAGCAACACCTGGCTTCCTCTCCCTAGTGCAGTGACAGCGAACCTTCTGAGCTCGGCCTGTCAGCATTTTGAAAAACCCTAACTTAACTCTGGTGCCGTGTCACATATAGAAATTTTTTTATCTTTGCAACCATAGTAAAACAAAGACTTATATTTTTGATATTTATGACCCGACTGAACAGAAGAAAGAAATGGTGGACCTTGACAATGACATCAGGGTTTCTCACTGTGCAGAATACAGTCAGACACGGCTGCATTAAATATTTCACCCTTGGTTCTCCCTGTGTGATCTACAATAATAATCTGCTTCGTGTTGATATTTCCTGCTGTGTTGCTGACAACTACCTGAAGGAGAAGTTGGGGTGCTTCACTGGACTGGAAAAAGTTGAGCTGCATCAGAAAGCAGGTCTAATGAAGCAAGCTTGTTCTATAAGAGGCTAAGTTGACTCGCGCATGCACCACACACATAGAGCTCGCGCTGGCGCCGATTGTGTGTTTCCATGTCATTGTCCATTGTGAATTTGGTTGACACTTCCGCCCTTTATAAGGTGGAGAGTGCAGTTACAATATTTCTTCTAATGAATGTCCTTTTGGTGTGCACGAATCCGTGCCCCGGGCCTCGTTAACAAATACAGTGGGGCCTTGACTGACGAGTTTAATTCGTTCCGTGACAGAGCTCGTAACTCAAATTACTTGTATGTCAAATCTTAAAGTGAATGAGTGAGACACGTGATGCTGGGCTGATGTGGTGGCGTTACCTATGACGTCCGCTGCGCAAACTCGCGGTGGGGTATCTGAAGCTGCTCGTAGCCCGAATTTTAGCTCGCAACTCAAAGCAAAAAATCGACCGAGAGATGGCTTGCATCTCGAAAAACTCATTAGTCGGGACACTCGTAAGTCAAGGCCCCGCTGTAGCTGAAAACTGTCTGCCTCACCAGTGAGCTCTGACGTGTGAACTGCACAGGCCCGTCCTTCACCCACAGGTCAGCGTCCTTCACCCACAGGTCAGCGTCCTTCACCCAGAGGTCAGCGCAGCCAGAAGCTTGCTGACAGGCAGTCCCAGCTGCCTTGGAGGAAGGGGGTGGGAGAGGGGCCCCTGGGGGGTCAGGCATCAGACTCGTCAGGCTCGGGCTCAGACCCTGCCCTGCCATCCCTCCAGGCGCACGTCCCAGGAACGGACAGTTGGGCAGAGCCACACGGACACTGTTTCCAGGGGCACCTGCTGCACCCGCAAGGAAGTCACTGACCCTGGCCTATGGACTTGGCTCCTTGTCCCTGGTGCCCGCCCAGCCCAGGTCGGTCATTACAATTCCAGGCCTGGCAGGCCAGTTCTCAGTAGGCACCGAGTAGAAAACAAAAACAATGGGAGAGAGGAAATGCTGCTAAGGAAAACAGTCCAGGCTCCCAGGGAGCTGTTGGGCCAGATTAGCAGCCCCGCCCCTTGAGGACAAAGAGCCCACTGCCAGACCAGAAACGTTTCTTGCGGCAAATACCACTGGTCTGAGGTCTGCTGGCTCGGCAGATGCTCTGGCCACAGAGTTCACGGCCTCTTGGCTGCTCTGAAAGAGCCTGCAGCTCATGGCCACGTAACTGGCTGGGTTTCCAAGATTACAAACGCCGTCCGACCCTTTGGTCCCGTTTCAGCCATGCCCGTGGAGACCACCTGGGAGCATGGGGACCAACAGGCTA
>NW_006291820.1:559241-566613 GCF_000327345.1 Myotis davidii
ACAGCCTGGCCCGCCCCTCGGGCCTCTCCCCCCACCTCATGCTCAGTTGAGAGCCACGCCAGAAAGCGGTGCTTCCTCACGTGGTGCTGGGTAAAGCGGCCCCATGCGGCCGCGCCACCGCCGACAGTTCCCAGCCGTGCTCTACGGGACCAGGCCGGGCAGGTGTCTCCTCCTGTGCTCCCCAGGTAACCAGAGCCAGGAACCTGGGAGTCCCCTCTGTCACCGGCCGGACAGGTGACTGTGCAGGCGACCCAGCCTCCGAGAAGCCAGCACCGGCACCTCGGCCCTCAGCATCAGGGGCGCGGAGAAGCCAGCATTCAGGTGCCTTTGTAAGGGGAAGAGCGAGTGCTTTGCCGACACCAGGGATTCCCGGGACCGAGAGCAGCGAGAGGTGCCCTGCGGCCGCCCTGTCTCCAGGCGGCGAGGCTGCTCACAGCAGCAGAGGGTGCTCGGCCCGGGTGACCACCAAGCAGCTCGAAGGTGACAGGAGCTGCGCTGTCTCCCTCGGGGGCTGGGCGTCGGGGGCAGAACAGACATGCTACACATGTGCTCAGGGAGAGCGGGCGGGGGGGAGGCAACCCGCACCAGCCCTCTCCTCCCAACCCCAAATGCACCCGAGCCAGCAGCCCGTCTCAATCCTGTTCATGGAACATTTGCTCCTCGCAACCCTTTCATTCAAGGAAGAGACCGGTTCTGTCCTGCCCCTAAGCGCAGGCTACGAGGAAGGTTCAAAAAGCTCTGAGGCCAGGCCGGTGTGGCTCAGTGGTTGGTGTTGACCCATGAACCAAGAGGTCACTGGTTCCATTCATGGTGAGGGCACATGCCTGGGTTGTGGGCTCCATCCCCAGTAAGGGCGTGCAGGAGGCAGCCGATTGACTCTCTCAACAATGTTTCTATCTCTCTATCCCTCTCCCTTCTTCGACCTCTGAAATCAATAAAAACATACTTTAAAAAAATAAAGCCGCTGTCGGAAGGGGAGGGCAGGGCGCACGCTGAGGCCTGCTGGAGAACATCAGCTCAGGGGCCTGGAGGCCCATCCAAAGGCCCTCGCTCTCAGGTCCTCTGCCAGACGGTTACCACGGGGACGCTGAGGCCTCCACAGAGCACCCACCTCTCCCTAGTCCAGGCTCACAAGGGCCAGCGCAGGCTAATGGTCAGTGAGCTGAGCAAACCCAGAAGCGAGAAGTGAGCAGAGGCCCTCGCGGCAGGAGCTGCACGGAGCGCCGGCATGGACCCTGGAGGAAGCTGGACCAGCAGATGAACGGACACAGCCCGGGGCCGAGCTGGGGAGGGGCCTCTAACTTGGGGACACCCACAGGGGCAATGAAGTACCACCGCTCGGGATACTTCAGCCATCCTGGCACAGGTCCAGGGCGCTGGTGCTGTGGGAAGTGACCACATGGGGACCCGCAGGCCGCCCAGACAGACATTTCCGGGAGGACAACACAGTGGCCCCTAGGGACAGAGGCATCTCCCTTCGCCACTGGATTCCAGAGGTTCTTCCAGGACGGGGGCGGGGAGGGGCACGGTACTTTTCCACAAGCTCCCAGTGCCCAGAGGCGCTCCCCAGCCAGGCGGCCACCCTCCGTAAACTCAGGTGCGGTGGTCAACGCTGTCCCTCGGCAACGCCGGCCCCTCTTCCCTACTTCCCACGAGAAGCAGCGCGAGGGGAGGCACTGCTGTCAGCGGAGCAGGGGTGTTCTCGGAACAGCGACTCCACCTCCTGGGAGACTGGCCTCACAAAA
Organism: Myotis davidii; assembly: GCF_000327345.1. Taxonomy (NCBI): domain Eukaryota; kingdom Metazoa; phylum Chordata; class Mammalia; order Chiroptera; family Vespertilionidae; genus Myotis; species Myotis davidii. Next base: position 560,987 of record NW_006291820.1, read on the forward strand.
CAAGAAAGGTCCTGAGGACACAAGCCCCAGCCGACTCCACTCGCCGAGTCGCACCGAAACCCTCCAAGTGCCGGACCTGCTGGGCCCCAGCACCTGTGGGGGAAACCAGCAGCCCCTGTGCCCCCGCTGGCCAGGTGGGGCTACACAGGCCTCAGGGGGGCCTCCGGGGATGTCCGCTGGCTCGCTCTCTCCCACAGGCCGCCTCCTGTGCTGGACCCTTGGCACCTGGCGGACACTGAACCGAAGGCCGGGACCGCCAGGGCCTGCCCCTGAGATGCAGACCAGCACACACCTGGGCACCACAGGACACGGGAGAGACCCACCCACAGGCTTGTTTTTCTCCTTCGTTTCCCAGTTTTCTCTGAACCAACGTGAACTTTAATAACAAAAGACAATCACTTTTAACAAAAAGAGCACCCCCCCCCCCAGAAATTGTAACGCGGGCCCTATTTACCATAAAGCCGCACGTGGTCCTGCAGCAACGAGGGAAGCTGAGACTCTCATGGCAAAACTCAATTGCAAGGCGGCGTGTGCAGTTAGTTCACTCAAAGAAACGGGAGGGCCCAGAAACAGGACAGTGTCACAGAAACAGTCCACGAAAGCCACGGAGTGGCGAGGCTCCATGAGAGCAGGGGTGTTGGCCACGGGAGCCCAAGTGGCTGTAGGAAGCAGTTTCCATCTGGAACCTGGGACCTGGGACCCGGGACCCGGGGTGGAGAGGGGAGAAGAGCGAGCCAGCAGGCCCAGGGCCTTGGGGTGGCTGCACGCATAGCCAGGCAGGTGGCCACAAAAGCAGGGGCCCTTGACCCAGGGGCCATGGGAGCAGGAGGAGAGCTGCCTGGGCTCCGTGCATCCCCACACCTTGTAGGTCCTCAGGGTACGCAGGACAAGTGGGGGTCCTGGGTGCTGGCCTGGCTTCTTGCCCCACAGCCCAGCGAAGACAGGCACCTTCTTTCACACCCCGCCCTCCTCTGCTGCCCAGCCGGCCGGCCACACCAGTGTACGCTGCCTCCTGAGAGCAGAGCTGCCGACCGGATGGAGTCCTGGAGTGACCCGACCCCAGTCATCAGACCCTGAGCACCTCTAGACTCCACGGTGGCCCCAGCACGGTGGCCCCGGGGAACCCATTCCTGGGCCCAGATGCCACACACACTCATGCTGACATCTGCTCTAAATGGCTCCGAGGGCCTGCTCTCCTGCCCCTCGTCCCCCTGCACAACAACCTTCCCCATGTCCTGAGCAAAGGCTACCTGTCACCTGCCCTGGGGCAGGAGCCCTCTGGGGCACGGCCACTGCTGGTCTGAAATACAGTGTGGAAGGGAACATGCCGCCAGCAACAAGCTCCGCGGCCCAGCCGAGGGTTTCCCAGCCTTCCTTCCGAGGGCGCTGGAGACGGCTGAGCCAGCGGTGTGACGGCAGGTCTCTACCGGCTAACCTGCCGGCCAGGAGCCAGGGAGCAGCCCGTGGCCACGCCAGAGCGTCCAGCTGTTCAGTTCATGGGATCAGGTCGCTGACATGAGGCGGGACCACACGGCACTGCACCAGCTCGAGCGAGGTTACCCGCCCGCCCTCCACGGCACGGCGTGACTCCGTCAGCAAACCTGCCTCACGTGACTGATTGTGCACCTCCCGCTGCTCTGACCACTGCACAGCAGGAGCAAAATCTCACTCAGAACGCGGTGGTAACAGACACGGCACACATTACTGCTAAGATGAGACACCTTTAGATACGAATTCCTACACACAGGTTCCCTGGCCACCGGGCCACCCTGGTCCCTGTGCACAGCTCAAAGGCCCCGCTCCAGCCCTCACCACCTGGCGCCTCCGTGGAGCCATCAAAATCCCCTGGAAACACAGATCTGGTGGCTGAGGGACAGTCACGGTGTTCCCACCTGAGAATGACAGATTCCTGTCTGTCCGGTGCGTCCGGAGGACCCTGGACACGCCCACACGTCCCAGTGTCATCCTCCGCGCCACCCAGATGCCAGCAGCACGGCCCGACCCGTCCCTCCAGGTTAGGCCACGGCGAGGCCGCGTGAGCTGCACCTACCTCAGGGCGGGCGTCCGTGGAGCCCTGCGGGGCTGCGGGTGCCGGCGGTTTCTTCAACTTCCTGTTCTTCTTCTCTGGCGTGCCGGGCGTCTCGGGAGCCTTCCTCTTCGGCGCGGCCATCCTGCCCAGGAAAGCAGACAGGAAGGACCATGCTTGTACGTGCTCCCGCGTGAAGCACAGAGGTGTTTCCGGGAGCACGGAGCACGTGTGAACGTGACAGGAGGCCAATCGCCCAGCGTCATCGCCTCCGACAACCAACCCAACCATGTGGTGGATGCCTTTCTCTTTCCTGAGGTTTTAGCAGGCAGGGTCGGCGAGTAGGTTGACAGTTCTTCGTATGAAAATGACACAATAATTACTAAATAATAACACAAGAATACACTGTTTCGCTTACTCACAGCTGTAAACCTAACTTCCCCACCCTGTATACATTCTGTCTTTCTTTTTTGTATGTTTGTGTTTTTTTAATTGCCTTCTCAGAGAGGAAGGGAGAAGGAGAGATGGGAGCAAGGAGAAGCATCCACGGGCCGCCTCCTGCACGCCCGAGCTGCCATCGTCATGTGCCCCGACCGGGAATGGAACCGTGACCTCCTGGCGCATGGGATGATGCTCAACCAACCGAGCCACATGGGCTGGGCTATATTCTGTATTTCTAACTAAACACGAACACGAAGCTTTTTAACATTAAGAGAAAAGGCCCAACACATCGACTGGTTGCCTCCTGCATGCACCTCGACCGAGGCTCTTGACCAGAATCAAACCTGCGACCCTCAGTCCAAGGGCCAATGCTCTAACCACTCAGGAAACCAGCTAGGGCAAGAGAAATATCATTTTAAAAATTTTCTAAAAGTGCAAATTACAGCCGAACCGTTTGGCTCAGTGGATAGAGCTTTGGCCTGCGGACTCAAGGGTCCCGGGGTCGATTCCAGTCAAGGGCATGTACCTTGGTTGCCAGCACATCCCCACTGGGGGGTGTACAGGAGGCAGCTGATCGATCTCTCTCATCGATGTTTCCAACTCTCTATCCCTCTCCCTTCTTCTATGTAAAAAAATCAATAAAATATATTAAAAAAAATAAAAGTGCAAATTACAAAAACGTGTCTATTCCCCGATTATTGACCATTTGGGGTTATTTTTTTCCTGCTGTTACGCTGACTCGCACCAGAGCACGGGCTGCTCACACGTGGAGCCCACGCTGCACCGGCGACGGCTCCTCGGCCGAGGAAGCAGCAGCGCCGGGGCCAATAAGGGGCTGACAGCGGCGAGGGCTGCATGGGCGCCGGTGCACCTGCTTTCTCCGGCTCCACAGGACCCAGCTCCACGCGCAAGAACAGAGAAAAGCCCACGGGTTCTAACCCAGGCGCCTTCGCGGGGCCACGGCCTGGGGAAACCCAGAGGAACGGTGGAGGCTCGGGACCTCCGAGTGGGGACGTCTGAAGGGACCAGGCTGATTTTCGGAAGAAGCAGGAACGGAACCAACTTCAGCTGCTGGTGCCGGGGGCGGGGGTGGGAGTGGGGGGCAGAGCAGGAAGAAGGCCCCGCCCCCCACCGGCTTCCGGCCCCTGTGGGTGGAGCCTAAAAAGGAGCTGAAAACAGAGCAGCATTTGCCGAGACGCTGCCACGTGGGCATCGTGACGCAGGGGGACAGGCGCCCCTAGAGCTGTGACCACACGGTGACCAGCCTGCAGACACACGCGTGCATTTCCCGGCACTTCCTCCTTAGTGGAAATAACCCCATCACAGAGCAACAAGGGACTGAATAAGTCAATCAGGACCAACCAGTGCAATGGAATCCATTCAAAAATCACAATAGCCCGGCCGTGTGGCTCAGTGGGTGAGCGTCCACTGGCAGGGTAGGGCAGCAGGCAGCCAATCAAGATTCTCTCTCATCAAGGATATTTCTATCTCTCTTCCTCTCCGTTCCTCTCTCTGAAATCAATAAAAACATCTTTTAAAAATCACAATAAATGAGAATGCATTACAGATATAGGATGAAAAATGTAGAACACTATGTGTAGTACCACTGACCAATTTTGTTTTTAAGAAAATGCTGACATAACAACAGAGAAAGCTCCATTTGTGTATGTATATTCCCCTAGCATTGAAAATGTCTGTGGACATCAACAAAACCTTTGCCTAAGGGGTGGGGTTACAAGGAACTATTTTTTTACAGCTCAGTTTTATCTTGCTTTTCTCAAGGCTCTATACTTGAAAAGCATAATTAGCACTGTGATAAGAAACCTGGAAAGAATAAGAGACTGTTGACAAAGGGGCTTTGAAAAGACAAAGAACTCTGCCAGCCAATTACCTTGTTGAAGAAATAAGAAAAGTTTAGCACAGTGGTTCTCAGCCTGTGGGTCACGACCCCTTTGGCGGTTGAACGACCCTTTCACAGGGGTCGCCTAAGACCATCCTGCATACCAGATACTTACATGATGATTCACAACAGTAGCAACATGACAGTGATGAAGTAGCAACGAAAATAATTTTTTTTAAATATATTTTATTGATTTTTTACAGAGAGGAAGGGAGAGAGACAGAGAGTTAGAAACATCGATGAGAGAGAAATATCGATCAGCTGCCTCCTGCACATCTCCTACTGGGGATGTGCCCGCAACCCAAGTACATGCCCCCGACCGGAATCGAACCTGGGACCCTTCAGTCCGCAGGCCGACGCTCTATCCACTGAGCCAAACCGGTTTCGGCAACGAAAATAATTTTATGGTTGGGTCACAGCATGAGGAACTGTATTTAAAGGGCCAGAAGGTTGAGAACCACTGGTTTAACAAATATTTACATAACAGTTACCATAAAAGTTAAATCTATATTCATTCTGTAAGTTATCATTAAAAAGTTTAACCACCAAGTCTATTTGCTAAAAGGGGGAAAAGGCTCCCACATTATAAAAAGGTTTCTTTTAATAGTTCCAAGAGATGGCAACTCATGAATCTGAGACAATGTTTGTATAGAAAACTCCATTTCCTTCCACCTTCAGTTAATGCACCATCGACAAGGGGCTGAGACCATTCGATGGGAAAGGGCAGCCTCTTCCACAGTGGAGCGGGGACAACTGGACGTCCACATGCAACTGGACGGAGTGGGACCCCCCTCACACCCCACAGAGCTCACTCAGAAAGGGTAAACACTAAACGTGAGCCAAACAACAAAGTCTACAAAGAAACCCCAGGAGCAGCGCTCCGTGGCCTGGACAGCAGCTTCTTAGCTACGACACCAACAACGCAAGCAGCGAAAGGAGAACACAGGCAAGTGACTGGTCAGAAGTAACAAGGTTTGTGCTGCAAATGACACAGGAAAATAAAAGGGCGCCTACATACGGAATTGGAGGAAATGCACGTAAGGCTTATATCTGACCGGAGACTTGTACCCAGAATGTGTCAGAACTCTTGCAACTCAGCAAAAAAAAAAAAAAAAAGAAAAAGAGAAAAAAGCCTTATTTAAAGTGGGCAAAGAGATTTGAGTATAAAATCTCCCTAAGCGACACAAACGGCCAATAAGCACACGGAACGATGCTCAACATCACTGTCATCGGGAAATGCCAATCACAGGCCAGGCCCCT
>NW_006291820.1:566688-568201 GCF_000327345.1 Myotis davidii
CAGTCAGACGCGGAGGATGGAGGACCCAGAGCTCCCCCTCGCGGCCGGTGGGATAGGAAACGGCCAGCCGCTTTGTAACGGGGAAGGGCACCTCCCAACGCCCAGGGCAGAGGCCCTGAGGGAGGGTCTGGGCCCCACCGTCCTCTAGGTCTAGGAGGCCGGGCCCAGGGCGGTGGCTGTGCTCTGCCCATTTGGATGCAGGACCATTCCAGTTCGGACTTGCCCACCTAGACGCATGGCCTCCCACGTCTGCCCTCTGCTCCCCTCCCAGCCAAGCTCTACCCTGTGATGACAAGCACCCACCCACCACGCCCACCCCCATCTCTCGCTCCTTCCAGCTCACCAGCTCTTTCCAGCTCACCAAATCCGCAAGCCTCCTCGCCCTCCTCACTCCACTTCCACAACCGCAGGCCCGCGTCCATCATTTCAATCTCGGCCTCGCAGGCACTCAGCTCCTTCTCCGGCAGAACCCCGACCCCGCGACCTGCGCCAGCGGCTGGAGGCTCCCGGGACCAGGCTGGCGGGTCTCCCCGCTTCTCCCAACTGCGGCCACTGGCCAGGACCAGGGCCTGCTCGCACCTCTCCTGACCTCTCCAGCTCCAAAGTCGCCCCTCCCCGCCCCCCTTCTCAGCGGAAGGCCTTAACTCCCTATCACCGACTGCCACAAGCTCCTAGGTCCTGGGACCCGTCCTTCTCCCGTTGCCATGGAAACTGCAGGCTCCCACAAGGCCAAATGCTGCTCTCGGGTGCTGGGGCCCACCCCGCCTCCTGCACCCTCTTTCTCCCCTGCCCACGAGTCAACCACCACCAGGCCCCACACCTCCTTCTCCGGAGACCTCAGGAGCGGCCACTCGCACCCGCTCCAACCGGCACCAAAAGTGGAAAGCGCTCTCTCCTCGCATCCCCGGCGACCCCAGGTGCTAACAGAGCCTCCTCGGCGGCAAGACCGGAACAAAACACACACACAGCTCCAGCAGCCCGGCCGCAGCCTGGCTGCGACCTGGTCCTCCCAAACTTCAGGAGGACCTAAGCAGCGGTTCTCAACCTGGGGGTCGAAGGACCCTTTCACCGGGGTCGCCTAAAACCATCGGGAAACACACATATAATTACATATTGTTTTTGTGATTCATCACTATGCTTTGATGATGTTCGATTTGTGACAATGAAATTGGGGGTCACCGCAACATGAGGAACGGCACTAAAGGGTCGCGGCATTGGGAGGTTGAGAACCACTGAAAGGATGCCTGAGCCCGGCCGGTGTGCTCAGTGATTGAGCCTCGACCTGTGAACCACGAGGTCACGGGTTCGATTCCCGGTCAGGCACGTGCCCGGCTGCGCTGGACCCCAGTGGGGGGCGTGTTTTTCTCTCACTGGTGTTTCTCTCTCCCCTCTCCTCTATGAAGTCAACAAATTACATTTTTTAAAAATGCCACCATCTCCAGCGACCCTACATCCCTATGGGCAGGGCCCCCGGGCGCCGGTGCGACACTCACCGCGAGTCAGGTTCCGCCTC
>NW_006291820.1:568240-575839 GCF_000327345.1 Myotis davidii
CAGGACAATCCTCTAACCACTGAGCACACCAGCCATGGCTAATCTGTTTTTTTAAAATCCTCATCTGAAGATGTTTTTATTGATTTTTTTATTTTTGGGGGGTGGGGGGAGAGAGAGGGAGGAAGGGAGAGAAAGAGAGAGAAACAAATGATGAGAGAGAATCATTGACTGGCTGTCTCCTGCACGCCCCCTACTGGGGATTGAGCCCACAACCCAGGCATATGCCCTGATGGGAACTAAACAGTGACCTCCTAGTTCATAGGTCGATGCTCAACCATTGAGCCACGCTAGCCAGGCAGCATCGGGTCGGGAGGCCGCCGGGTTCTGGGTCCCTCGGACTTAAATGAATGAACGACGCCTGTTGTGGTCCACGGGCATTCGTCTCAGACATTATAAATGTATATAAATTGTAAATGCTGTAATTTAAACTGTATAATGTTTAAATGTCACCAACATTACACGTGTGCTAAGGTTTTCAATTGCAGTAGAGCCATATCTACGAGAGTGTTGTAAATTCAGATTAGTATCTGAATCAAAGCCGGTAAAACTAAACATCTGGGTTGTAGATACCTGAGTTAAATCCTCATTCGTTCGTTCGGTTTTTAGAAATATTTAACAGTCCAGACACTTGAGAATGGGAGGAAAGGAAGATCGCTTGTGTGGCCCACTGCTAAGGTGGGAACTGCAAAGGGGGAGGGGGTGACAGCTGGACAGGAATGGGCAGGGACGTCTCTGCAAGGCACATACTCAGAATTTCTGAGCCACAGGTATGAGCGTGTCCCATTTTAATGACTAAGGAAAGCTATTCACACTGCTCCCACTGGGCCCTAGCCCGTTTGGCTCAGTGGGTAGAGTGTTGCCAGTGGACTGAGGGTCCTGGGTTTGATTCCCATCATATCTGGGGTTGCCAGCTCCATCCCCTACAGGGGTCATGCAGGAGGCAGCCAATCAATAATTCTCTCTCATCATTGATATTCCTCTCTCTCCCTCTCTCAAATCAATATATTTTAAAAAAAACAACACACAAAAAAACTTGTCCCACTGGGCTTTACGACGCCACCAGAAAAAAACATCGCTCCCTGCCCTGGGCAGAGACGGAGCACCCACCCACCTACTGCCCGGGCTTCACTCAACATGCATGCAGACTCCTGACACTAAAGGGATTCATTCCCCCAACTTCCAACGAATACGAATGCTGGCCCTCTGTGGAAGTGCACAGTGCGATGTGGCTTACCCATTTGACACACCGCCCCATGCAACCTCATGCCCTGTCCAGAGCCACTCAGCGGCACCTTAGCTCACGTGGATGCTCATGACAGGCTGGGAAGGTAGGCAGACCAGGGCCTTGGTACTTGTGAGTGACGAGAACTGGTGGATGCAAGGAACAGAGCAAGGGCTCAGTGCTGCAGAGGGACAGGGAGCAGGGGCGCCTGCGCTCCTGGCTTTGCACACCCTTGGAGCCACCTGCACGAGGACACAGGGTGCTTGGAGCTCCCACGACACTGACACCCCAATCCTACCTGCAGGCAGAAACAGACCAGAGGCAGGCGACGATTCTTCCTGATAAGATGTGGGTTTTCTCCTTTAGTGTGAGGATCAGGAGCAGCGTTGTCTAACAGACAGAATGCAAGCCACCCACCTGTTTCTAAAATGTCTCGTTGGTAACCAGTCAAAAATCAAAATGGACACCAGTAAAAAAACTTTAATATTTCCTTTAATCCATCATATCCAAAATACATTTCAACATGTAGCTGTTTTTAAGTGAGATATTTTACTTTGAAAATTTTTGGTATTGCTTTCAAAACCAGCGTTTTATTCTCAACTTGGACAGAAATTTTCATGAGAAAGACCTGATCTATATTCAGATTTCATGGCTTCCAGTTCATGAAGTGCAGTTCACATCCCAAATTACCGATAGACTTAGAGCTTTCCTAACTGGACCAAGTCAATGGCTCTCACGCTGAACAGAGCCAGAGCCCAGTGCCTGCTGCGCTGGCGCCTTCCACGGGCTCTGTACGGGCTGTGACCACAGCAGCTCCGATGCAGCAGCATCACCCGGGAACTTTTGGGTCTAACCTTTCCGTGCAGGTGTCCAGCTGCGAGAATTCTCTGGGTCCACCCAGGCCCCCAGAATCATACTCTGGGGTGGGGCCTGCACTGCTCTAACAGCGCCTCCGGGCGATTCTGACGCATTTGGAACACATCCCACAAGAAGAGCACCCACTTGTACATCGGACTGAAGACAAGCCCCTCCTCCTCACCTTCTGGGCTGTGAGCCCAGGGGAGTGGCTGCGTGGGTCTGCTAGCCCAGGCCAGCGGGTGTCTGAGTGCACGGCGGGTGACCGGTGGCTAACTCGGACAGCACTGTCCCCCGCTTCCTAACACTCCAGGTCTCAGGAGAGAGCTCTTGCCATGCACTGAGGTTCCAGTCTCAGTCCCGCTTGGGGTCAGTGCGGTCACAGCCTCTCAGGGGAGTGGGTGGTGGGTGGGCCGCCCCCTTTCCTGAGCTGATGGCCACATCACTACCGAAGCCCCACGAGGAAGCCAAAGTGTGACCACCTCTCTGCTGTTTAGGTGGCGAAGCTTCTTCAGAGTCAGGCCTGACAAACAGCTCAGGCAGCACCGCCCTGACCGGCACACGCGGCCCCCTGCTCTTCAAGCCGCTTCCTTTTATTTGGAGGGAGGGAGGGTGTGGAGCAATGTACCCCACCTGAGGGTAGGAGGGCCCTCAGATTGCTTATCTCACGGAAGGACTTATGTACTCATCGGGGAAGGTTCGTTTCAGACCTTTGCCATGAGGAGCAGGAAAGCGCCCTAGAACCCACGTCCCCACGAGGGCGGTGGGACACACGAACAAGCCTCTGCAGCTGGCGCAGACCCAGGCGTCATCGCCTCGCTTTTGACCTGAAAGAGAATGACTTACTTCTTACCTGTGCCCCGTTAACTAAGGTGCAGCGCACGTCGGCCCAACATGGTGCTGCAGAAACCCTCAAATGTCACTGCTGGACCACGGTGCTCCGGAACCAGCTGCACCTGTAACCTGAGGCTCTGCCCCCTCCCCCCGCCCCCCAAAAGCCACTAGATCCGCGCGTGCCATCTGGACTAACGCCTGAGTCGCTGAGCCAGCCAGCGGGGTGGCAGTGTGTTCAAAGGGCCCGACGGTTCGGATTCAGAGGCTCTCACAGCTGGACACCTGCACGGAAAGGTTAGACCCAGTCAGCCACGCCTTCCCAGCTTCCCACGGAGCCACAGGCAGTGAGGGCAGAGTCAACCCTGAGCCCACAGACGGCTCCCATTTCTATTCCACAGCAAGTTTAGGCAGATGCTTCTACTGACCCAACGAAGTCCTCGGGTTAACACTAGTGAGTGGGCTCATTGTGTCCCCCAAACGGCAGGTTGAAGTCCTAACCCTCGGAGCATGAGAGTGTGACGCAGGGCCACAGCCGATGTCATTGGTTGAGTCACAGTGGAGCGGGGTGGGCTCATAAGAAGGGGGCGTTGGGCACAGGGAGAGCACCGGGCTGATGTCTACAAGCCAAGAATGCCAAGACTGACAGCGCCACGCAGCGAGGGGAGAGGCTGGCACAGACTCTCCCTCAGAACCTCCAGGGGAACCAGCCCGACACCCTGATCTCAGCTTCAGCCCCCAGAACTGGAACTGAGACGAGGAATCCCATTGTTTGAGCCACCGTTAGTGGTTCTTTGTTACGGCCGCCCCAGGAAACAACACAGAGGACTCCAACTTTAATTTAGAATCCAACTTTAATGAAGATTATATTCAGGCAAACTCCTCATCCACCACTTGACAGAGAACAACACTCCAGGCTCCTCACCGCCCTCCGTGGGCAGGAAGCTGGCTCTACCCTCGTCAGGGGAGGCGTCAGGCCAGCACCCGGCTGGGACTTCTCACCCCGCGATGCTGACGGCTCTGCTCCCATGTGTGCAGCTATGATCCAGAGGATGTCTGTGTTGAATACAGAAGTTGCCATGACACCGGTCACAAGCCACTGGCAGCATCTCTTTCTTCTTACACCCCTTTTTCGAGCACCGGAAGGTAAAAACCTGAGAAAGACAGTTAATTCAGTATTTTAATTGTGTCCATAAGCAATTCTTTAACAAGCCCCATAGTAAGACCATTAACATTTACCTAGAAACAGTTTTTAGGTACTAGGAATGAAGAGGTCAAGGTTTTATTCAAACATCCTATATAATAAAAGGCTACTATGCAAATCGACTGAACGGCGGATCGACTGGTCGCGATGACGTGCACTGACCACCAGGGGGTAGATACTCAACGCAGGAGCTGCCCCCAGGTGGTCAGTGCGCTCCCATAGGGAGCCCCGCTCAGCCAGAAGCCAGGCTCACGGCTAGTGAGCACAGTGGTGGTGGTGGGAGCCTCTCCAGCCTCCATGTCAGCTGGACATCCCCTGAGGGCTCCCGGACTACGAAAGGGCACAGGCCGGTCTGAGGACCCCCCCATAAGTGGACAAATTTCATGCACCAGGCCTCTAGTTTTACAATAAAACAGACTACTAATTAAGGAGACAAAGTTTTAACCCCTTCCCCGGCAGAAACGTGTATACACGTTTCTGCCGGGGAAGGGGTTAATAAGTGATAAATACAAAAGCAGCTGTTTAGTTGGGGATTCATGTAGGGTGATTAGAGGTATTCTCAGGAAAACGCACACACACACACACACACACACACACACACCCGGGGGAGTGGGGATGGGGACATGGGAGGGAAGGCGGCCAAGCATGTGACATCATGCTCAGTCCCTCAGAGGGCTGCTGGCTCCAGGGGCTCGGAGACATGGAAGCGTCCCCGCCAGGGGAAGGGAGCAGGACCATCTATCTACAGCCCCAGGCACTTACTTCCGAGTCTGTGAGGGTTAAGAATGTCAGTGAAGAGGGGTGTCCAGCAGCCGGGGGCAGCCCTCCGCAAGGACAGGTGTGAGTTGCCTCAAGGGACCTGAGCGTGTGACACAGGCGCTGGGCCCCAGAGAACACCGATGTTGGCAGCAGGTAGGGGAGCAAAGAGCTCCTGAAGAACATGGAGCCACCCCCACATGAGGCGGAGGGAAGGACGCAGCTGGGAAGTCTGGGCGGAGCCGCCCGCTTAGTGGGCCTTAGCTTTGGGGGACCTCCCGAGGGCTGGGAGGCAGAGCTCACAGTGCACAGTGAGAGCAGAGAGCGGCGAGGGCAAGGAAGGCACAGGGATGTTCTTCTCTCGGGTTCGAGGAGAAACAGGAGGCAGAAGTTAACAGGCCTTACATTTATTTACTGTAATTGTAATGGCTGTGTATTTAATGTGACATGTTAAGGTAGTTGGTAACTACACATAAGGACCCATGACTGAAACTGAGATTTAAGCTAAACAGGAGCCAGTTTCCTGGGAGGGTGGGGGACGGGGCGAGAATGTGTGGGAGCCAGAATGGGGACAGGAGCTCCATGTTCAGCTCACACTGTGGTAAAAGGTGACGCCCAAACCTACGGGCAGACCCGCCAAACCCGCGATCTAACAGTGTGCGCACCTGTAGAAAACACACTTGCCCTAAACGAGCCACACGGCTGCGAGGTGAGAGGCGCGGCTGCACGCCCCATACGCAGGGGTACAAGCACACTGATGACAGCTCGGCCGCCAAGCGAGCACACTGGTCCTCTCAGCTTCCTCCTCCTGCGCTTCCCTGGGAGGTGCTTAGGGGCAAGTAGGCACTCACAGAATGGCTCTCGAGAACCACACCAACTCTCCACCGTGGGAGAAAGTGTGAGGTTCCTGTAAAGAAAGCAAATCTGTGCTGGCCGGTGGCTCAATGGTTAGAGCACCGGCCTGCTCACCAAAGGATCACAGGTTTGACTCTTGGTCAACAGCACGTAACTGGGTTGCAGGTTCAATCTCAGGACATCAGGGCACATGTGGGAGGCAACCAATCGATGTGTTCCTCTCACATCAATGTTTCTCTCCCTGCCGCCCCATTCCTCCCTTTCACACTTTCTAAAAAGCAAAGGGGAAAAATATCCTTAGGTGAGGATTAACACACAAAAAAAGAAAGCAAATCCTAACATAGACCCGAATACTCAGAGAATGTGTTTATATGACTGTAAAAGCCTATGCCACTCACAACACCAACTTTATTAGAGCTTCAGTTTGTACACAAACTATCAGGATGAATTTTGAGTGATAACTAGCCCGTTCCCCTGAGGAAAACCCCACTCACAGAGCTGACAGGGAACTGGTCCTCACCTTCTCCTTCCCAGGACGGCCTCTACAATCTCTATCCATGTGCTCACCAACCACCACATCCGGTACCTCTCCCTTCTTCACTGGGATTGGGCGGTTACAAAGCGGGCACACTGGGACCTGAACATCCTACAATAATGAACATAAGATGGCATTCCAGATTCAGGCAATTGAAACTCACATGAGAAAAAGGCAAGCTGGTGCAGTGCATAAAAGGCAGCCGGTGCCTAACAACCCATGAGAACACAGCTCCCAGCAGCTGAACGCCTCACACGGTCAAAGCCACCTCCGAGCCTGGGCAGGAGCTGAGGAAACTTAGCTCAGTAAGAACACTGAGGCGACAACTGACATCCAGAAGGTGACAGGTAATCCCAGAATCACGGGGGCCTACAGTCTGGGGCTGAGCTGAAAAGTCACCCAGGAATGCTCCCCCAGCTAGCAAGTCTAAGAAATCAAGCATCACCACTGGTCTCCAAGGCAGACCCGCCCTAGAGACAGGCGAGGTCAAGTCGACAAATGAAGGGAGCACTTGGGCCTGGTCATCAGCGCCTGTAAACATGAGTGTGTGAGTCGCCTCCCCCACCTCGCGACCTGGAATACGCTGGAGGCTCAGATGCCAGCCAGCACCGATCAAAGCGTGTGACGCCAAGTCATTCCCATCTCTGCTGCCCATGGCGAAGCAGCAGAGTGCCGAGAGAGCTCCCAAGGCAGTCCCAGCGCCGCCCAGAAACAGTGCCTCCAGGCCGGGCGCCACCTGCAGAAGTCCATCGAGGGCAGTGCTGCCCGGAGATGCTCCATATCCACACCACCCAGCATAGCACAGCAGTCACTGTCCTGTGATTACTCAGCACCCGCAACGGGGCCAGTGTGACTGAGAGACTGACCTGAACCAAGTTATTAGCTACCGGAGGCTGGTGTCGACCTTGGACAGCACAGTTTTGAAGAGTAGGAACTAGATTCTTTCTAATAAAGCATGATAAGTTACCTTCTTGTATGCAAAGGGACATTGATGTGCAGCGTAGGTAAAATGATCTTTACAGAAATCTTGCTCACATACATCACATTTCAATGGAAGAAAATCTAAAAAAACAACAACACAAAACAGTAAAATGCTTTAAAGACTAGAAAAAAAGAATTATAGATCACTAGTGGTCTGGTTCATGGATTCGTGCACATGGAAAGGAAATTAATTAGAAGAAATATTTTAATATCGCTATTCTCCCTTTCTCTATAATAGAAGTGTCAGAGATGAAAGAAAATTAGTAAAATGTATATGAAAATAGCATATAAATTGATTAATAAACAATAACATTATATAACAAAGAGATGATATAAAAACAAAAACGATATAAAAACATT
>NW_006291820.1:575955-579503 GCF_000327345.1 Myotis davidii
TCCGAAGATCCTGTTAATACTTCAGCTTCAATTATGTTAGGTCGCAATCTTTTGATAATAAATCTAGTACCATTACAAAGACCCCATTTACTATTAAGATTTCTCAGTAGCACGATGATTGCGTCTACTTTCAATTTTAACTTATGACCCGGCATTCCCAAAGGAATAATACTATTAAGAAATTCGATGGGAAAATTTTCCTTTTCGGTATCATCCATTGAATCGATGGAATCATCACTCAAATAGGTGTGAAAATCTCCATTGAGTATATCCAAAATTTCATTTAATTTATGAACACGCTCATTTTTAGGACAAAGAATCACATGCTTAGATATATTTTTATTTTCTATAGATATACTATTTCCAAAGGTAGCTTCAATAATAGATCAGTTACAAATCACTTCACAGGGGATTTCAATAATATCCATTCCAAGAACTTGTATGTGTCGTGCATGCGCGAGTCATCGTTCGTTTTTAAACGAGTGTCCAGGTGCACAAATTCATGCACTGAGAGGAAATTAATTAGAAGAAATACTTTAATATCACTATTTGCCCTTTCTTTGTAGTAGGAGTGTCAACCAGATTCACGATCGACAATGACAGATCGAAACCCATGTGTACGATTGGTGCCAGCGAGAGTTTTATTCTATATAATAAAAGCCTAATATGCTAAGTGTCGGGTCGACAGGTCAGCCATTCAACCAACCAAAGCGTAATATGCTAATGATATATGCTAAGGCTGCTCAACTGCTTGCTATGACGTGCACTGACCACCAGGGGGGCAGTTGACCAGTAGGTTAGCTTGCTGCTGGGGTCCAGCTGATTGGGACTGCATGGGACAGGCCCTGGAGCCCTCCCGCATCCCTCCCCAGCCCTGATCGTGCACCAGTGGGGTCCCTTGAACGAATTCATGGACCAGGCCTCTAATATATACAAACTTGCTTAATTAGACCTGCTTTCTGATGTAGCTAAATTTTTTCCAGCCCAGTGAAGCACCCCAACTTCTCTTCCAGGTAATTGTCAGGAACACAGCAGGAAATATCAACACGAAGCAGGTTATTATTGTAGATCACACAGGGAGAACGAAGGGTAAAATATTTAACGGCAGCCGTGTCGGACTGTATTCTGAGCAGTGAGAAAACCTGAAGTCATTGTCAAGGTCCACCATTCTTTTCAGTCGGGTCAAGTTTCTAAACTTTCTAAATCTCCATTTTCTGGCTAATGAAAAGAAAATAGGATTCAACTGAGTCTCCTATCTGCCTACTCCAGGACTTCTGTGAGGCACGGGAGAACGCTTCACAAACATTTGGTTAAATTGTAAAATGTCTGCACCTGGCCATAAAGCAAGTCATGTTCCTGAGCTGAAGAAACTGCAAGGAGGCTAGTCGCTAGAGAGAGGAAGCTGGGCGTTGCTATGTGATGTCATTACCCGGCACCCACAGCGACCCATTCCAGGCTAGGCTGGACTATGGGCAGCATTTTGCGCCATGGGGTCTTGGCAGCACTGTGATTCGGTGGGGTGTTGCCCCGGGGTGTGGTGGGGCCTGTGTCCTACTTGGGGGAAGCTGAGTGTTGATTTGTTGGCATCAACTCCTTGGTGCTATTTATTATATTTAAATGGCCAGTGTGAGTCATGGCAGCTCCTGCGTTGAGCATCTGCCCCCTGGTGGTCAGTGTGCAGCAGAGCAACCAGTCGGACAGACACTTAGCCTTTTATATAGAGAGAGACTAGAGGCCCAGTGCATGGATTTGTGCACCGGTGGAGTCCCTTGGCCTGGCCTGCAGACATCCCCCAAAGGGTTCTGGATTGCAAGAGGGCACAGGCTAGGCCAAGGGACTCCACTGGTGCACGATTGGGGCTGGAAGGGACTGCAGAAGGGTTCCAGGGTGTGTCCGGCTCATCTCACCTACTCCCAATCAACCAGACCCCAGCAGGAAGCTAACCTACCGGTCAGAGCGTCTGCCCCCTGGTCATCAGTGTGTGTCATAGTGACTGGTTGAACCAATGGTTGAACACTTAGCATATTAGGCTTTTAGTATATAGGACTAGAGGCCCAGTGCACAAAATCTGTACACTGTGTGGGACCAGGGGTCCTTCAGCCCAGCCTGCACCTCTCACAGTCCAGGACCCCTTGCTTCTTACCGCCCGCCTGCTAGCTGCTTACAGCTTGGCCGGCTGCTCTTTGGTGCTGTGGTGGGAGAGGTTCCTGCATCATTGTTGCGCTCTCCAGCCATGAGCCCAGCTTCTGGCTGAGCGGTGCTCTCCCTGTGGCAGCTCCTGCATCGAGTGTCTGGCCCCTGGTGGTCAGTGCGTATCATAGTGACTGGTCGATTTGCCGTTTGGTCGATTGGGTATTAGGGTTTAATTATATAGGATAGGAAAGTAAACAGGTATTCACCTACACTAAGTCCTTTATGACTGACTGTCAAATACATCTTGAGGTAATCCTCATGAGAAAAAAATGGGCGTCACGAACTTCACAGTGCCAGCAACACTGAGGAACCTATAAAACTATCTTTTCAAAGGAGAGTCCATCACAAGTATTTCAGCAGCACACTTCTATCCACTTGGTCCTGGCAACTAATATAGCGGCCATTTCTCCCCTACAAAATAGCCAACAAAATACCCATTTCCTATTAACATCTCTTAAAAGTGCTTACCTAGTTGCTTGCAGGTCTTTTCTGAACAATGCTTCCCCAAGTCAGGGAACTCCATGGGGAGAAAGTGTCCCGAACACCGAGGGCAGAGTGTAGCAGCACCTACGAGAACTAGAGCCGTCAGGAGGAGCGCAAAGGCGGCTGGGGCTGGCCACCGGGATTCGTAACTTGCAGCTAAAGAGAGCGGGCAGCTATGCTCTGTAGGGACCGTTACTAAATGTCCCCGTCAGCCGGGGCCCTTTGGGGACGAAAGCTTCACAAATTCTTTTCTTTCAACAAAGAGAAAAATGGGGAGTGAGGGGGGGACACAAGTACCAGCTCATTTGGAATCAAGCCCATTGAGATGCGGTTTTTCAGTCCTTTCCCTTCCTGCCTTGTGGAGCTCACCCCAATTCAGGATTTCAGCGAAACCAAAGTTTGACTGGTGTGGACAGGGCTTCCCATTTTCAATCTAGCGGCTGCCAGTGGAAGTTGCAGCCCCGGTGGCGCTTAGGGCATAATTAATTCCTTCCACTGGATACACTTGTGGACATAAACAAACCTCTGTTACCAGGTGCTAAGTCACAAGGTGACGACTTCCCCTCGCTGCTCTCCGACACCCCCTTATGCATCGGGTTTTACTTAGAACTTGTTCCTTAACGACAATCTGGGGCTCCTCAGGGAGGCGGCAAGCTGTTGACTCACCGTGGAAAACGGAGACAACTGGAGAAGCCACTGCGCCTCCCCAGGCGCCCTCGGGACCGGTCTCCGCCTGGTCTGAGAACTCTCGTCCCTCCCAGAGCTCCAACCCTGACGGCCTTCGGGACCGTCCCTCCCGCGCCCTCCGCTCCCGGGAGCGTCTCCTCTGCTGCCCCCTCGCGTCGGTGCAGGGTCGCTCCCTCCAAAGAGCC
>NW_006291820.1:579558-579808 GCF_000327345.1 Myotis davidii
GCTCTTCCGGTCCCGCAACCCTCCCGGCACGGTCGGTTCCCAACCGCAGACCCGTCCTCCACTGTCAACCCTGCGGTGCTCCGACCTCGAGAGCCCGACCTCGGTCCTGGCCACCGCAGCAGGGGCGTGAGAGCCTGACCCGGGGTAGCCCTGCTGGAACATTAGCGCGCTAATCCGTCCCACCAGCCCCTGCGCCCGGCGCCAGCCCTGGACCCCGGCCCCGCTGCTCCTTCCCGGCCCCCGGCCCCAG
>NW_006291820.1:580354-581306 GCF_000327345.1 Myotis davidii
GTGGGCCTGGACGTGGCCATGGCAGCCGCACTCACCAGGCGTCGCCTCAGCGTCACGACGTCCCCCACAAGGGCCATCGCCGCTGGTCTGTGAGCCCGGTGAGCCGGCTCCGTTTGTTTCCGTCGAAAGGTTGAACCGGCGGCAGCCTGAACTTGCTCCCCCGCCGGCGTCTTTTCGTCTTTTCTCCGTGTCTCACCGCACAGCACAGCCTTCCGGGGCGCCCACTTGGCCGTCCCGCAGAGCAGACGCCACAGGAAGCACGGAAATGCCAGCGCCCCACGGACCCCCGCCACCAGGCAGACCCCCGTTCACCTATCGGAGCGGAAACAAGAAAGCAGTGGCACCTGTGGGACCTCTGCTGGGACTGTGCCCGCCCATCCGCCTGCAGGGTTCCTGCACCCTGGCCGTGGCCCAACCACCCGGGAAGCTCTGCAAGCCTTGATTCTGGAGCTACGGGTCTCACCAAGTAGGCCGGTGCACAAAGGTGGAGTGGAAAACAGCAAGGTTAGACTGTGTGTGTGCACCGCATTTATGCACATGCTAGAGGCCCAGTGCACGAAAATTCGTGCAAGAGAAGGCCTTTCTCCGGTACTCAGGACCCGGGCTCCCCCCACCTCCCTTCCCCCAGGCCCCGGCTTCCTCAGGAAGGACATCTGGTCAATTAGCATATTACCCCTTTATTATTTATAGAGATGCTCATTTCCCCCAGTCTTTTTCGGAGTTGTTTGAGAGCACGCTCTACACATGACAGGAAGCCCGGATACTCCCCTGTGTATTTCCCAAAAGCAGACACTCCTACATAACAATTCTCCACCCAACCATGCAGATGAAGTCACCATTCAAACAATACTGTTTCAATCCACAGACCCCATTTGAATTCTGTCAACAATGTTCCCCACGCCCCACCCCCAGGATCCCACCCACAATCCCATGTTTAGTCCCCTCCAACCTA
>NW_006291820.1:590733-590995 GCF_000327345.1 Myotis davidii
GATCTCTCTGTAGTTTCTGCCAGGTGGCACTGGGCAGTGAGTGACTTTGCATCTCCCAGGAGGCCCGAGAGCCAGTGCACCCAATGGACAGCTTCAGACCATACTCTATACATCCATAAGTGACACACTCAAAGGGCAGACTCAGCCCAGGTTCTCGGGCGCCGCCGGGGGAGAAAAAGCCCTTGTTTCCGGAAGAACGCGGATGGTTAAAGGTGCATAAAACTGCAGCGGTACCGCCATGGCTGAGTCGGGTCCCGAGCCG
>NW_006291820.1:591372-596794 GCF_000327345.1 Myotis davidii
TCAAGAAAGAATCCCTTCCCCCAGGCCCCGGCTTCCTCAGGAAGGACATCTGGTCAATTAGCATATTACCCCTTTATTATTTATAGAGATGCTCATTTCCCCCAGTCTTTTTCGGAGTTGTTTGAGAGCACGCTCTACACATGACAGGAAGCCCGGATACTCCCCTGTGTATTTCCCAAAAGCAGACACTCCTACATAACAATTCTCCACCCAACCATGCAGATGAAGTCACCATTCAAACAATACTGTTTCAATCCACAGACCCCATTTGAATTCTGTCAACAATGTTCCCCACGCCCCACCCCCAGGATCCCACCCACAATCACATGTTTAGTCCCCTCCAACCTAGGATCGGTCCTGTCATTCCTGTCCCTGATAGTTTTTCAGTGTTAATTAAAAATCTTAGACTTTTGCCCTAACTGGTTTGGCTCAGTGGATAGAGCATCAGCCTGTGGACTAATGGGTCCCAGGTTCTATTCTGATCAAGGGCACATAACTTGGTTGCAGGTTCGATCCCTGGCCCTGGTCGAGGCACGTGGCCGGCCACCAATCTGTGTCTCTCTCACGTTGATGTTCTCTCTCTGCCTCCCCCTCCCTTCCACTTTCTCTAGAAATCAATGGGACAATATCCTCAGATGAGGATTAATGACAGAAACACATACACCAAGAAGAAAAATCACAGACTTTTGCCCCGCCAGTGTGACTCTGGGTGAGTGCCAACCCATGAATCAAGAGGTCACCAGTTCACCCTCGCCAGTTTTGCTCAGTGGTAGGAGCATTAGCCCACACCATGGACTGAAGGGTCCCGAGTTCGATTCCAATCAAGGGCACGTAGCTCCCGAAGACTGAAGGTTCAATCCCTGGCCCCAGTCTGGGCACCTGAGAGAGGCAACAAATTAATGTGTGTCTCTCTGTCTCTCCCCCTCCCTTCCACTCTGTCTAAAAATCGGTGGGGAAAAAAAATACCCTCAGGTGAGGATTAACAACAACAACTAAAAGATACCCTATTCCAGTTCTGGTCAGGGCACATGCCTAGGTTGTGGGCTCCACCCCCAGTAGGAGGCAGCCCATTGATGTTTCTCTCTCAATGATGTCTCTATCTGTCCCTCTCCCTTCCTCTCTAAAAATCAATTTAAAAAAACATTAAAAAACACACAGACTATTCATACATAGAAGTAGTCAGGGTTCTTTGGAAAAGACAGTGCTGGAAAAAATAGGAAGCGACAGTGAAAGTGAAAGACCCAATAGGAGATGGATGGCCTCCATCACAGAAGCCACCCGCTGGGTGTCCAAGAGCTGAGCAGGGCTACGGAGGACGGGACACAGCGTCACTCGTCACAGGGTTGCCAGGAGTCCGAGTGCACTCAATGGCACGTACACAAGATGACTCACTCAGCGTCCGTCGATGTGTCATCAGGACAGGACCGGATGTGTTTTTTCAGTAGGAAGACGACAGAAGCGGGTGCTCATCTGGGGCACAAGATTGCAGCCCGTCCTGCCATGGGTGGTACTGATCTCCAGTGCCAGTCACGGCAGTGTCTGCGAGCTTTCTCCCTTTCTCCATTTGTAGATTGATTAGTGTTCTGTCGGGAGAGGTTCCGAGATCCCACCGTCTTTTTCTTCATCCACCTCTGCCTGACTTGCTTGACCTTTACCAATGACTTCTGCCTGAGTCACTGTGGTCCTTGCCAAATATACTGTGCAGTTTCTAAAATGGCCATCATCTGTTCTACATTTATTAGTTGGCATTCTTAAGGAAAATATTTTCCTTCTCTTTAATTTTTACTCATCTGTGTATAGCAGTATGGATTCATGGATTTGTATTTTATTCCAGGGGTAGTATTCTATTGCTATTATTATCTATTTTGATGTTCAAATTGTTCAAGTTTGGTCACTGAGAGCCTCATCCAGCTGGATCCTGAATTCTTTTGACATGTCCCCATCATTCTTCAAACCCTTCCTTATCTTCTGGCGCAAGATGTTCCAGGCTCAATGGAACATCTTCTGGCCCAGCCCTGGAATCAGCATTTCTCCAACACCTCTGTTTCTTTTTAATGGAGGATGGTATTTAGAAAGCAAGATTTCCTTGGCTGGCTTGGCTCAGTGGTTGAGTATCAACCTATGAACCAGGAGTTCCCGGTTTGATTCCCAATCAAGGCACATGCCCGGGTTTAGGGCTTGATCCCCAGTAGGAGGAGTGCACGAGGCAGCCAATCTATGATTCTTTCTCATCATTGATGTTTCTTTCTCCCTCTCTCTGAAATCAATGAAAACATATTTTAAAGTAATAAAAATAAAATAAAATTAATATCCATGGCTTCAATTCCAAACCAAGACCTCAGGGGTTATTCTGCCTCTCCCTTGCTGCCTCTCCTTTTCCAGCTGTATAAGATCTGGCTTTGATTATCCTCAATCTGTTGGTTTATTTGCTTAATGAAACCAACCTCTCTGGCCGTTTTCTCCACCTGCTGCCTTGGTGCTCACCCCTTAGCACCCAGGTCCTTAAGCAGCGGTGGGCAAACTGCCTCCACAGCATCCCCCCTTCTTCCTGGTGGTCAAATCCAGTGCCAGTCAAAGCCTTTGATTTTCTTCTACAAGGATTTTTTTTGTAACGAGCATTTACTAAGGAAGTATAAACACAAATGCAAGCCTTCAAGATTATTATTACTCAAGGATCAGAAATCACATTATTAACCTTGTTAACAATCCTACTATAGAACTTTCATTTATTGGGCCTTTTGATAAATACAAATATCCATCACCTTCATGCTATGTCGGTGATGGCGAACCTTTTGAGCTCGGCGTGTCAGCATTTTGAAAAACCCTAGCTTAACTCTGGTGCCGTGTCACATATAGAAATATTTTGATATTTGCAACCATAGTAAAACAAAGACGTATATTTTTGATATTTATTTTATACAGGAGGCCCGGTGCAGGAAGATTCCTGCAAGAATAGGGCTTCCTGCGGCTGGAGTGAAGCAGAGAAGCGAGTGAAACCCACTGAGGCTGCATTTCCCCTCCCACCTCCCGCCTCTGCAGCCTTGGCTCCGTTCCTGTCTCCGCCGCCTCTACTTTGCTCCCTTCTGTAGCGCTCCACTTCCACTTTGTCTTTAGTCTTCGCTCCCAGCCGGTATATGCAAATTAACCACCATCTTGGGTGGGTTAATTTGCATATAGCCACTCTGATCGGCTGGTGGGCGTGGCTTAAGGCATAGCGAAAGTACAGTCAATTTGCATGTTTGTCTTTTATTAGTGTAGATATTTAAATGCCATTCAACAAAGAAAAATCAACTGAAAAAATGAGTTCGCGTGTCACCTCTGACACGCGTGTCATAGGTTTGCCATCACTGTGCTGTATGAACTCACATTTCCAAAAGTCAATTGAGAATGTTAAATAACCAGTGTTAAAGATAAAAGAAACTTAGTTACTCTCAGAAATGGGTTAGATGTGCCACATCTCTTGGCTCCAGCTCTCTTCCTTCTCTGACTTTCTCTTAAAACGATGGCATTGGCCACCCAGACAGCCAGGGTCATCTCATCTCAGGACCCTTAACGTATTCACGGCTGCAAAACCTGTTTTGTCCTATAGCGTACAGGTGCATGGGTCCAGGGTTAGGACGTGGACATTTTTCGTGGGGGTGAGGGCAGTATTTTGCCTGGCACAGTGGTAACTACACTTAGTAACTACATCTGCCACAGTGATAACTACACTTACTGCCACAGGAAGGAAGAAGATCACATTATTTGAAAGTGAGATGTTAGCCGGCTGGCGTGGCTCAGTGGTTGAGTATTAACCTATGAACCAGGTCACAGTTCGGTCAGGGTGCATGCCTGGGTTGTGGGCTCAATCCCCAGTGTGGGGTGTGCTGGAGGCAGCCAATCCATAATTCTCATCGATGTTTCTATCTCTCCCTCTCCCTTCCTCTCTAAAATCAATAAAAATATATTTTTTTAAAAAGTGAAATGTTAAAAATTCTCAGTGTCATTATACAGCGCTTTTATCTTTTTGAAATGTAAAAAGCATCTCATGAATGTTTTTTTTTAAAAAAACAAGATTCATCAATGAGTTTTTAACCAAAGAAATGTAATTGGTTGGATACTGCACCTTCCCCAGACACATAGGCACACACGCACACATCATACACACAGGCTCCCACATGCCTGTTCAGAGCCGGAATTCACACAAGCATCATCTGGTGTGTGGAGATGGTCAGGAGGCCTGAAAATGGACACCCAGAGGTTTTACCAGAGTGCACTTGGCTCACCTCTACTGTTCTTGGTCCTGATCTGGCCAAGATCACACCAAGTTGTGAGAACAATGACTGTCAAGTCAGATTATTTTTTTAAATATATATATTTTTAATCCTCACCTGAGGTTATTTTTCCACTGATTTTTAGAGACGGTGGAAGGGATGGGGAGAGACAGAAACATTGATGCGAGAGAGACATCGATTGGTTGCCTCCCGCTCGCACTCACCCGACCAGGGCCTGGGATTGAGCCTGCAACTGAGGTACATGCGCTTGACCAGAGTCGAACCTGGGATCCTTCCGTCCGAAAGCCGAGGTTCTATCCACTGAGCCAAACCGGCTAAGGCTCAAGTCATATCCTTAAGTTCAGTGTTTTGTCACTAACTGGACATCTGCATTCGTACAAAGAGAGGTGCCCCCGGCAGACGTTAGGAGCCCTCCAGGCGCCGGAGTTCTTCCCACACCAAGATCAAGGGCTTCCGTGGACGTCCTCTGGGAGCTGCCTCGGGGTTGGCAGGGGAGGAAGGACCTTGAACTCCTGGCTCCACAGGGAAGGCTGGGCGGCCCGCGGAGCCTGCGTCAGCAAACCTCAGACGTCTCCTTGCAGTTAGAGGCCTCCGTGCATGTCAGGAGCACAGTTCTCGGTCGGGACCACAGGGCTCTTCACAGACAGGTCGCTTTAGGGTCCGTATTTTACAGAGGAGGAAACAGGCACAGAGGTGTTAAGAGACACGCCCATGAGGAGAGTCAAACCCAGGTTCCTGAGTCCATGTTCTCACCTCTTCCTCTCGGCCTCTGCTGGCGAGGGGTGAGGCAGAGGCAGGCAGGGCCGGACCGGCGAGGCCTAGGCCGTCATGAACAGACTGGGCTTTTGCAGCGTGAAAGGGAATTGCCGAAATGCTCTCCGCAGGACCCTGAGGTCGGGCAGAAAGCAGAATGTCTGCTGTATGTACTTCACACAGCTGTCCAGGAAAGAACTCCCACTTAGCGATAAGAGTGCTTTTGGCTACAAACAGCTTTTTAAATGTCTTGAACAAGGAGGTCGTGTGTTCTCTCACGTGAAGAGAAGCCCAGAGGCAGGAGACTGGTCACCAGCTCAGCTGCACCCACCATCGCTGACCAGGCTCCTCCCACCATTCCCTCTGCCTCCCAGCGTTTGGGCTGGTGCTGCAGC
>NW_006291820.1:596830-603254 GCF_000327345.1 Myotis davidii
AAACATCAGCAGCCCTTTCTAGAGGAGGGCCTGGTCTAATGGGTGTCTCTTTTTCATTACGGGGCCTGTGTTTTCCCAGAAGCCCCTCTGCTCCCGAGAGACCGGGCCTCCCATTGGTTCCTCTTCGGGACTGGAGCTGGGAACCTGAGGGTCACGGAGGGAGACAGGACCCTTTCAGTAGAAACAGCCAGCAGGAGTCACCCTCGCTTCCCTTGGACACGTGGCGCGGAGCACGAACACTTCCTAGGCCCCATGTTGGCAGGACAGACGATCTCGGACGCACTACAGGAGATGACGCATGTGACTTGCCCCTCACACACTGTGGAGTCAGCCAGAGCCTGCAGGACACAAGGGACTGGCCCGGGCCCCCAGACGGCGGTGGTGGCGGCAGCTGAAGGGCAGAGGTGGCCGAATATTACCCAGCACATGGGCCTGTTCGTCAGTCTGGGCAGGACTCGCTCACTCCATCCTGCGATAATCGACCCACACGAGGGCTTCCCTCTAAGCTTTGTTGGGGCGGATGGGCAGGAGAGCCCTGCGCAGTGCTGTCCTTGGCAGTTGTCCTGGGACGTTTTACACTGGAAATGCAAAGTTAGAAAGGGCGAAATGGGGCACATTAAGAATGTGAACCCCCCGCCCC
The DNA here is from genome assembly GCF_000327345.1 of Myotis davidii. Classification (NCBI taxonomy): domain Eukaryota; kingdom Metazoa; phylum Chordata; class Mammalia; order Chiroptera; family Vespertilionidae; genus Myotis; species Myotis davidii. The sequence continues at coordinate 597,471 of NW_006291820.1, forward strand.
CGCCGTAGGACTATCTAAACCCCCGTTCCTCTGAGCCTCCAGCAGTGCCTGGGGTCCCCATAACCTCGAGTATCATGTCTTTCTGCGTGGCCTCATTCATTGACAGAGGCGTCTCTGGCCCGGTGAGCCATCAATGCTGGAAGCTTCTAGAAAAGATGCCACAGCACTTGCAGCCTGTGGACTGTGCAAGTCGAGGTGGTGGCCGTGGAAGACAAGCAGGAGTGGGGGGTCAGGCTTTGATGAACGTGGAAGACCTGGTTACCACGCTCACTTCTTAGTTTTCAGAACCGTTGGCAGTCAGGGAGGCCGGGCTCGGGGGCCGGGGGTGCAGGCAGGGCACACAAGAGCCTCGGGTGGGCGGCCTGCACAGCTCTGTGGACCTGAGTGCTTCCAGGGCCATGAGTCTACAGTGAGCGGCCCTGCTATGCCAGGCGAGGTTTGCAGTTTCCCTGCTGTCCGACCGCCTGCCCGCCCTCGGAAAGTGTGCCGTGGCTGTCGGGGAACTGAGGCGGCACCTTCCTCCACTTCCCGGGGGAGATGGGTGGCATGCTGTGGGCTGTGCACCTTCCCCTGGAATTAAAACACTTAACAACTCTTTCAACTACAGCTAAAACGTCTTGATTTGCAGGGGATCACCATCCAGGAGACGAGGGTTCTGCCACACGTCAGAGTCCGCAGGAGAAGGAGGCACAAGGCGGTGAGGTAGGATAGTACTTTGTTTTCAATTTAAATCTTTATGCTGCACTAAGTGTCCATGAAAGACCATCAAACCTCAAAAGTTTTATAAGCGTTTCCTTAAGCCAAAATGTTGAGGGCATGCCTGGAAGCAAGATCTTTATGGATTGAGAAATGGTCCAGAAAATGGTAGTTTTGTTGTTTCTTTTATGTATTTTGAATCAAAGGAGAAAAACCTAAGGAAGGTACATGAAAGCCATGTGTGATCAATGAAGGATCAGGAGAAAGAAGAGAGGCAAAACCTCTGGGATTGGGTAAAAAGCAAAATGGAGAAACATACTTCTTTTGCATTGATGGGTACGGGGAGGCTAACAGTTAACCGTTGCTGCACATGGAGACGGTAGGTGGGCCGGGGCAATGATGGGGTCTGTGGTCTCAGCCCTGATGCCAGTGGCCGTGCATTCGAGGGTCAGGAGGAGAAAATGCTCTGATGTTTCGAAGGTGTATTACCCTAGATCCGTGGTTGGCAAACTGTGGCTCGGGAGCCACACGCGGCTCTTTGGCCCCTTGAGTGTGGCTCTTTCTAAGCCTTAGGAGTGCCCTAATTAAGTTAATAACAATGTACCTACCTATATAGTTTAAGTTTAAAAAATTTGACTCTCAAAAGAAATTTCAATTGTTGTACTGTTGATATTTGGCTCTGTTGACTAGAGTTTGCCGACCACTGCGCCTAGATGTATACGAACAGTGGACAGGGCTCGCTCACGGTCAAGGCTTCGCTGTGCTGAGAAAGCTGTAGGCCTGGGCCGCCGCGGGCCTGGGCCGCACGGCGAGTACCCGCCATGATCACCCCGGCAGGAATCTGACCAGACCCTCCTGTGGTTATATTTGGTCCCGCAGCCGTAAGGCCTTGTAGGGCTAGTATGCGGCCCCATTTTCTTTCACAGGAGAAATAGGAAAATGCTTTGAATGAACTTGGGACACGTGTGGCCACCTGCTATGTCTGTCCAAGGTGGATAGTTAATCTTGCTCTGGCTTATCAAGGACCAATGATTATACGCACCCTGTGCCGTTAGGGTGTTCCTGCGTCAAAGGTGTTGTTCCTGATTTTACAACACTGCTCTGATCAGAGCGCCGCCCGCACTGCGGCAGGATTCCCAGGCTAGGACCACGGGGACCGGCCCAGCTGAAAATCAGACCGACGCACAGTCAGCCTGTGTTTCCAGTGTCGTGCTGGTTCCGGAGTGGGTTTTGAATAAGTAATAATCTTCCTGATTTCCCAGGGACTCCATGTCCGGGCCAGGCCCCTCTGCCCACCCCCCCACTATCCCCCCACCAGTCACCGCGTTAAATATTCAGGCCCCACGCTGGCAGCTGGTGCCGAGGCAGCCAGGGTCTGTGTGAAGCGGCTGTGGCTGGCTGGCTGCTGGTTGTCCATCACTCGGGTCTATTGGCTGGGACATAGCGCTGCTGCTTCCCCACAAATACAAGTATGAGATCCAGGGAACGATTTCCCACCTCCTCCGAGCAGGACTCCTGCAGCTCAGCCAGCTCTGTGCTCCGGCCCTGGGGTCCCTCTTGGGCCTCGAGGGCCTGCGTGAGTCTGAGGGTCTGCCCACAAGCTTTCCCCAGGGCCTGGGCTCATTTCAGTGTCATTCACACAGACTCTTCCTGTGAGACGGGTCATCTTGTCTGTGTTGCTGACAGAAGCTCCTCGGGCCATGCCAAGTGCCCTGTGAGATGTTAGAGTTCTGCCTGAGGGGAGGGAGGGAGTGAGGGGAGGGGTGAATGAGAAGGGCGGGAGGCAGATATGGGGGGGCTGCTTTTGTGACCCTCTGGGCTCTCTGGGAAGGCTCCTGCGTCCATGTCCGCCCGGCTGCTGCCAGCAGCTGAAATGAAACCAGACCGCATGTGGCCGTCAAGTGCCAGGCCTGCCCGGGGCCTCTGGGTTCCAGGCAGCAGGAGAGTCTGGTGGGCGCGGCGCCTCCCGCTTACGCAGGTCCCATCAGCCCTGTGAGGGGCAGCTTCCTCTGCAGGCCAGCAGTCCCCAGGCCCGGCTGGATTCAGCTTTGGGGTGTGAGGCAGTGTTGGGGGAGAGGAGGCTGCGCCAGTCCTGACACTTCAGGGTCCACCTGGACAGCCCGCGAGGAAGGCAGGGGCTCCCAAGTCACGCTTCTGTGGAGTTGAGCGGAACAGGTTTGGTGCCCACAGGGAGGGAGCTTACTCCTGCCCCGCACGCACCCCACACTGACAACTCGTGTGTTTCGAGTCGGATTCGGTCCTGCAGTGACCGCAGTTTGAGCTGCAGAGGAAGCAGCCCCTCACATGGGCCACACCCACCCTCCCGGGTCCTGTGTGGCCTCCTCTTCTCTTCCCAGTTCCTGCAGCCGCTTGTGCTGCTCCCACGAGGCAGGAGGGACCTGGGAGCACTTCTGAGTGTGAGCAGAAGGTGCAGCCGGTGGTGCTGGGCACATGACCTCTGACCTGCTGCTGTCGCCCAGGCAGCCACCTGAAGGTTTGCCGCCGCCAAATTCTTTCTGGTGCAGGATGGTGTTTGCAGCCCCAGCTGTGGATGCAGGGGTTGGTGTGGGAGATTTGGTCACTTAGGTGCACAGCGGCCTCCACGCACCTCTCTGCCCTGGCTCTTGTGCGGGGCTCACCCGCCTGTCTTTCCCGAGAACCCAAGGGCTCCCACAGGCCTGGGCCTCCCTCGCGTGTCACTGCAGTCGTCACTGACTCCGTCGTCCGGGTGCCTGGGTACCTCACCCAGAGCTCACCTGCAAACTGCCGCACTGGGGCCCATTCCCGCTCACGTAAGCAGAACAGGGCCAAAGGGTTGGACCATGGTGAGGAACTGGTAGTGCTCTGCCTGCAGCCGCATTCCGCAGGTGAGGAGAGGGGAGGGGAGGCGACCACACCTCCACGCAGGTGCTCACAGCCATGCCAGGGCATGGGGCCCTGAGAGGGCTGTGCGTGCTCATTGTCACACGGGCTTGAGCAGACGGGTTCACCTTGTCTCACCAATACCCACGAGGTAGGACGCCCAAGCAGGAGGAATGGCTCTAGTCCCGTGGGCACATGGGGACAGCCACTAGAGACCAGGTCTTTGGGGAGGCATCTGGGAAGGTCCCTGGCAGACCTAGCCACGGTGGACGACGGGAATGGTCATCCAGGAGCATCCGGAGATCCCAGGGAACAGGGTGAGACGGAAGGAGCAGGGCTGTGGTCCTGTGGGCGCCTGGGGACCACCACTAGGAATCCAGGGTTCAGGAGGTGGGACACTCAGCAGGTGGCCCAGCGTCCCAGTCAGGGCCAAGAAGACAGGTGTGGTGGGAGGCGCTCTGACCTGCAGGTCCTGGGCCATGCTTCCCATTCGGGGAGTAGGGGGCTAGGAGCAGACCAGATCGCCACATGCACACACTTGGATGCCCGGCTGTCAGGGTGGAGAGCTGGGGGGAAACCAGTGTCACCCAAGCAAACCAGGATCAGAAAGGGACGGTCACGGCCCCTTCACGCTTCCACCGAACATCACACTGGAAGCTCTAGCGGATGCAGCAAAATAGGAAAAAGAAGACCAAGCAGTTTCAGAAGGAAGAAATGAAACTGCCTTTGTCTGCAGATGACATGATTGTGGAAAATCCCAAAGAATCAACAAAGTCCAGCTGGCATGGCTCAGTGGTTTAGTGTTGACCTATGAACCAGGAGGTCAGGGTTCGATTCCCGGTCTGGGCTCATGCCCAGATTGTGGGCTCAATCCCCAGTGTGGGGCGTGCAGGAGGCAGCCGATCCATGATTCTCTTTCATCACTGATGTTTCTCTCCCTCTCCCTCTCAACAAAAAAACCTCCTGGAGCTAATAAGCAATGAAAGCAAGGGTGCAAGAGACAGGTTAACATGCAAATGTTGATTGCTTCCCTGCATCCCAGCAACGAGTGATTAAAATTTGAACCTAAGACCACAACACCATTTACAAAGTGAACCCTGCAGCCAAACCTGGAGCTCCCAGCTCAAGCCTTTGCATTTGCTGTTTCCTCTCCGCCCTCCAGCTGTCCTCACAGCCATCCCAGGCCAGGGGAGGCAAGTAGATCGACATCTCCCGCCCACTGCCTGGAGGTCCGGCCCAGTTTGCTGCCACCAAGTGGGGAGAGGCAGGCATGACACCAGTTCACACAGGCTAGTCCTGCTCCGCCCTCCCACTGGTGACCTGCGGGGACTCTGGATGCTTGCCGGGCATGCTTTCCTGAGGGTATTTCCAAGCCCAGAGTGAGGCTCTTCATGGACTTGGTTAGAGGTTGTCTCAGCCACTGACAGATCAGGCTGGTGTTTAAAGCTGTTCGCACCGGGCCTGATCTCAGTTGACCCGATCAGAACCCCAGGCCTTGCATTTTAAGCCTGGACCCGTGAGGACCATGGTTCTGCACCAGGGGTCCTCAAACTACGGCCCGTGGGCCACATGCAAATACAAATATTGTATTTGTTCCCGTTTTGTTTGTTTACTTCAAAATAAGGTCTGTGCAGTGTGCACAGGAATTTGTTCATAGTTTCTTTTTAAACTATAGTCCGGCCCTCCAACGGTCTGAGGGACAGTGAACTGGCCCCCTGTTTAAAGAGTTTGAGGACCCCTGTTCTGCACGATGGGCTCCTGGCAAAGGGGGCGCGGGGTAGTGACGGCGGGATGTGTGTGAAGTGTTTGCTGCTCCTTCAGTGCCTGCTCCTGGCACCTGCTCCACACCACGGGAAGCACACACATGTCAGCTGGATGAGTGAATAGATTCAGTGAATGAATGAATGATGGAGTTCTGTAAAGATCATCACAAAACTGTTTAAATGGAGATGAAATTTACATAATATTAAATTCACCATTTTAAAGTGAACAGTTCAGCCCTGGCCAGATAGCTCAGTCAGTTAGAGCATCGTCACATATGCCAAGGCTGGCGGCTCAGTCCCCAGTCAGGGCCAGGATGAGAAGAAACCAATGAGTGCAAGAATGGGCAGAACACTGCCCCCCCCCCCTCCCTTCCCATCTAAAATCAATGAACATATCCTTGGGTGAGGATTTTAAAAAAAAGGAACAGTCTGAGTGAACAGCCAATGGGAAAGTGCTAAAGAC
>NW_006291820.1:603299-605210 GCF_000327345.1 Myotis davidii
GCCTGGGGACCCTGGGTCCAGGCTGCTCTGCCCCGAGGTCCCTACAACCAGCAGTCCTTCTCGGGAGCGTCCGTGACTCCTCCTGTCCCTGGATGAAAACGTCTTCAGGAGCCTGTAACCCTCAGAGAGAGGAGAGCGGGCCGCCGGCCCCAGGAGAGTCTGGTTTGCACCTCAAAGACCCTCACCTTTCAAACGGTCATTTCTCTCTTGTGAATCAGCCTCCCAAAGATAAGCCACCCAAATCCCCAGGGAAGCTGAAACGCCATTTTTCTTGCAAACCTTTTATGGACGTAATTTAATACAAGGATAACGAGAGGCCATGTATTCCAGCAGCAGCACAATAAAACAAGCCAGTAGAAGGGACAGATGAAGAATATTTTAGCCAAGGGAAAAGGGAAATAAAATAAGATGTAAGTCATATTTTGCACATAAATAACTTCAAAGAGCGATAAGAAAGATAACTTCTGTACCTTTTAATATATTTGGAGAGAGGTTATTTAACTGCAGTAAAATAGTTGATAAGTTTAGATGAAGTTTCGCATGATCAGGATTAAGTTAGTGTTTTCAGAAAGACACAAAAAGCAAGTATTGTTTTACAGGATATTTAAGATTCTGGAGATACACAAAATTTTCTTCTCACTCCAGTGCCACAGATCTCAACAGGGCAAATTTCCCTTCATCTGAAAAGTTGCAAGTGATCTTTATAATTTGCAAACTCTCAAAACCTCACCAGACAGCCGAAACCGGTTTGGCTCAGTGGATAGAGTGTCGGCCTGCGGACTGAAAGGTCCCAGGTTCGATTCCGGTCAAGGGCATGTACCTTGGTTGCGGGCACATCCCCAGTGGGGAGTGTGCAGGAGGCAGCTGGTCGATGTTTCTCTCTCATCGATGTTTCTAACTATCTCTCTCCTTTCCTCTCTGTAAAAAAAACTCAATAAAATATATTTAAAAAAAAAACAAAACAAAAACCTCACCAGACAAAATACTATTTAGCAATAAGAAATAAACTATTGATACATGTGACAACTTGGATTAATCTGTCCAGAGCTATACTGATGAGAAAAGAAGCCCATCTCAAGATGTTACATAGTGTATGATTCCCTTACAAGGTTACATAGTGTATGATTCCCTTACAAGGTTACATAGTGTATGATTCCATTACAAGGTTACATAGTGTATGATTCCCTTACATAACTCAGAGATGTGGAACCAATGAGACCCATAGGGGAAGGTGTGAGGGCTGGTGGGGGTGTTATGCGGAGGGGTCCCCGTGCTGAGATCGTCCGCCTCCCACCGCACGGGCCCAATCTACAGACTAAAGCGCGTACACCTGCCCAAACAGCGGGTGTAACGTGGGGCTGCGGAAGAGCTAGACTGTGTCGGTGTTGATCAAGTCCTGGGTGTGATGGTACGAGTGTCGCAAGATGCTCCTCTTGGGGAACAACGAGGAAGGCACGTGGGATATCTGTTATTTCTCAGAGTTGACCGTCTCTGCACTGATCTTACAATTAAAAGTTTAATTTTAAAAAACAGGAACAAAATTCTCCTCCAGCCTCCTGGGCCCCCACCTTGATGGGCTGCCCCGGGGAGAAGGAGGGAGAGTGAGTCCTTCTGCTCAGCTCCTGGGGCACCGTGGGCTCAGAGCCTGTGCCACGCTGCCGCCGTGTGCACACAGATGCTTCATGGGGTTGGCACGAGGGCTCCCGAGGTGCCTGGGTCCTGTCTCAGCGAGGCTACGTGCTGCCGGCAGAGAATAACTGTACGCTGGGCAGAGTCCGCGGGTGCTGGGAGCAGCTGTCCCCAGGCACCGCTGTGGTCCCAGGGCCGCTGTGGTCCCCAGTCCCGCTGTGGTCCCCAGTCCCGCTGTGGTCCCCAGGCCGCTGTGGTCCCCAGGCCCGCTGTGGTCCCCAG
>NW_006291820.1:605584-608354 GCF_000327345.1 Myotis davidii
GTTCGCCAGCCCTTGGCCCCAGCCCCGCCTCTGCCTGGATGCCGCCCTCCCTCCGTGTAACCGCCCTCAGCAGCACAGACTTTACATTTAAAACCACAGCCGGGGTCCGGGCAGTGACGGAACACTGAGTAAGGTCAGACATCATGGTGAGGAGACATCACAAATCCCGTCCCCGGACTCATTTAGTCACACTACTTGTCTAGGCTGAGCCCCCCACTCTGAGAGCTAGTAAACCCCAGGATCCATAGGAAATGACCATCTCATACAGACATTTCTCCCAGGAACTGGGTGGGATGTAGAAGAGGTCATTTTGAAATCACATCTATCAGCTGGTTTCATTAATATATAGATATAGGTTTATAGATATTTGTGATGCCTATATATATATAATATAATTGTTAAAAAATTGATTGCAGAGAGGAAGGCAGAGGGAGAGAAAGATAAAAACATCAATGATGGGAGAGAACCGACCGCCTGCCTCCTGCACGCCCCCTATTGGGGATCGAGCCCACAACCCAGACAGGTGCCCTAACCGGGAATTGAACTGTGACCTTCTGGTTCATAGGTCAATGCTCAACCACTGAGCCACGCCAGCCAGGCATTAATCTGTATTTTAGAGATGCACAGACTGTTACAAAGCCAAGTGGAGTTCCCGGAACCTGCTCTCAGACACGCAGGCCCCCGAGAAGTGTCCAGGGGACACAGGTGGGGACACACTCTCCCTGCCCCACAGGTGGTCCCGGCTCCTGGGTCTCCTCGAGCCTGCAGACCTGGGTCAGGGCACGTGGATCCTGGGGTTTACTAGCTCTCAGAGTCGGGGGTTCAGCCTAGACAAGTAGTGTGACTTTAAATGAGTTTGGGGACGGGATTTGTGATGTTGCCTCATCATAATGTCTGCACCTTATTCAGTGTTCCGTCACTGCCTAGACTCCTGGCTGTAAGCGCCTTACCTGCCAGCCTTCCCTAGAGGTCACATCAGTGTGAAGGAGCCGGTGACTCCCGGTCCCCTGTGGGTATCCCTAGGCCGAGGGAGTCCAGTCCTGGAGCAGGGCCAGCCCCGAGCCGACAGAAAGCCTGCCTTCACAGCCTCCTGCTGGTCTGCATCCCCAGGAAGCTGGACACCTCTCACCTCCAACTGGCCAGCGCCTGCTCCCGCCCCAGCCCTTTCCCCGGGCAGGTCAGCACGGGCAGGGAGGCCGGGCTGAGGGGAGAGGGGTGGACCCCATGCTGAGCCTCACACAGAAGCCACTGTGCCGATGGCTCCCCCTGGTCCTTGGGTGACACTGAGGGCGGGAGGTCGGACGAAGGGGAGAGGAGGACCCTCCCTGTGCCTGGGGCAGCTGCCAGGCCGCAGTCCACACAGCTGACTGCAGCCGCACCCTCGCCCCGGGGCTGCCCTGCTCAGCTGGGACGGGCTGATGGCTGCACTGAGGAGCGCAGCCCGCAGCCCAGGGTCCTTTCTGTTGCCTTCTTCTCGCCCCAGCCTCCGCCCCCAGACCACGCACCTTTCCCTGCCAACAGCGGGAAGCGCGTGCTGTCCACTGCAGACCCTGGATTGCTCGCGCCTGGCCTGGGTGACAGTCACTGAGGACCAGTGGGCGGTGCTCCGGGGATGCTCTGCAGCTGCGTGCGGGCCAGGCAGGGGGAGCCAGAGCCACAGGCTGCCCAGAGGCCCAGAGGCCCAGACCAGCATGTCCAGGAAGAGCCAGCTCCGCCTTGGGCGTCCCCAAATTGGGTGTCCCCAGCCTGGCAGCCGGCCTGCGGCCCAGGAAGTGGAGGCCTTGGAACTGCTCCCTTACTGACCTGCGGGTCCCCTCGGGGGATGGCCCGCCCTTCCCTCTGGGGCCTGTGCTTGACCGCTGCCCCCTCGGGAAAGGTGGGCTGGGCTGGCCCTGACTCCTCCTCAGGGTCCAGTCTCTCTAGCTTCAGCTCCTCCATCTGTGAAACTCGTCCTCCAGGTGAGGGGGGTGGGCGAGGCCCTGCCTGGGCCCAGGATGGGCCTCCCCTGCTACCCAATCACTGGGTTTCCTCTCCAGTTGGAGTATTGGGAGATTTGAACATATGCCAGTTCAAAATGGAGCAAGTTTAGAAGAAAAAATAGGTGTGGCTAATCGTGACCTCCATACTCTACCAGGAAACATCCGGGGTGACCCCAGGCTGTGCCCCAGGAATGTCACCTGCAGGAAGAGCTGCAGAGGAGGCAGCTCCCTCCACCCCCCAGGTGAGCGGGTCCAGCTGGGGCAGGTCGCTGCCGCCCACCCTGCACCTCACCCCCAAGCTCCCTGATGGAGGCAGGGACGGGAAGGTGACCAGCAAACACTGCAGAAAGGAGAGAGAAGAAAACAGTGACAGCTCCTGAGAGTGAGACATGGCGTTGCCCAGAAGTATTCAGACACCTGCACACACGTTCGTGGCAGCTCTGCTCACCTCAGTCGCAGGCGGGACGAGTGTCCGTGTCCGTGAGTGGACATGCGGATGGACAGAGTGGAGTCTGTGCAGTGGGTGCGCTCGGCTGGGAGAGGAGGAGGCGCTGGCCACGGCACAACCTGGGCCTCGAGTCCGTGCGGTGAGCACAGGCACAGAGTGAGAGCCCATTGGCATCAGCGTCAGAGCGGGCACAGCCTCGGGACAGGGGTGGGCATGGGGCTGGGGGTCCCGGACCTGCTGGAGCCGCAGGCACGAGTGCAGTGATGCTCCCTTTCAGGCCCAGCCGCTGTGGCTTAGGGGTCAAGTGTCGACCTAAGAACCAGGAGATCACGGTTCGATTCCT
>NW_006291820.1:608504-611279 GCF_000327345.1 Myotis davidii
GCTAAGAGTAAACTCTGCATTCTGAAGGCAGAACTCACCTGAGCAGGTGAGGAGGAAGCTCGCACCCTCTCCCGGACCCGCCATGTTCTCCTCCTGCGGTCATAAACCCTCTGAGTCCGAATGTGCTCCGGAAACCACGCGGCTGAGCTGCTCTTTCTCTGAGCTGCTTGTTTCACATTTGAAGTAATTTGGGCTCAGCTCTCCTATTTTTTGCTTTAGAAAAGTAGTAAAAATTAATTAATCTACAACTGCACTGATAGCAAAAGTTAATAGAAATTTTAATAAAAATACAACCTCAATAAGCTTCCCTATTGTTCTAATAAATGAAATAGTAGCTTAGAATTGTAGATAAAAGAATTAATAAAACAGCTGAGGCTGGGGACCATGCAGATCAAACGAAGGGACAGGGTCCTGCTCAGCTCCCAGCAGGAGGCGCGATGATGACCTCACGCGCATCTTCCTCTTCACGCTGTGCGCTGGGGACTCTCTGAGTGTCTAAGGGCTACTCCTGATTTGGTGGCTCATTTTTAATTACTCAGATATGTTTACGCAACACCAAAACGTTTGGAGACAACCAAGTGTCCGAAGTATAGTGATGTGTTGGCAGGGAAAACAGGTAGGGTGAGGGTTTCGGAAAACACGCCTGCTTCAGGGACAGGGAGGAGCAGTTTGCCATGTCCGGCCGGTCTGGTGGCTCACTGTCCTCGGTCTGATCGGAAGCTGGGGGAGAAGGAGAACACGACCCCAGGGAAAACAGACCTCCTTTCAGGGGGTGCTGCTCCTCGGGAGGAAAGGAAGCCCAGGGTGACGGGTGAGCAGGCGGCAGGCAGCCCTTCCGCAGACCTGGTTGCTGCAGGGCGCGCTGTGGCAATGGAGGCGGAGGTGCCCACGGAGGTGGAGGTGCTCGCGTCCCCAGGCGGAGGGAAGGATGCTGAGGACATCGGCTCTGTTCAGCGCAGGGGCCCCTGTCCCAGAGGTGGCCTCCCTGTGGCGGAATCTGACTTGAGCCACAGAGGACAGCCCCCCGCCGGGTGGTGCCGGGACAGGGGGCAGGGTGGCTGGGGCGTCATCCAAAGATCACTTTCCTTTTGTTTTATTCTTTTAAGTTTTACAAGCAGACACCTTTATTAGTAGTATTGTCAGTACTATTAAAATAGCACGTAGAATGAAAAAATAGCTCGCTGTGCCGTCTGACCTACATGAACACAAACAGTTCCGTTGTTCCTTTCTAGGAGTGATTCAGAGAGGGACCTGAGGTCTGACCGGCTCTGCTTGTTTTCTTCAACAGACGCTGTAAACATAGCCCTGGCTGGTGCTGTCCAGTGGTTGGAGCACCATCCTATGCACTGAAAGGTCGCCGGTTCAATTCCTGGTCAGGGCACATACCCTGGTTGTGGGCTTGATCCCCCGTTGCGGGCGGGCAAGAGGCAGCCGATCGATGATTCTCTCTCACACTGATGTTTCTCTCTCCCTCTCCCTTCCTCTCTCTCTAAAAATCAGTTAAAATTTTTTCAGTTGTAAATATAAAATGAAATTTCCTGAGAACACAATTTCCCAGGAAGCAACCATTTTAAATAAGACTCACATAATGGCACTAGGTTCTATGACATAAAGAAGTGAGTCATGATCCTGGTAAATAAAAACAGATTCTTGAACATTGGCTTACAGGTCGTGGCACCCCTCAGTGTGGGCACAGGAGGAGCCTGGGCATGTGGAGCTGCCGCCTTCATGGGCCTGGTCTTAGGATCAGACTGAGTTATAAGTGCTTCTATTTCAAGTAGGTTGAGGAGAAACGTCACATGAGAGCGGTGAGCGGGCCTGGAGTGACAGACACAGTGACTGGGGTTTTGGAGTGCTCCAGGGGCTGAAAGGGAGACCAGCAGCCCGAGGTCGGGACGCCCCGGGGCCTGGCTGCCCTCCTGCCGCTGTCACAGGCCACCCCCAGCAGCACACAGTGGCTCTGGGGTGACACAGGGCACATTCATCCTCTGGTCTGAACACCAACCAAAAACAGTCCCTGTGCAGACCCCGGAGTCCCAGAAGTCCCCTCTGCTGGCGCCACAGCCAGTGCGCAGTCTTCTCGCACGACCCTCTTCCTGACAGCACCCACCCAGAGCAGCCCCCTCCCTGGGCCATGGCCAACCCCTCCTCAAGCCCATCCCCACACCCCTACTCAGCCAGTCCTGCCTAACCCCATCTCCCTGGGGTACCTGAGTCCCAGGAGTGCAGCCTCTATCACTAAACTGGCCTTTGGTACTGGCTGGTGCCACCTGTCCTTGACGTGCAACCACACAGGCCTCCGTCCAGGCCAGCTCGGGACCCCTGGGCAAGCCGCTTCCCTGACCTTCTGGCCAAGGACCTCTTCCCAGCCAAGACCTGCCGCAGGCTCCTTGGGGCGGCAGAGCCTGTGGAGTCCGGCCCCAGCGCATCCCAGCGCGGCCTGTCCTGCAGTGTAGCCTCGCCCCTCCGAGAACTGCCCCACAGCAGGGCCCTCTTGGGGCTCCCACACCTGCTCCCACCTGGCTGTTGGTGGCAGCCTCCTCGGGACACAGCCTGCCACCAGAGGATGCTCGGGACCCTGTGAGCCTTGTCCCGCAACTGACCTGGCCCGTCGGGCAGGTTCTGCGCCCACAGGCTTGCAGGTTGCATCTCCGCACTTCTTGGTCCCAAGAATCCAACAGGCCAAGACGAGGGCCGGACCTTGCCGCCTCCTCTCTAGAGCTGTCTGTTCTGAGCACGGGACACTCGCAAGGCTCTGCTGGGTGTGGACATCTT
>NW_006291820.1:611384-611861 GCF_000327345.1 Myotis davidii
CTGGCCAGCCCACCAGGCTGGGATGTGCTCGGGGACGGTCTCCCAGGCACGCTCTGGCCCTCGTGTCTGTGTCGGGATGGAAGCACCCCTGCTGGTGAGGGCACTGGGCGCCAGAGAGCGCCCTCCCGCTCCTGTGGTCCTGGGATAGTCCTGGGAGGGTGGCGGGTGGGGCGGCAGAACAAGGAACCCTGCCCCTTAGCGTCTCCACCGTGATGTGGCGAAGTGTCAGCCGGGCTGTGCCAGTTCCCTGGACTGCCCCTCGGGCTCACCGGCACTGTCTTCAGCTTAACGTTCATTTGGACTCTCAAGCCTCCCTGCTCCTGTCCTGGGTCCTGCAGGACTGACCTTTATTGGGAACTTCTTCAGAGTATCTAGCCTCCCCCCCACTGCCATGACCACTGGGCAGGACAGAGCTGAGAGCCTGGACGGCGGCTAGAGCCACCAGGGGAAGAGGTTCTGGTGCCAAACATCCTGAGT
>NW_006291820.1:612384-615784 GCF_000327345.1 Myotis davidii
TCCCCCCTGCCTCGCCTGTCCCCCCCGCCTCGCCTGTCCCCCTGCCTCAGGCTCTCTGACTGAAAGTAGCCAGACGGATGGGCTGTGCTGAGGGAATGAGCAGGTGCCCGTCAGCTCCCACCGTTGGGCGCACTCGGTGCTGCTGACGCAGGATCATTGCAGCCTCACAGGCCAGGGGATGTCACCGTGCCTCTTCCCCCAGTGGCTTCATTTACAAGCGCTGACCTCCGCCATTCGGGTTGCTTCCTCTATCCCTTCGTTTCAGACTCGGGTTATGAGCAGACAACTGCCCACCTCTGCTCTAAATCAGGAAAGTCCTCATTAGAAACCCAGCGCTGTGATTGCTGGGAGTTCGGCTTGTAAAGAAAGGGGTGATGAACGGCAAGATTCGGTGTTAAAAATAGGCCAAATCCAAAACTGGTTTTTGTTCAGGAAAAACAAAACGGCATTTTTGAACCGAGCGAGGCTTTACAATCCAACTCATAGTTGGCAGAGCATCAGGACGCGAGGCGGCCGCCGACTGTCAAAACAGGTCCCTGAGGCTGAGGGCAGGGCTGGGGTGGCCACAAGGAACCAGCAGCCAATATGGGTGCCACGATAGCCCCAGGGGACAGCGTCTCACGGAGGGACTGAGCTGACCGGAGAGCCGCCATCTGCCCTGCTGGGAGCCACAGGTGTAGGCAGGCAACAGAGCAGCAGGGGCGAGTAAGAGCCGATCTGTAAACTCTTTTTTTAAAACATTTTTAGGGAGAGAGAGCGTGAGCAAGCGAGCTAGAGAAACATCAATGATGAGAGAGAATTATTGATTGGCTGCCTCCTGCACACCCCACAATTGGGATGGAGCCTGCAACTCAGGCCTGTGCCCGGACCTGGAATTGAACCGTGACCTCCTGGTTCATACGTCGATACTCAACCACTTAGCCACACTGGCTGGGCTATAAACTCTTAAAAAAAGAGTGCTGATGAGTAGAACATGGGCCTGGGCTGAGGACGGTGGCCAATGGCTGCAGCACCACCATCCCTGGCCCCTCCTGGCTCCTGGCTCCTGGCTCCTGGCTCCTGGCTCCTGGCTCCCGGTGGCCCTTTCTCGTGTCTCAGGAGCACGTTGATCCAGAGGGTGTGTTGAGGCCTCCCCCTGCCCTCACTCATACACTCCTTTCCAGACCAGTGGGATTTTCTGAAAAATTATCCTTGTCTAATCCATAGAGACAGAAAGTGGATTAGTGGTTGCCAGGGACTGCGGGGAGGCGTCTGGGATGGGAGCGATGCTGATGGGCACAGGTGTCTTTGGGGTGATGGGCATGTACTAGGCAGTGGTGGTGACGCACAGCTCTCAGTACGTGAGGATGCTGCTGTGCACCTCAAAGGGGGATTGATGGGTGTCAGTGACATCTCAGTAAAGCTGTCATATTAATTTTATTTACTTATTTATTTTTATTGATTTCAGAGAGGAAGGGAGAGCGAAACATCCATGATGAGAATCATAGATCAGCTGCCTCCTGCACAGCCCCTACTGGGGATCAAGCCCGCAACCTGGGCATGTGCCCTTGACCAGAATTGAACCCGGGACCCTTCAGTCCGCAGGCCGATGCTCTTTCCACTGAGCCAAACCAGCTAAGGCAAAATGACTTTTAAAAACAAGAGGTAACCTGGGCAGAGCGTGTGGCGGGGCCCCCTTCACCTTGCCTAGATGGGTGTCTCCATGCTCTGGGGGACAAATTCCGAGCCTTCTAGGACGGCCTTGCAATGTTTGCAGAACAGAAAATAAAGGCAGGAGGTTGGGGTGGGAAGAGAGGGACCCTCAGTGACTGCCACACATGTGCATCTCAGTGCAGACTAGGCCCACCAGCCTCCGTCACCCCAGTTCCAATCATAGGGAACACCTTCCCCCTACCCCTTGGGTCAGAGGAGTGAGGACAAGGGGTCGCCTCCTTGCGCACGCCCGCCCCTGCCTAGAAGCTGCCTGAAGTGCCAGTGGAAGCCCTTCATCCCTACCTGCAGCCTGGAGGGTCCACAGCCTGGAAGGGTGTGCAGCCTGGAGGGTGTGTAGTTGTAAGGGTGTGCAGCTGGAAGGCTGTGCAGCCTGGAGGGTGTGCAGCTTGGAGGGTGTGCAGTTGTAAGGGTGTGCAGTCTGGAGGGTGTGCAGCCTGGAGGGTGTGCAGCTGGAAGGGTGTGCAGCCTGGAGGGGGTGCAGTTGGAAGGGTGTGCAGCGTGTGCAGCTGGATGGGTGTGCAGCTGGAAGGGTGTGCAGCTGGATGGGTGTGCAGCTGGAAGGGTGTGCAGCTGGATGGGTGTGCAGCTGGAAGGGTGTGCAGCTGGATGGGTGTGCAGCTGGAAGGGTGTGCAGCTGGATGGGTGTGCAGCTGGAAGGGTGTGCAGCTGGATGGGTGTGCAGCTGGAAGGGTGTGCAGCTGGATGGGTGTGCAGCTGGAAGGGTGTGCAGCTGGATGGGTGTGCAGCTGGAAGGGTGGTGCAGCTGGAGGGTGTGCAGCTGGGAGGGTGTGCAGCTGGAAGGGTGTGCAGCTGGAAGGGTGTGCAGTTGGAAGGGTGTGCAGCCTGGAGGGTGTGCAGCTGTGAGGGGGCAGCTCGGAGGGTGTGCAGCTGTAAGGGTGTGCAGCTGGAAGGGTGTGCAGCTGGAAGGGTTGGCAGCTGGAAGGGTGTGCAGTTGTAAGGGTGTGCAGCCTGGAGGGTGTGCAGCTGTGTGGGTGTGCAGCTGGAAGGGTGTGCAGCCTGGAGGGTGTGCAGTTGGAAGGGTGTGCAGCGGGAAGGGTGTGCAGCTGTGAGGGTGTGCAGCTGGAAGGGTGTGCAGTTGGAAGGGTGTGCAGCTGGAAGGGTGTGCAGCTGGGAGGGTGTGCAGCTGGAAGGGTGTGCAGCTGGGAGGGTGTGCAGCTGGAAGGGTGTGCAGCTGGGAGGGTGTGCAGCTGGAAGGGTGTGCAGCTGGGAGGGTGTGCAGCTGGAAGGGTGTGCAGCTGGGAGGGTGTGCAGCTGGAAGGGTGTGCAGCTGGGAGGGTGTGCAGCTGGAAGGGTGTGCAGCTGGGAGGGTGTGCAGCTGGAAGGGTGTGCAGCTGGGAGGGTGTGCAGCTGGAAGGGTGTGCAGCTGGGAGGGTGTGCAGCTGGAAGGGTGTGCAGCTGGGAGGGTGTGCAGCTGGAAGGGTGTGCAGCTGGGAGGGTGTGCAGCTGGAAGGGTGTGCAGCTGGGAGGGTGTGCAGCTGGAAGGGTGTGCAGCTGGGAGGGTGTGCAGCTGGAAGGGTGTGCAGCTGG
Source organism: Myotis davidii (assembly GCF_000327345.1). NCBI lineage: Eukaryota > Metazoa > Chordata > Mammalia > Chiroptera > Vespertilionidae > Myotis > Myotis davidii. Next base: position 615,646 of record NW_006291820.1, read on the forward strand.
GAGGGTGTGCAGCTGGAAGGGTGTGCAGCTGGGAGGGTGTGCAGCTGGAAGGGTGTGCAGCTGGGAGGGTGTGCAGCTGGAAGGGAGTGCAGCTGGAAGGGGGTGAGGCAGGGAGGGGGGGGAGCTGGGCGGGGGTGAG
>NW_006291820.1:617027-617405 GCF_000327345.1 Myotis davidii
GGAAGGGTGTGCAGCCTGCCTCCTCCACTACCTGGGCCTCCAGCGGGTGGGACATGAGGGTGTGCTCCCCCTACCCCCAGCAGCTGGTGCTTCAAGCCCTGGGTGAGCCCCGCCCTGGGCCGTGGGGTGCTGTAGGCCTTCGCAGTAGGCTTGCACCAGCACCCCAAAGAGAGTCAGTGCTCTGTGCCAGAGTCGCTGGGGTCCTCCCCTCTTTTTCAGAGGATAACTGAACGGAGGAGGGGCAGCCCGGCTTAGTAACAGGCTATTGGTCTTTGTTTACCAGCCCACGAGGGGGACCTGCCCTCAGTGCAGCCCAGCGGCCTTCTCTCCGCTGCCAGTTCCGGTCCAGGCGAGTCCAGGGGGCTGCCCGCAGGATTA
>NW_006291820.1:618055-620369 GCF_000327345.1 Myotis davidii
CCGCCGCCGTGCTCTGCAAACCGCGGCTGTTTAATTAACGTGCAAATTGAGTAGATTAAATGACTCTAAATAATTAGCCACAGATCCTATAAACAGGATAACATATTTAATTAAGCAGCGATATAGATTTTGGAAACTGTTAATGTGTTTTAGAACGGCGGCTTAGATCTTTCACTTCCCCCCCGAACTTCAAACATGTACCTGCAGCCCTTAGTGGGTGGATAAATATCTGGGAACAAGATGACGCCTGTTCACTTGCACTAACGGAGTGTGGGTTTAACAGGAGCGGCCTGGCCCGCGCGGGCCCCACTCTAGCTGGGCTGGTTCTGGTGGTCTCTCTGCCCGGGGCGGGGGTGCAGCACCCCAATCTTTAACAGAGGAGGAAGGAGGATGCGGAGTGAGGGGGAACGAGGGAAGCAAGTGAAAATACAACCCAATTTCATTATATCAATCACATTTAATTGGCAATTTGTACAAGCAATGACCGGGCTGGCTTTAGGTAAAACTATTAGGCGACAGGCGGGCGTGCCACTAAAATTCTTGGTTAGTTAATTAGTGTCTGAACTGCGAGGGAAGGATCCTCAGATTTACTCTCTACAAAGAGAGAGCAGCCCAGACAATTCATTAGGCAGGCGGCTTGTAAATTAGAGCTAAGTTAACCTGATTTCCCTTAATTAAAACATCTTTTCTCGTTTACGATGTGGATATAAGTAGATCTCCAGGGTTTTGAATTTTCTGCAACAGCAGATGGTCAGCTAGAAGCAGATAATAGTTAACGCTTTCTCTGTACCAGATCCGAACAACGTGAGCCGCCGGCCCATCTGAGGATTAAAGAAGAGATAACAAAGAGTGTTAACCCTTCAGGGTCTTCCGCTCGGGGCTCCGGGCTCCAGGGAGGGGCTCTCCTGGCCTGGGGGACCTAGAGGGCACTGCGGCCTGGACACCAGGAACCCAGGCAGCAGAGGGGACAGGCTGTCAGAGGAAGTGGCCACGGGGCTACCTCCTGGGGAGGACGTATCAGGACGGAGGGGCCTGGTGGGTAGTGAGCAGTGAGGTGGCCCCTCAGACTCCCTCCCAGCGCCTGGCCACTGCCTACCATCCAGCCATCTCCCCGCCCAGCCGCAGTCCCCACAGGCTCGCTCCTTTTCGCCGCAGGTCATGATCCCAGCACCAGAGTCCCATCTGGGTTCTGAGCGCCAGCCTGGGCCTGGCTGACCAGTGGCCTTGTTCACGGTGTTCTGGGCCCGCACAGCCTTTCGCTGCTCCTGGACTCCAGCCCCTCCACAGGGTGGGGAGGAGGCCCTGTTGTGCGCGTGGTGTGTCTCCTGGGCCTTGTGCTCTGACAGAGACATTGCTCCCCTGAGGGACGTGTACAGGGTGCTGGGCCGGCCTGCACGCCAGCGAGGGGCCCTGGGAGCCAGCCTCCCTGAAGAATGGGGGTGAGTCTGGGAGGCCACCTGAGTGCAGAGTGTCCCCCATACGACCTCTGAGCACCAGCACAGAGACAAGCCAGGGCCAGGCCAGCACCCTGCAGGCTTCTGAGGAGCTGTTCTGAAAGGCAGCTCCGCCTAAGGCCACAGAGGAAGGTCCACTGGGCAGCCATCCCTCCCGGGGGCACTTTCTGCCCCTGGACCAGGGATGAGGAGCTGGGATGGCAGCTGAGATGCCGCCCCATCCCTTCTGTGCTGGCAAGGTCCCATCCCACACAGCGCGGGCCACATCCTCCCCTCCCCCAGGCCTGCCTGCTGCCCAGCCCAGGAAGCCCGGGCCCCTACCCCAGCCTGGGTCTGTGGGACCCCACGTTGGCTCGAGCCCTGCCTGGAGGCTACTGGCTCGCTGGTTTAGAGGAGAGAAGCCACCTGGATCCTGGCTGCTGGGAGCCTGTCCCAAGGTGACTGGGCTTTGGTGTCTGGTGGGGAGGCGAGGCTGTTGCAAATGGCTCACAGGAGGGCAACACGGCGCAGATTGAATTTATAAAATACAAGGCAGCCACTGGAGCTAAAATTTTATTGTTTATAAAATATTAACCTCCTTATTACTTTTCATTGCATTTCAAATAAAGCACAGCAAATTAGGGGCAGCCTCCGAAACAAACCCACGGGTGATTAAATCAGGGATGAGTTAGAAGGGAAAAGTTGAGAAAGAGGAGCTGGAGGATGAGGAGAGGGAGCACAGGGGAGGCGGACCTGGGTGGAAGGGCAAAGGGGTCTGTCCTGAGGCCTGGTTGGGGGAGAGGCCTCGGGAACTCCTCTCTGGGTGGGGCAGCCCAGGGCCCCGGCTTGCAGGGTGGGGAAACATCCTGTCTAAACAAGAC
>NW_006291820.1:622324-624488 GCF_000327345.1 Myotis davidii
CCCGGCCTCGTGGAGACGCGGCGATGGAAATGGGCGCATTGAGATGCGCGGTGCGCTCGGCACGGACTCGCTCTCGAGGTCAAGTGACGGACGGATTGTATGCTGCTTCATAATAATATTAATTAAACAATTTGCATGCTAATAAGGTAACAATTATCAGGGCCTCTGTTGAAAGATTCAGGTTATTACAACACGCCAATCTGAAGGCCAGGGGTCAGAGAGTGAGAGGCGAGCGAAATTTCAACTCAAATTAACATTCTGTCAGCTCCAGAAAATGGGATAAATAAAGTCGAATTAATTCATTATAATAAAGAGAGATGGGCGAGGGAGCCCAGCCGGTGCCCGCCCCTCCCGGACCCTCCCCGCGGGCGAATTGATTGCAGCTCTGTATTCAGAAACACGCGCCCCGCACACGCCTCCTCCTCGAGAGCCCACCGAGAGCGAGGCACCGATGGCTGCGGGCAACACGGAGACGGATGGACAGGGTTTACATTTAGTATTTATAGAGAAAGAAATTAAATTATGGCGAAAAGTAGTGCTCTTGGCCCCTGACCTCAGAATTAATCCTCGCATCGTTTTTCTAGGCCCCGCATTCCAGGTCTCCTCTCGGCCTGGCCTGTGTGGGGCCTGGGCCCCAGCCTCTGCGTCCCCTCAGCCCCAGCGAGGACAGGGAGGAGGGTGATGAACTCCCAGGTGGCCCTGCTCCGGGCTGCAGGCTGGTGGAGAAGAGAGCCGGTGCGCGGGGTGGAAGGTGCCCCCCTTGCATCCTTACCCCTCCCGGAACCTGGACACACAGAGAGGAGGGCTGGCACGGGGTGGGCCGCACAGTTGCCCTGCCCTTCCCTGCGGGGCGGCGGGCTCCCGGTTTAGCAGCCTGGCCGGGCCACTTACACCAAAGGCCAACTTCTCTGTGGCTCTGCCCCGGCCGCGGTGAGAGGCTGCAGGCAGCCGGCTCCCTGGACCTGTGAGGGAGCCCAGGAGCTGCCTTCCTCCGGCTTCAGGCGCTGGCCTGGGACCAGGTCCAGGCACCCGGGGCGGAGGCGAGATGGGACCACCCCACGGACAAACTTTCTTACCAAGGGTCGTCCGCATCTCACGGTCTTTCCCTTCTGCCACAGCCCTCACTTGCTGCTTATTTAAGACTGTGTCCTCCGTGATTTAGCTCTGAGTCTATCAATATTTTATAGTGGAGAAGGGAGTGACACTTGTCTGAGAACGTAAGTTAATTACAATAAATGGGTTGGGTACCTTGGCCTCATTCTTGAGAGTCAAATCGAGATGTTTGGGGGGTTTTTTGTTGTGTGTTTTTTCCATGTGTGTTGGGGGCCTCATTGGCTGCCACCCCAAAGTTCCTTTCCTTCCCCCCTGGCCTGTCCCTCTTCCTGGGGCCATTTCACCCCCTGGGGTGAGGCAGGGCAGGGGCCTCCTCAGCCACCCCTCTCTGCTCCTATAGACTGGGCGCTGCCAGTCAACCAGAGGCACGGAGATGCCTCCACCGACAGGGCTGCTGCTGCAGGAGACTCCTCTTTGGGAGTCTCGGGCCTCCCTCCTCCTCCCCTCTCTCCCGCCGCCTGGAGCCGGAGCGGAGAGGAGAGGAGAAGCCCTTGTAGTTTTAAATTCAATGTGACAGTTTCGGAAAGAGCGGATGATGAATCTCCTATTATTGGATCAGTCTATTTGCCGCTCAATGTCTCTCTGTAATTGGAGCAACATCACTTTAAAGGTTCAGAGAGTACAGCATTTCTGGTGAAAAATCCCCACAACACGCGGTGGATGTTTTAAAGGGAAATCTATTAGTGATTTGCGGAGGGGCGGGAGCCGGTGGCGGGGAGGCCGGCTGGGCTGGCGGGGACTGAAGTGGGGGCTCGCCAGGGGCCCCTGCCCGGCTGCTCCCCGCGCCTGCGCCCCTCCCTCCCTGTGGCCCCCTCCCCGGTCTTGTTGTGACAGTTCCTGATACTGTTTATTGAGGTGCATGTCAGGTATAATTAGCAATCGATATGGAAAACGTTTCCTTGCACCCAGCACGCCTGTGACGTCAGAGCCGATTAGCGCTTCTTATTGGTCCCAAATTCCCCGGGCCGCGGCTAATTATCGGGAGCTTGATGTTGATAAAGTAAAGCGCCGCGCGCGGGCGAAGCATGTGTAGGGCTCCGGGTCCCTGTCC
>NW_006291820.1:625435-627588 GCF_000327345.1 Myotis davidii
CCGCCGAAGGGCTGTGTGCCCAGCCTGCAGCGGAAGAGTTTGTTTGTTTACCTTCAGCCTGTAAAATACTCAGAGGGAAACAGGTATTTATTCATTGCTTTGCAGGATGGGGCAGCTTGAGGAAGCGGGGCAGAAACTTAAACAATTAAACAGTTTGAGAGGGGAAGGTGTCCGTCATGTAATGTCCGTTATATCTTTCTCTTTTCTCTTTTCCCGGAATTTGATTTTTATTCGGAGACTACCAGTGGTATTCTTTTTAAAAATACAGCGTCATTTTGGTGGATTATTTATTCAAGATGAATTGTGCATGATTAGGCGTTTCCCTGAAGTACAGAAATGATTGTGGCGGTGAGTGCGGGGTCAGTGTGGGCACTGGCCAGACCGGCTCCGCAGGGACAGCTTTGTCTGAACCCTAACAAGTGCCCGGTCCTGTGCATGGCCTCTGCTCAGGGCCCTTTGGTTTGTAAATCCTCTGTGGGATTTCTTCTGAGTGTTCTGATGACATTTCTCCCGAACACAGTGATGAATAATCCTGGTGCCCATGCAGCCGAGTTTGCACCCTCAAAAAAAGTATTTTAAAAAGGTGTGTGGGAGGAAAGGCAGTTACAATTGTGGAGAGGTTGCAACTTCATACCCACACCATGGCACCGACAGGCTGCAGTGGCCTGGGCTCCCTGTGGCCGCAACAAAGAATCGGAACCTGAGCCTGAGCCGGGGCTGGGGCTGTGCTGTGCTGGAGCCGGGGTCCGGGCTGCGTTCCCCCCAGTCCTGCAAGCTCCCCAAGGACCAGGCCTGAAGAGAGAGTGGGAGAGGCAGCTGGCTCCTGCTTCCCTGCCTCCCCCACCCCACCCCAAAGCCAAGCGAGCTGGTTGGGGGGCCCGTTTCAGAGCCCTGGCCTGAAGGCTCCAGAAGGAGAAGGGTGTGAGTGTGGGGGGGGGGCGCGGGGAGGCTACTGAAACTCCCCTCCTCCCCCTCCCCCAGTTGGGCTCAGCTCCCCAGGCCCTTCTGGAAGAAGCATCCAGGCTTCCCTTCAGGGGAAAGGCCGAAATCTGGGCTTCCACTCAGTCTCCCGGGGCCTGAAGACAGGTGTGTGAAGGGCACAGACCAGCCGCCTGGTGTCCTCGGTCAGACGGTCATCGCCAGGCCAGGCAAGCTGCTTAGAACAGGAGCTATGAGAAGTCAGGTGGGGCAAGGCCGTCCCTGCTCTCTCCCTCCTCCAGACCAGGAACCCGATGCCCCTGGTCAGGGGCCAGGCTGGCCCTGCCCAAGGAAGGGGCAGCTCCCAGTTCCTGAGGTGAGAAGCTAGAGTGGGAGCTGGCAAGGGGCCTGCTCTACCTCCTCTGGGTGGAAAAGATGCCCTTTGGAACCACCTGCATCCTGAGTGCGGACACCCAGCTCCGTGCTGGCCCGGCCGAGGTTGTGCAGGCCTGTCGGGGGAGCGGGGAGGCCCACAGCCCCAGCAAGCCTGCCGGCTCGGGCTCACCGCGCCTTCCTTTTCCCGCCTGGCTGCTCTAGGTTTGGTTCCAAAACCGCCGCGCCAAGTGGAGGAAGAAGGAGAACACGAAGAAGGGCCCTGGGCGGCCGGCGCACAACTCGCACCCGACCACATGCAGCGGGGAGCCCATGGACCCCGAGGAGATCGCGCGGAAGGAGCTGGAGAAGATGGAGAAGAAGAACTGAGCACAAAGCAAAAATAGATGAAGTTGTAAGGCTAACACCAAGCATGGGGCCAACGGTATTTTTAAGTCCGGGGGCTGAACAAAAGTATGAAAGAGAAGGTACTAGTCCAAGGGGAGTTGTATCGCCTTCGGCGCCGGCCCGCAGCTGCGTCTAGGCCGCCCCATGGACAAGGACCCGGCGGCCCCGTGTGCGCCCGGGGCGGCGGCGGCGGCAGAGCGCAGCGCTTCGGGCCTGCCCAAGGCCAGCCCGTTCAGCGTGGAGAGTCTGCTGTCCGACTCCCCACCGCGCCGGAAAGCCGCCCCGGCCAACGCCGCCGCCGCGGGGCTGGACTTTGCGCCAGGGCTGCCGTGCGCGCCGCGGACCCTCATCGGCAAGGGCCACTTCCTGCTCTACCCCATCACGCAGCCGGTCGGCTTCCTGGTGCCGCAGGCCGCGCTCAAAGGCGGTGCGGGTCCCGAGGCAGCGCCCAAGGC
>NW_006291820.1:627828-628443 GCF_000327345.1 Myotis davidii
CCAGCCCCGTGGGGGAACCAGCCATTTGTGGGGCCGGGGCCCCTGAGCCAGGCGCCGCGGCAGTAGCCAGCGCCCTGGATGGTGAGGAGGTGGACATGGACTGAGGGCGGCCCGGAGGCCTAGAGGAGCTCAGCTGCACCGCAGGGGCTCGGCCCCCGACTCACAGGCAATCAGGTGATCGGCTTAGAAACACTGCTTTTCCTCCCCCTTCAGCTTGGACCTAGTCAGCAACAGCAGGACTTGGGGTGAGACCCTCCTCCTCTCAAGGGAGGAGAAAGAAACCCTAACCCATAGTCCCCCAAACCACAACAAGAATCCTCAGCCTTGTAAAATGCAAAAATGTCTAAGAATATTTATATATGCACCATTTTTAATAAATAAAGCTGGTCAAACGCAAGCTCTCCCATCCATCTTTTTCAAATTTCGGAGTGTCCCTCCCCCTCTGGAGCCCCTGCTCCCCGCCCCCCCCCCCCAGGGCGGGGCAGGGCGGGGGCTCCTCACCGCCCCCCAAGGTCTGCGCTTAATGCCTCCTTTTGTGTGCGCGTGTGTGTTTGTGTTTTCTGATTGAACAAATTTATGCAGCCGCAGCTCCCCCGCTCCTGCCCTCCGCTTCCC
>NW_006291820.1:628522-630875 GCF_000327345.1 Myotis davidii
GGTGACGGCGGGGGCTGCCAGGGCCCGGCCGCTGGGCTCCTGCAGAGTTTTGATATGAAAGTAATTATTTTCCGGTGGCTGCTGCGGGGACTGGGTTTCTTGCCCAAAGGGTTATTATACATTACCGATTTCTAGTGATATGAAATCACATAAACTTCTTACAATAATAGAATTAGCATGAAAGGCTGGGGTGTCAAATTGAAATTGGAGAATAATAGCGCTGGCAGCTGGGGGAGTGCGCGCGCATATTGGAGCGGAGATGGGGAGTCGTGGGGCGGAATTTTCATGAGCTGCCTCTTTGTCAGCGCTCTTGTAGCCGGCTATATTAAGATAGATGCCCAATGATATCCCTCATTGTTCTGTCGCTTATATTGATGTTGCTGCGTTATCAGCCTATTGATCATGTGTCGCCTGTAATAGGACAGGCGCCGCCAACGCGCCTCTTTACAAAAGCAGTGCACATTTGTTCTAATAGGGTCCGGGTCCCGGGGGGACCCTCCGGGGCTTCAGGACATCTGCAGCGGAGAAATATTAGCAAACTTGGCTGGAGCCTGCAGCCAGCCCCTGGCCCCCTCCCCTGCCCGCAGCTGCCCCACCCCGAAGTGAACCTCCAGCAATCCTCCATCTACCCCCCCAAAAAATATTCCCAATCCCGGGCCCTGGTCCTTGGCGCTTCAAAAGCCCCCAATTCCCCACGAAATTGGGATCCCAATTATTAAAACCATTAATTCCACTGAGGCTGAGCGCGCGGAATGATGTTTACAGCCTCGTTAAATATCCCTGATCCCTCCTGGTCATCAGGCCTTTATTTGCAAATAAATTGCGAATAATCAGAAGGACAGCTTTCCTCCGTGCGCGGTGCAAATGAATTTCGGAGCCCGAGTCCCTTTAATAATATTTACATAATTTTCGCTCAGTGACTCTGATATTTGCTCTCTAGGAGACCGAGCTTATAGGAAAAATAATTAGATCAAAAGAAAAGTGAGATGGAGCTCGAGAGCAGGTTGCTGGGGTTGAGCCCTGGCCCTTGGCCGCTCCGGGACCGGTTCCTGGGGCAGCAGTGCCCCGTCACCACTGACGGGCTGCGCCCTGCCAACTCGGCCTCGTACCCTTTGTCTCAGGCAGTCCAGTCTGGCCTGGGCCCACAATCAACTCTCCCCTCTTCTCCACTCCCACCCCCATTAAACTGTATTTAAAGTGTCATTTAAATTATGAAATTGTAGCAGAAAATTGTGCGTAAAATGCCGGTTATTTTATCTAAGGTGAACAATTTGTCTGGCAGCGATAAATCGCCTCCTTCCTTCAATTTGCAGCTGTTCATTTTGGTGGCGGCTGTGCCGAGTGGGGGAGCCTCATGTTTAATGGATTTGCAGTTTGAATGCTGGAGTATCGCTGGCTGCACACTCGTGTCCTTAAGGTGAAATTACTGATTTACTTAAACAGTTTAGCTTTTTTCTGAAAGCCCCAAAAGCAGCAGGCTGTGTGATTCTAGACAAACTATCAATCGATCTGGTCGAGCCAGCCTCCAGGAGATGTGTCCTTCATGAATCATACTTTATGAATTCAATTTCTACCAGGAGAAATTTTCAATTTGAACGCCGGATCATTATGGGAGAGTGTAAATTGTTTTTGCTCTATTATGCATCCGACGCCATCATTTTTCTTTCTAATTACGGAGGTGTCAGGTCGAGCTGTCATGCAGGCGCTGATTTTCAATTTAACTGATCATCATACATTCATTTTCCCATTTGATAAATCTGCTATCTAGACGGCTCGCCATGCCCAGAATATTAAGAGCCGAGCTGCAGAGAGGCGCCGTAATGGGGGGATGTGTATGCAGCAATAAGTGCAGATCAGGCAGTTAATTTAGCACCTCCTGATTCCCCATCTCCATTTCTCATTTCCAATTCTCCAAGGAGAGGAGCAGCCCAAAGGCTACGGCGCTCGGCTCTCCAGCCGAGGAGGAGAGGGGGAGCGGGAGCGGCGAGGCAGGGAGGAGGAGGAGGGGAGAGAGGAAAAACACCCTCCAAAACGCTTGTTTTCTATTACACAACTTCCAAATTAGGATATCAAGCTTAATTAATGCTAATTGAGTTCTTCAATACGTGTTATTTTTATTTAATAGAAACAAATTTGCACAATTAATTATCGACATAATTTCAAGAGTCTCATTTGCAAGGCGAGCTCTTCTGAATCAACTACCCCGAGTCAACTAATGATTTTGTTTTATTCTGCAGAAGAAAAGAGAAAGGTTCCCCACCCACCCCGCACCTGTGATGCTGGCTGTAGATTTGGGGTGGCCCGGGAGGGCTAAGTGGGGGGTTGCTAGGGGACGGCGGGGAGGGGGTGGGGT
>NW_006291820.1:633324-633681 GCF_000327345.1 Myotis davidii
CTCCCTCCCCAGGAAGGGAGCGGCGTCCGCGTGAGGGTGTTGCAGTAATGAAAAATCAGAGCGGTTAAATCGTAAAATTTGGATTAAGAAGCTTGAATTTAATACACACGCACCACATTTATTAAAGCATTAGAATAATTGAAATTTGCTGCGGCAGCCGTCCAATCTGTTTAAATAATTCTATGGGTGTCTTGTTGTGATAAAAGATTATCTAGAATTCTATTAAAGGCGCAGAAGCCTGCTTTGTAAATCCTATTTGGGGACTTTCAATAACTATCGATAATCTCATCTGCACAGAACCCCCGCCTCTCGGCGTTATCGTAAAGTTTGCAGCGCCTCCCGGGCAGCGCGGGGAAG
>NW_006291820.1:635011-635737 GCF_000327345.1 Myotis davidii
ACTCGCCTCCACGCAGCTCAGCCCCTTCCCTGGGGAGCCGCGTCCCCAAGGTCCCGCCGGCCCCCGGACCCAGCCCCGCGCCTCGCTGTGATTAGACAGCTCGCGGGACTGTCTGCGGCCGCCTCTTTCCTGCTAATTATCACCTTATGAAAAGTGTTTCATTAAGAAACTCTGCTTTTGATTAATTATCGACAGAATGCTGACCAGAAAGAAATGAAATTAATCTCTGACCCCGTCTGGGTAACACTGGAAATTCATCACATATCCTTTTAATATTGAAACACAGCGCAGAATTTTAATAGAAAATATTGTTTTTCCAAACCTCCAGTCTTTATTAATGCCCCTGGGCAGGGAAAGATATTGCTGCAATATAGCAGCCTTTGTTCATTTTAAATTTATTAAACATAATGCACTTCATTTTCAAACATTTTACTGTTTCTTTTTAATTTCACTCAGTGTAAGTACAGAATAAAACCTTTTTAAACATTTAAGATATTGAAAACCCATATACGGATGTATAACGGGAACACTCCGGCCATCAAATAAATTTAAGTAGAAGCAATTGTAATTTTAAGCTCCGAAGTATTATCCCCTTCAGACATCGAAGCAGCATCAGTAACGTCAAATGAAAGTGCGAGGGGGGGAGCTCGGGCCGCCCTGGCCCCAGACATCCTGGGACTCGGCTACTCGGCGTCCCCGGGTCCCCAGGTCCCTGGGGCTGCGGCG
>NW_006291820.1:635818-636971 GCF_000327345.1 Myotis davidii
CCCCCTCTCCCTCCAAGGCCCTCCCTGGACAGGACTCCGGCTTTCCGGAACCAGCAGGTTTTTCTTTCTTTCCTGAGTCACGCAAGGCTGCCCCCACCCCAGCCAGGGTGCTGTCGGGTCAGCCCACGGAGGTGGGCACCCCAGGAGTTCCCAAGCCTGGGGGAGGGGGCTCCCTGGAAAGCATGCCCCTCCCCCTCCTTCCGGCCGCTGCTGCCTGAGGAGCTGGGGGGTGGGGGGAGAAGGGGGCACCTATTCTCACTCCCAGTGCCCAGTGCACCTCCCCCCGGCCCCTCTCCCAGGACTCCAAGCCCCTGGTAATGAGCCATGAAGTGTGAGAACTTCCTGAGACCTCACCTCCCTGATGCCGATTCCAGATGTGGGAGGTGGGCGGGCCCAGCCGGCCGCTCTGTTCCCACCAAAGCATCCAGGACCCAGGTTCCAGAATCCGGCGAGATGGGAGCAGGCAACTTCTCCACTGAGAAATTACTCTTTCTATTTCTCGTAGCGCTGCTGGTGCCCTATTTCACGCACGGCAACCGGGATATTACTTCTAAAACACTATGAAATGCCAGGTCCTGTCCTCTGCGCTGTTTCAGAGGAATTCCATTTTCTCTGAACGGTGAGACGCTCCAGCCTATCTTTGGGGGCTGATCCCTGACCCCCGGGGGGAAGAGGACAATTCTCAGGGATTGTCTAGAATCGAGAGCCTGGTGTCCGGGCCACACACTCCTGTCCCTTCGCCCCGGCACGCAGAGGCGCTGAGGTGAACTCAGCAAACGTGTCTCCCCGGCTCCGATCCAGTGTTGCCCTTTGTAGCAGCCTGCGCCCGCGCCAGGCTCACCCCCGGCCTAGGCGAGTGACTACTTACAAGGTTATCTGTAATCTGTCCACCTGGGGGACTCTTCTGATCCCCGATGCCCCCCCCCCCACACTCTTCTGCTTGATGTCCTGATATCATGGAGAAGCTGCTAGAAAAAATGTTTCTCTCTCCCTCCCACCCCCTTGCTTTGTGATCAGATATTCCATTGACCAGACCCAGCGCAGACACCTCTGTGGTCAGGCCTGGGGAAGATGCTGGGAAATGTCTGGCCCTCGGTTTGAGCTGAGATGGCTGCAGGGACCAGAACAGGCGGCTGGGAACCAGGGGGAGGCG
>NW_006291820.1:655630-656046 GCF_000327345.1 Myotis davidii
GTTGTTCATTTTAAATTTATTAAACATAATGCACTTCATTTTCAAACATTTTACTGTTTCTTTTTAATTTCACTCAGTGTAAGTACAGAATAAAACCTTTTTAAACATTTAAGATATTGAAAACCCATATACGGATGTATAACGGGAACACTCCGGCCATCAAATAAATTAAAGTAGAAGCAATTGTAATTTTGAGCTCCGAAGTATGATCCCCTTCAGACATCGAAGCAGCATCAGTAACGTCAAATGAAAGTGCGAGGGGGGGAGCTCGGGCCGCCCTGGCCCCAGACATCCTGGGACTCGGCTACTCGGCGTCCCCGGGTCCCCAGGTCCCTGGGGCTGCGGCGGCTGAGCCCTTCCAGCTCCTTGGTTCCAGGCTGGAGTGCTGGTCGTGAGGGGCCCCCCTCCCTCCTCCC
>NW_006291820.1:656548-658665 GCF_000327345.1 Myotis davidii
CTGATATCATGGAGAAGCTGCTAGAAAAAAATGTTTCTCTCTCCCTCCCACCCCCTTGCTTTGTGATCAGATATTCCATTGACCAGACCCAGCGCAGACACCTCTGTGGTCAGGCCTGGGGAAGATGCTGGGAAATGTCTGGCCCTCGGTTTGAGCTGAGATGGCTGCAGGGACCAGAACAGGCGGCTGGGAACCAAGGAGAGGAGAGGAACTTCCAGCCCCTCCTCCTCTGCAGGCCCCCAGCTGGGCCTGAGCTGCCTGCCCGGGAGCTGGGAGCAGTGGGTGAGGGAGTCAGAGTGAGCCCTGGGGAGGTCTGTAGAGTCCACACAAGCCGGGACACTGCAGGGTGTGTGTGTGTGTGTGTGTGTGTGTAAGGAGGCTTTCCCTGCCCCTAAGCGAGGAAGCGCAGTAACTTGGAAATAATATCAGATTCCCCTTTGCTCCTCCCTTTACACAGTCTCCTGCCTTCCAGCTCCTTTGGCTGAGGCCACTCTCCCTAGTCCCTCAGAGAAGTGGGAGGTGACCCCAGAGGTCCAGCTTGGCCATTCCGACCGCCTGCCCAGGAGCTGGGCTCCACCTGTCCAGGGCGAGACCAGGGGAGTCCAGCAGAGAAACACTGGGGGCCTGGCCTGTGAGTTTCACCCCCCCCCCTCAATCTAAACTAACAACAAACAACGTACAGAGGTTGGGGCTGTGGCCAAGCCTTGCCCAGGCTGGATATGCTGGCGTCCAGGGCTCCCAGGCTGTGTCCTGCCTGCTTGGCCTCCTGTGGGCGCCGGGTGCAACCACGTGGAGGGTCTCCCTGCCTGGCCCATACCTTGCAATTCTGTGGATTTGGGATCCAAGGTTGCTCTGCTTCAGGACCAGGAAAACGCATCACTTGGTCTCAGCTCCAGGCTCCCCGCTCCCCCCAATCCCTACACTCTCTCAAATTTCCTGTAAGCAACTGCTTGCTGGAGTTAAGAATCTCTCTTTCAAAAAAAAAAGATAACAAAGTGATTTAAAGATAATTAATTGCATTAAACTATTGACTAACTATCTCACTCAATAGTAATTCATTTAGAGAATATTAAAATCGGAGGAACAATAATAAAATTGATGCCAGTTCCCACAGGGAGGGAGATGGCCAGCAAATTGGATACTTTTCTTAATCTGGCGTAAATAATAACACGCCGGCTCCCTCCTCTCTGCGGCCAATTCCCCTATCATTTATTCCAGACGCCGAAGCCGGGTTCATAATTGATATCAGTTACTCAGTGAGTGCCTTTCCATTTGTTCTGGTTATCCCTGGTAATTGCCAAGTTCGGCCTCTCGGAGCTGAGGTCTGGCTTTGCTGGGGCCCCTCTGGCTCCCCCAGCTCCCTCCGCCTGGTTCCCCACAGGCAGGCAGCCGTGGGGCTGAGCCAGGCTGGGAGTGGGGGGCTCTGGCAGCCACCCCCCCCCCATGTTTTTCTCATTCCTGACAGTTTGTCAGTCCTGGGACAGAGGCACACAGGCCCCAGCCCTGCCTTGGGACAGTGCAGACTTAGGGGGACCTGGGTGGCTGGAAGATGCCTGGGCACGGACCACCCAGAGCTACCCTGCCACCCGTGAGAGAGGACGCACTTGGTGGCAAACCCAGGGTTAAGAGCTCAGCAACAACCCATTTTTGTTTGAAAATTGGTGGATGGAAGTGATGAATCCCAAACTGACATCTGGGGAAACCGTGCTCTGGAGCCTGGAGGAGTTTCAGGGGCTGGAGGGAGGGCTGGGCGGCTGAGAGGGCGCCGGACTGAGGTGGCTGAGCTGGGTGGGCAGGAGGGGAGAGGGCAGAGCGCAGCCCCAGGCCCCATGGACACGGCCCAGCCCGGAGCCCTGGCAGCGTCCATCCCGAGATGGCTGTTTCGTTATTTATTCACTTATTTATTCACTTATAAAGTGTTTACTTAGCTCAGTGCAGATGTAACATCTCATTTACAGCGTGGCCTCGGGGCATAGAAACAATTGGCAACAAGAGAAACTCCGGAGAATTAGAGAAAACACAACAACACGAGCTGGGGTGGGTGGCGCTGCCGGGAGGAGCAGGGAGAGGGACCGAGAGCCAACTGGCAGACGGACGGGCGGACACTCGGGTGGAGG
>NW_006291820.1:659067-659393 GCF_000327345.1 Myotis davidii
GCGGGGCGCAGCCGTCAGGGCGCTGACGGGAGGCAGCTGTGGCTGTTTAACTGGGAGCTGGTTGCCCGGCAACCCGAGGCGGCTCATTACCGCGGCCACAGTGATTAACCAAAGAAGAAAATAAAAAAATAAAGGAGAAAAAAATGGGGAAAGAAAAAAAGTACGAAAGAAAAAACCGGGGGAAAGGCGGGCATGTGAAAGTGAAAATGGATTATTTAATTAGCTAATTGATAATCAACCTCTTTTTAATTATTCACTTAATTTAAAGAGTGTAACTACGACGCTGCCCTCATCAAGCTGTTGATGTGCTGCCAGGATTTCAGAGC
>NW_006291820.1:660775-661925 GCF_000327345.1 Myotis davidii
ATAGGGCAAAGGAAAAGGAGTTTAGGCTTTAGAAGTGGCAAACTGTGGGAAGGAAAATATATGGGGGAAACTAATGGACAATCAAGGCTGTTTTACTAAGATTTGCCTTATAGATCCCATCTCTCTTCTAGGAATCACTGGTAGCGAAGAGCATTCTACCCTTCCTGCTATAGGGTGGGCACCTTTTTCATGGGAAATTTTATATACAAAAGAGGAGGTCACAGAGCCCTTTCTGCATCTGCTGTTCCTCTCAAATGTTTTCAGTGAAAAATAATCCTTATGACAAAGTGACATACTTTAGGGGGCAGCACATTCTGATCCCCTATCATGCATCCAAGGCAGATTAAACTCTACCTCTAATATCAGCTTTTACTATTGATCCATTCAGCTGATACTCATTAAGCACATTCTATATGCCAGTGAATGTGCTAAGCCTGCCCCATAATCTACTTCATTCAATTCTTTCAACCGGCTCCTACCTTCCCGAGAGCGGTCCGGCCCAGGAGAGGGCCACTCAGCTCTCCCCAGGAGGGCAGCGCCACCCCGGAAGGGCGGGAGGCTTTGCCAGAAGGGCCCGGGGTCCTTCCTCCCCGGACCTGCTTGCCTTACCCCAGCCTCCGTGTCCCGGTCCCCGGCCGGGCTCAGTGTGGGGGGCAGGGGCGGGGCAGGCCCCCCAGCGTGGACGGTGCTGGGCGCTGACAGGGCCTCTGCGGGGGCTGAGCCCAATGTCCTGGGACTTCACATGTCATCTGGGGCCATGCTCTCCAAAACCTGAGCAGAGGAAAGCGAGGAGACCTCACGCGGTTTGGGGCCCAGCCAGAGTGCGGGGAGATGAGGAGGGCGGTAGATGGACAGGCGGAGGCATCAGGCAGGCCGAGGCCGAGGCCCGGCGAGCGGGAGGGGCTGGGAGGGCATGGCCTGGCTCAGGGCTGAAAGGCGGCTGGTGCTGTCCAGGTGTCACCTGTGCCTGTGGCTGCAGGGAGCTGACCCCCCAGTTGTGCCCCTTCACCGCAGGCAGGAAGGCCAGCCCTGGGTCCCTGTTGGGGGCAGTGGGCGGCTCTGAAGGATCCGATCCGGACGGACGCCATAGGAGGGCTGAGGCCTCTGCTGGACCCCTCCATCCACCCCGACCCCCCCCTCCTCCCAGGAA
>NW_006291820.1:662215-664651 GCF_000327345.1 Myotis davidii
AGGGTGCTGGTCTTGCCTTGGCCCTCTGGTGGCCGGGAGCTCCAGCTAGAGCCCTGGCCAACCTCCCCTCTGCATCCTCCCCGCACCACCACCTGCACCCGCACCCCCACCCGCACCTTCCACCCAGGGCAGAAAGGCCACTGCTGCCCTGGGAAGCCGGGCCACATCTAAGGCCATTCCGAACCTCGCAGGTTCACCTGAGCAGGTGGGCGCTTCCCGGGGACAAGGCTTGACCTCAGAGAGTGAGGTGTTTGCCCGGTGGCGTGGCTCAGTGGCTGAGCGTCAACCTATGAGCCAGGAGGTCACGAACCAGGAGGTCAGGGTTCGATTCCTGGCCAGGGCACAGGCCCGGGTGGTGGGCTCGATCTCCAGGGCGGGGTGTGCAGGAGGCAGCCGATCCATGTTTCTCTCATCACTGATGTTTCTCTTTTGCTCTCGCTTCCGCTCTGAAATCAACAACAAAAATATTTTTTTAAAAAGAAAGTGAAGCGTTTACCAGTAGAGACAGGGTCATAGAGGAGGTGAAGGTAAAATGAGGTCTCGAGGGTGGGCCCTGCTCCAGTGGGACTGGGGTCCTGCAAGAAAGATCAGGACTCGGACAGAGGACCAACCCTGTGGGGACCGCGGAGGAGACGGCTGTCCACCACCACCAGCCCCGGGAGACAGCCCGACCTTGGTCTCGACCTCCGGCCCCCGAGCCCAGGGCGCTGCGCTTCGGGCCTAAGTCCCACCCAGTCGGGGTGTACGTCCCTGTGGCCTTGGCAGGCCATATACCTTATGTCACCGGGGGCACGCAGGCCTGACCGAAAGGCCCCCTTGGTGGTGGCTGTTGTCAGTCTCACCTGGGCTCTGAGGTGGCGTTGGGGTGGGTTCTGAGCCCCAGGCCTCAGTGTCCTCATGGGGAAAGTTGCCCCCTTGGGGCCTCTCCAAGGACTGAGGGCCCTCTGTCCCCCAAGATACCAGGCTAGGGCAGAGGCGAGGCGGGGTCCCCTGTGCTCCCTGGGGAGGAGGCAGGGGCTCCGGCCCTCTCTGTCCCCTGGGGCTTTGCGCTGGGCTGTCGGAACGGCAGCCAATGTCTGTCCGGCAGGAAGAGGCCGGTGTGGCCGTGGCCGAGCTCCTAGGCAAGGATGTGCCCAGTGTTTGCTACCGATGACGCAGAGGTGGACTGTGGGATGTGGCCCGTTCTCCCTGCCCTGTCCCTCCTCCCTGCCCCAGGCAGGCATCCTGGGCGCTGGGGCGGCGGGAGGGGTGGGTTTCTGCAGCCTCAGTGAGCCGCACCCAGCTCCAGGCAGGTGTCACCTACCTCACTGCAAGGCGGGCTTGGGCATGTGCAGAGTCCGCCTGGCCCAGCTTGGCGGGGACGTAGGGAGGGAGGGGTGCAGCCATGCCCCAGGGAAGGGGCGGTCCCAGACTCTCCCGCTTGATCACAGCCGCACATGGTGGGAGCAGGGGAGAGGGGTGCGCCCCCAGCCAGCCCACCTCTTTCTAGGCCTCTCCTTTCTGGGGTGCAGCTTCCCTGTCTGACCCTCAGGGCACAGTCCCTGCCCCACAGGTGAGCCTGTCACCTGGAACCACGTCTGGGTGGAAGGACTCGGCCATGGGCGAGGAGTCGGGGAGAGCGGGCTCAGGAAGTAACACGGGGCTGCCGGTCAACACGCAGCGTCCAGGAGGCCTCCGGCGGCCTGCACGGTGCGTCAGGCCTGATCTCAGTCCTGCGCTGGTTCCCGTGGGGTGACCCTGCTCGGCAGGCAGGTGTGGGGCTCCGTCCTGAAGGAGTGAGGTCATGCTGGCTGCACAAGGGCGAGCCTGCGGCCCCCCCGGTGGAGGTGACCACTGCACCCTGTCTTCTGCCTTCCCCTGGGGCCCTTTCTCCCTCTGACTGCAGATCCGCAGGAACCACCAAATTAGTTCTGAAAAAATTACCCCTTCCTTCCCCTGCTAATCCCCTAACTCCCGTAATTAAGTCGATGGTAGCCTGAATTGTTCTAAACATCTTTTGGGGGATTATATATTTTAATCATCATTATCCAATGAATATTTGATTATATAGTCATCATATGATCAAGAGTAAAAATTATAATCCAAAAAGGGGGCATTTAAATACACTTTAGACGACAGGCGTTTGGTAGAGGGCCTTAGAGGGCGAGGGGCCGGACTCCGCGATGGGGCCTCTGGCAAGGACTTGCGCTGCCTCCTCTGTGTGAGGAGAAGACCGCGACCTCAGAGAAAAGAGCACCAGGCTGTGCCCGCCCCTCTTCCTGGGCGAGACGGTGTCGACTGGAGCTGTTCTGCAATGATTTCTGGACATGTCGTCCGGCTTTGGGTTTCGGCCGTGTCGCGGGAGCCTGGAGCTGGCCACGTGACAGGCTCGGGGCCTGGGCTGGTGCTGTCCATGGGATCTGCCCAGCTCCCTGCCCTGAGGCCATGGTCGGCTCT
>NW_006291820.1:664783-666608 GCF_000327345.1 Myotis davidii
GTGGACAGACAGACAGACGGCAGCAGCTGAGAGGAAGGAGTCTGGGCCCTGCCTCCCTGCTTGTCAGCTGTGTGGCCTAAAGCAAATTGCTTAACGACTCTGTGCCCTGGAGATTTAGGGCAGTGGTCGGCAAACTGCGGCTCGAGACTAGGGCGTGGTGGGATTGTGGGAGCGCTGAGTGAGGTGCCGCTGTGAGTGCATAGATAGCTCCTGGCAGTGGCTGCACCTCCCCAAGGGTGTGCTGCTGTCAGTAGCTTAAAGGGTCCACCATGGAAACTGCCGGAGGCCTCCAGGTCCCCACGTCCAGCCTTCTCTGTCTAAAGCAGGGGAAACTGAGGCCCCAAGAGAGGCGGGAGAGAGCGGGGCCAGGCGTGTGCTCCTTCCCTCTGCCCTCCCTGCCCCCAGAGCTGCTGTGTGCGTGACACTGGGTAGGTAAGGGATGCCCGCACTGCGCCCCTGCTCTGGCTGCTGCATGCATCACACTGGGGGTGGGTGGGTAGGGTGCCCGCATGTGCCTCCACTGCACCTGCTCCAGCTGCCGTCTGTGGGGGCTGCTCAGCTTTATGGGGACCCACCTCGCCCAGGGACCTGGCCGGCCGGCAGCTCAGAGAATAGCTGACTCTGCCCCCTCCTTTCTCACTCTGTTTTCTTCTGACAAGGAGTTCACCTGTCTCCTGGCATCACAGGGAATCTGGAAAGCGCACACGTGGGGCCATAAAACAGGAAAAGCACCCTAACATTCCAGGTCGCAAGTCCGATTTGGTTTAAAATCCCCCGAAGCCCTAGCTGGTATGGCTCAGTGGATAGAGCGGCGGCCTGCAGACTGAAGGGTCCCGGGTTCGATTCCCGTCAAGGGCACAGGCCAGGGTTGAGGGCTCGATCCCCAGTAGGGGGCGTGCAGGAGGCAGCCAATCATTGATTCTCTCTCCTCACTGATGTTTCTATCTCTCTTCCTCTCTGAAAGCAATAAAAATATATATACTTTTTAAAATCCCCGAGGCTTCCCATTCACTACCTAATAAGGGCCAGGCACTCAGGCCCTGCACAGACTGCAGCCCCCCGAGGCATCGGCACACTGTCCTGCCGCTCACCCCACATCCGCTGCCCGGCATGCCCTTCCTCCTCTCCCTGCCTGGCCAGCTCCTGCTCCCCTCAGGCCCCACGCCAGTGCCCCCTCCTCCGGGAAGCCTTCCTGGATTCCCGCAGATGGGACCGCTGGTTTCCTTGTCAGTCCCGCACCTGACCTGATCTGCATTCCACAGCGAGGCCGCCCAGTGCACCCATCTTGCAGATGAGGACACTGAGGTCCGGGGAGGGGCATCGACGTGTGCAGGTCAGCCCACGGGTCCAGGGTACCTCTTCCTGTCCGGCCACCATCCCTGGGCACCCGGCCCCCTGGAGGCCCTGGCCGTGCCCTCCACCCAAGGCCTCCGGTTGCATGGTGCCTGCCCGTGGCTGGCGAGACCATGCTTGGTCCCCTCTATTGACGTCTGCTGAAATCATTTGAGACAAAGTTACTGCACAGACATTAGAGCCACTTTTCAGAGCGAAACATCTGTCATTTAGCGCTATGACGCCACAGGGACGCGCTTTACAACTATCTTGTTGCACTTAATTTATTTTCTCCGAACACTTCGAGGCTGGGGCGCTCCTGGGTGTGCCGCGTGGGCAAATCCGGCCCCCCGGAACAGGGTCGCGCCGACCCCTGTGAGGGGCCCTCCCAGGGGCTCAGGCCCCTGATGGATTGATTCCTCTGCAGACCTGCCAGGGGCCGTGAGAATGCTGCTGGGCCGCCTTCCCTGCCCCCCCCAACCCCCCCCCAATG
>NW_006291820.1:666662-668563 GCF_000327345.1 Myotis davidii
CGCTGAGGCCGCTGGGAGGGGAGGGCCTGCTCCCCCCGCCTCTCACTGCTGTCCCCCCAGAGCCCGAGCCCCCATGCTGGCCCCCGTCCCGCGTGCCCCTCCAGGACACAGAGGCTGCAGAGCCAGTGCCTGCCCAGGGCACACGGGCGAGCCCACCTTGGAGAAGCTGACATGGAAAGCCCTTCCCCGCCTCACGCCCAGGCCCTCGTGGCTCCTCTGAAGAGAGAGAGGCTCCGACACCTGCCGGGGCCACACGGGGGGCGGCTGAGCCGGGTGTGAGGCAGAAGCCTGTGGCCCTGCAGGGGACCCTCGCGGGCTCTGCCTGCCCAGGGGGGCTGGCCAGGCTGCGGGAGGGCAGGCGGAGGCTGGACAAGTTGCCGTGGGGCTGAGAGTGGCCCCACCCCCATCCTCGTGCCTCTGACATGAGCAGTCCTGCTCAGCTGAAATTTAAGGCCCGGCCCTCCTGGCCACCTGAGAGCCACCAGCCAGCAGTGGGGACCCCTGATTCAGGGACAGGTATGGCAGAGAGAGAAAGGAGAGACCAGCTTTCCCCGCTCACCTGCCCCGTGGCGGGTCCTCCCTCCTCCCCAAGCCTCCCAGGACACCTGGGCGCACCCACGGCCCCTCTGCGGCTCTGTCTGGGCCTCTTCGCTGGGAACCCCTCCCAGGCGTGCAGGACGCAGCTGCGGGCCCCCACCCCGGTGTCAGCCGCCGTGCTCAGTGTGTTTCCGCATCACATTGAGGGGGATCATCACGTGTGCCGGGTGCATCCAAGGGCATAAGGACGGGGTGCACTTGGGTGGTGTAGGTACAGGTGAGGTTGAGTGTAGGTGGGGGTGGGTGTAGGTGGGGGTGGGTGTAGGTACAGGTGGACTCTTCCACTCCAGTGACCCACCGTCCTGGGAGGGGAACGCCTTCCTCCCAGAAGGACCCTCTCTCTCCCAGGGGCTGGGCAGAGACGACGCAGGCAGGCGGCGACGGGCCCGGATGCAGGGGTCACGCGGGCAAGTTGTTCTCTCCCGGCCGCTTACGCTTGATTCGCAAGATGGTCTCAGCCTGGAGGGGCGGCCGGGGCCAGGCGCCTCCTGAGCAGTGCCCCCACCCAAGGGCATGAATAATTTAGTCTCTAATTAAAAGTGAGGTCAAGCCATGAAAAATGGCTGGACGTCCAGCGGCACCGGGAGGCACGACACGACTGGCCGATCCGAGGCAGGCGGCCGGGGGCTCTGGGTGACACCCCACACCTTCTGGGCCTGTGAGGGGGTCCCCAAGTGGGAGGAGTGGCCGGCAGACCCAAGAGCCAGCCCTGGGTCTGCCCTGACGTCACCTCCACCATCGCCCCAGGGGCTCCCTGCCTAGCCCCCTCCACCTGGTATTCCCCAAGCGCACAGCTCTCTCCGCAGGTCTGCCTGGCTGGCTCTGTCACTCCATCCAGTCTCTGCTCAGAGTCACCCTGCAGGTCCCAGCCGGCTGGAGTGCCACCTGCCGCCCACACCTCCTTCACTCCAGCTAGATGACGGGCAGGGCCTGGGCCTGGGTCCCCAGCACCAAGGACAGCGCCTGGTCCGGGGCAGGGGGGCGGCGCGTCTCCCTCAGGAATCTGCCCTGGGGCCTGGAGGGGCTCTGCCCACTTCCTCTCCCTCTGCCCTGGTCAGCCCAGACCCAGAGTTCGGCCTGCGGTCCCTCCCCTGAAACTCACCTCTGTCCCTGTGCCGTCCCCTCTGCTCCGGACGATATGGGAGGGACGCCGGAGGGGCTGCCATGTGGGGTCCTGGCCAGGGCGGCCTCAGGGGAGCCGGCTCAGAGCACCCAGGTTCCTGGGGCATCAAGGCAACAGGGGCTCACAGCCCGGCCACCCCGAGGCTGAGGCTGCGGCTGCCTGGGGTCCCCATGAGGCGGGG
>NW_006291820.1:669642-670133 GCF_000327345.1 Myotis davidii
TGGGCCCTCGAGGAGCAGATTAAAGATGGATATTTTGTTTGTTACAATCAAGACGTCTGATTTCAGTTCTATAAATTTTTAAAATATTAATTATATTTTGGAAAGTGCGCGGAGGTGAAGGCACGGGCCGCCCCTCCGCTCCGAGGGCAGCGTGGCTGCCTGGCCCAGATTAGCCGCCGAGAGGAGGTGGGGCATTTTAATCCACCTTGTTAACTTATTAAATTTCCTCTATTTACATACGCTCCCACTTTCATTAGCATCGTAACAGGTGCTCATTAACAATTTATCATTCTGCAGGCGGCAAGACAACAGCCAGGCCTTGCTACAAAGTTTACTCTTAATTACAGGACAAAACCAGGCAGCTCCCTCCACTCCTCCCCTGCCCCTTCCTGCCCCTGCCCTCTCCCTTCCTTCCTCCTTCCCCCTCTCCTCTCCTCTCCTGCCCCTTCCCCTCCCCTGCCCCCTTCTGCCTCTCCTCTTGCCCCTCTTCC
>NW_006291820.1:670319-672446 GCF_000327345.1 Myotis davidii
CTTTATAGCCACATCCCTCAGACGTTTACAATGTTCCCACGGTTTCGGATCCTCTCAATCACAGGCACCTGATCGAGCTTTGTCTACGTGCTGCCCCTCCCGCCGCCCAGATCCCTCAGCCACGTGGGCCCACAGGTTCCGACCAGAAGGTCAAGCTCACAGCCACAGGCTTGCACCTGTCCAGACACTGAGCCGCCCTCCACACTCCACCTGGGCCGGGACCTCCTGAACCCTGCGGGCTGCAGAGCCAGCAGACAGGGCCTGGTTTCCTACCTGGGAGACTCGGGTGATGCCTCGGCCTCTAGAAGCGTCCTCGGCCTCTTCTCTAAGGCCCAGTGGGTCCTCGAAGGGTTGTTTGCGGGGTGGCTGGGCCGGTGTTCACATGCCTGCCTGGTCCAGGGCGGGTGCGGGGGGAGCTGGGCCCCACAGGAAAGCCCTGGGCTCCGGCTGGGGTTCGGCTGCAGGGGCCTCACCAGAGGGGGAGGTGGTGCCTGCTGGTTTGGCTGGACGGTCCCCTCGCCCTGCCCGTGCCCATCCGGGAGGAGCGCCAGTATCCGGCCAGGCTGTGGACCCTCTGATGCCACCTTCTCCCGCGAGGCCAGCCCCCTTTACTCCGGCAGGAGCCCACAGCCTCTGCGGACCCGGCCTTGACACTCAGGCCTGCCTTTCCCTGTCCCCTCTGCCCACTCCGGGTCCCTCGGGGCTGGCATGAGGGAGCCACAGGCCGTGCAGCCCAGCCCGACCCTGGTCGCCTCCGCCCTACGGAGGGGCAGGTGGCGATGAGCTGCCCGCACAATCACGTGCGGTGCCCCGATCTCACGGGCGGGCTGGCCCGGCTCACCCTGGGCCCCCGCCTCCTCCCGCACCGGCAGCTCCGGCCAGGGGTGCTGGGTGGCCCCATCTCCTCACCGCTCCACTGCCCCCACTGGCCTGGGCAGGGCCTCCTGAGCCCTCACCATCGCCCTCCTTCCCTCGGCTCCTCTAGAGCAGGTTCCAGGGTGGTGTTTCCACCTCCTTACTGAGCCGGTCGCTGGTCGGGTTTCATTGCCTTCGGACAGTTTAGTCGGAGCCACTTAAAGGCTCAGAAGTGATTCTCTTTCGTAATTTGGGACATTCTGTGGGCTGAACATCAAAGTGATGGTGGGGACTGTGGCCGTGCCCCCTGCTCCTCCCTGCTGCCCTCGATGGGCTCCCACTGGCCACCCTCTCCACCCACCCCAGCTCGCCGACCTGGGCCTTCCCTGCAGGCCCCTGGGGGCCTTGTCTGTGTGTGCACATGCATGTGTGTCCGTGCACATGTGTGTGAATGTGTGTCTGTGTGTATCTCTGTGTGCATGTGTGTGTGTCTACGTCTGTGTATGTGCATGTGTGTCTCTGTGTGTGCATGTGCCTGTGAGGGTGTGTGCATGTGTCTCTGTGTGTGTCCGTGCATGTGTGTCCGTGTGTGTGCGTGCGCCTTGCTGTGTGCGTGTGTGTCTCTGTGCATGTGTGTGTCTGTGTGTGCATGTGAGATATTTTAGTCCAGAGTTCCAGAGGACGGTGAGCACAGGGGGAGGGCTCTCAGCTCAGAGGCTCAGACCTGCACTGGGTCCTGCCCCATCTCTAGGCTGCAAGGCCTGTGTGGGGCCTCAGTTTTCACACCTGTAAAATGGATCTCTGGCTCAGAGTAGAGGTCAGACAAGGGTCACGGACAGGAGGGACTGGCTCGGGGCGTCAGCAGGGGAGAGAGCCCTTCGTTCTCCAGCCCCAGCTGTGTGCGCACACTGTTCCAGGGCTGGGGTGCGGCAGGCGTCGAGCAGGCCACGCCCTGGCCTCGCGGGTTCATTCACCGGCCAGCGCTTCCCTGGTGAGGGAGGAGCATCGGGAGGAGCACTGGAGAGAGTGCAGAAGGGCAGCCATCTGCAGAGGCCCCTGGCGCCTCCTGCCCGAGACCACCAGCCTGTGCGTCAGGGCTGGGGCTGGACTCGCCACAGGGGCGCCCTGGATCCCAGTGCTGGCATGAGGGAGCGGGCAGCCAGCGTGGCCCAGCCCGGCCCTGGTCACCTCCTCTCAGGCTGGAGGGCTTGGGGGCCGGGGCTGCCTCCCGGGCAGAGGCGGGCCTCAGGGTGGCAGAGGCGCAGGCGTCCG
>NW_006291820.1:672586-675302 GCF_000327345.1 Myotis davidii
CCCGCATGCCCCGTGCCCCGCGCCCCAGCCCTGGCCGGGACCGGGCCACCTCTCGGGCCCTCATGGTGTATCGGCCGCTAACCCAGGTGACCAGGCCGTCCGCACTCCCAGCTGCAGCGACGTAAATGGGCACAGTGACCCGTCCCAGCCTGGGGGCACGTGGCAGGCAGGTGCGGGGACCTCAGAGCAGCCCAGCGCGTCCCCGACGCCCACGGCGGCTTCCCTCTGGGCGGCGCGTTCCCGCAGACAGCTGGTGCGGCATCAGATGGCATCACCATGTTTTTACTTGTAACAGAGAAAGCAATAAACACGGGTTTAAGTGGCATCTTGCTGCTCTGAAGGGGCGTGGGAACCTGGAGAGAGAGCTGAGCTCGGCGGTGAATTCGGAGCCAACGTGAGCCCTGGCCAGGCTGCGGCTCCTGGAGCTGCGCTGCGCCCTCTCCCGAGCCTGGCCCGCAGGTGTGGGTCCCGTTGGCAGGTGACTTCGGAGCATCCAGGGTCCCCGAAAACACCTGCCGGGCTGCGGAGGGGACGCTGGCCGGGAGGTCTCTGCGGCCTCGGGATGCCCCCCGCCCCCCGGCCCGGGCTGGGGCACCCGGACTCTCCCGAGCTCCACTGCAGCCCGGCCGCCGGGACGAGGGGGCGGCGGCCCTGCCTGATGGTGTGGATGGTTTTCAAGGTGAAATTTCTAGCTCAGTCGAGTCACTTTTGTTGGCGGCAGCGCACAAAATGTCATCCCGCCCGGTCCTCGCCGTGCGGCTCTCCAGTCGCATTTAAATTTACTCCCTTTCCCTCCCTGACACCTGTTTAAATCAATATCTTCCTCTCCAGGTCGGGGGAGAATGTGCCCGGCTCTCCACGCCGCGCTCCTCAAATCCACTAAAATCAACACAATAATTGAAATATTTTCAAGCTGATTACACTGCAGCCCGAGGCTAGCCTGGTTGCTAAGGGTGAGCTCCGCGGTTGCTAGGGGGAGTAAATCATCTTGCATTATTTGATTTTTGTTATAGATATGAAACCGCTACTCCTGCGATTAAATGTCTCTCAGCCTAACACCTAGGGGACCTGGGGAGAGAGACGAGGAAGGCGCCAACCTTGACCCTGTCAAGTAAATATCTAACTTCCTGTCCTCCGCGTCCCCACACCTGTCTGTGGGCTTCTCCTCCCTTAACCTGACTTTAAATAACGGGCTGTGGGGACGGGGAGACGAGGAGGGGAGACGGCCTGTGCTATTAGGGGTCCCGGGCGCGTGGCCCTCCCGCCCTCCGAGCCCCGGGCAGGTGGGGCCGGCCCACCAGATGCCTGTGGACACCGTGCCCACTCCCACCCCTGGCACAGGCAGGCCGCCTGGCTCCCACGGGGCTCCCGGCAGACAGAGGGGGTGCAAGGACCCGCCCACCTTCGCCTCCTTCTCCCTGTGGGTTCTGCCCAGGCCCTGGTGAGGGGCCGGGTGTCGTGGCTGGTCCTGAGGATATGGAGTCCAGGACGGTGGGAGCAGCCGGACAGAGGGGGAAGGTCCACCAGGCAGCACCCCTCGGCCCTGCCGCCACCTGAGCTGGTTTTAGGGCTCAGTTCTGAAAACTCTCCCTGGAAGTCCTCACCCATCCTGGTCTCCAGGCTCCCTCCACCCCCTGCCCTCCGCCCGCCCAGCATGGGCCGCCGGCCAAGGCCTCATCCCCTTCCCAGCCGCCCGAGCCCACACCCTTGGAAAGAGGGGGTGTGCTGGGGTCCAACCCCAGCAGGTCCAGGGGTCCCCAAAGGTGTAGACGGAGTCGGCGAAGAAGGAATGACATGGAGGCAGCGTTCAGTTCATCAGCATAGTTGGGTTCTCTCGCCTGGTTCTATCCAGGATCTCCAGCCAGGTTCTATGTCCATGTTCTTTCGCTAGGTTCTTCAGCCAGGTTCTGTCTAGATTCTCCAACCAAGTTCTGTAGCCAGGTTCTGTCCAGGACCTTTTGCCATGTTCTCTCCAGCGAAGTTCTTCTGTCTCTAGGTTCTGTGTAGGTTCTGCCCGGCACGGAGTGATAGGAACATGTGAGCGGAGGAGGGCCCGGCCGGCAGGGTGCCAGCACACCGTGGGCGCCCGGTCACCTGGGGTGTCCTACAGGTCCTGGCATGTGAGTCCTGGGCTTCTTTGGCCTCGAGGCCTCTGCCCGAGGCCACCACATCCAACTCCTGCTGTGTTCTCTGCTTGGGGGCCCTCCCACGCCCCCACCCCGAACTCCTACTCATCCCTCAGGGCCTGCTCCTGCTCCCTACGCCCCTCAGAACGCCTCTCCTGCCCCCTGGCTCCCACAGCCCCGGGCGGGGCGCGGGGGTGCCTCTGCCCGGCAGGCCCAGCCCAGAGCCAGCGGGGAGCGGGGAGCTGACGGCAGGGGTGCCCCTGGCGGCCAAGGCTGTGCCCGCGGAGCTCAGTCTGGCAGCAGGTGGGCGGCCAGCTGTTCCCACGATGCCCCGACTCACTGAACAAACAGCACACAGACCTACCACGGCGTCACCCTGGGTGCCTCTGGGTGCTGGGCGCCGGGCAGCCTCCCCCTGCCCCGGGAGCCGGGGCCAGTCCCCGGATGGCGCCGGCCCAGCCCAGCCAGCCCCGCAGCCTGCCCTTGGGGGGACCAGCTTTGGCTCCCAAAGCCCCGAACCATCCTCCGGGGCTAGCCCTGCCTGGGAGCCACCCCGGCCCCCAGCTCCACGGGGCAGCGCCCACTCGGCT
>NW_006291820.1:675447-676354 GCF_000327345.1 Myotis davidii
CGTGCTCTCCCCTGTGCTCGGCCCCCGGAGGCGGTCGGTGGGCTATCGCGGCGTCACAGGTCCGGCACCGAGGTGGGGCGAAGACAGGCCTCCCCGGCCACCCACTGGGCACCAGAATGGAGCCCTCCCTCTAGGCCCAGGGTGCCCGGGACCACGGCCCAACCCAAACCCAGAGCACTTACTGCTCGCCACGCCCTGTCCCGCCACTGGGCACCCTCCCCCGGCCCCTGACCCGGCTGCTGGGCCTGCCGCCTGCACCCTCCCTGTCACATGGTGAGGGGGACTGGAAGGACCGGAGGGAGGGCTGGGCTCGGGCAGGCCTGCCCTGGTCAGGCAGGGGGGTCCCGGACCCCATCCTCTGCAGCAGGGCCATGGAGGCCCCCTGCCGAGGCCTTGGGGTGAGTCAGTAAACGTTTGACCAAGCAGAGCCGGCTCACTGGGAAGGTGGGCACTGCGTGGCCCAGGAATGAGGTTACACACCCCCCCGTGGCCCTGGCAGGAGGGCGGCGCCCACCTCTGCTCTGCAGACCCAGGCCGCCCAGCCAGCCACCGCGGCGATGCAGGAAGTACGTGCCCTTGGGGCTGAGGGGACAGCTCACGCTCCCAGCTGTCCTGAGAGAACTGGGCACCTGGGCTGCCCCCAATTTACAGACGAGGAAACAGGTTCAGAGCGGCCCAACCACCTCCTAAGGGGCCCTCCGCCATGAACAGGGCCCAGGTGGGAGGCGGTGGGCAGATTGGGCAGGCTTTGCAGCATAGGTGGGATCCCTGGCCCCCAGGACAGGGTCCACACGCCTCAGGCTCTGGGAAGAGGCTGGGTGGGAGGGGCTGAGGGGACCCCGCAGGAAGATGTGGGGCCCTACGTCCAGGCCCACCTGGGCCACAGCCCCTCCCTCTCCTGTGCTTC
>NW_006291820.1:677692-678258 GCF_000327345.1 Myotis davidii
CCTAAGGCCTCCTCTCTGTCCCCTGGTCGAGCCCTGCGGCCAGATGGCCGGGCGCTGGGGACCCTCTGCTGCCGCTGAGCTCTAGGAGGCGCCCCGGTCTCTGCAGACACCCCCACACCTGTCCGGGGCCTCTCCTGACCTAGCGGTGGGCGTGGAGTGGAAGGAACCCAGGGCCTTGGGACTGGGCTGCAGGGAGGGTCCCAGCGGGTGAGAGGCTCTGTGGCTGGGACCCCGATGGGCAGGGCGGTTGGGGAGGGTGGGGGCTGGGGGTCCCTGCTCACGTGGGCCGGCTGCCCGTCTGGGGGCCTCGGTCCAGCAGCTGCGGGAAGGCTTCGGGGAGACCTGGCCCTCCAGCCCTTTGGCCCAGATGCCCGGCCTGTCCCTCTCTGCCTCCTCCTCACTCAGCACCCCAACCATACACACTCTTCCAGAACTTTCCTGGCGACCCAGTCCTGGCCTCAGACAATCCGTTCCCAGGGAGGAGGTCCACGCCCGGTCCCCCAGGGCGCCGGGGATGTCCCCAGAGCCCCATCCCTGGGCCAGGCGGCCCCTCCCGCCCCCCAGGC
>NW_006291820.1:678328-678589 GCF_000327345.1 Myotis davidii
AGCCGCGGGACAAGCCCGCGATGTTAGCCGGTTATCAGCAGAAGCAACATCTGCCTCCCCGCCCGACAATGGCGGGCCATTTAGCCCGCCCCCTCCTCCCTGTAGCCGCAGACAACAGCTCCCTGTATTATATTTTCTCACTCAATTAGCACTATCATCCCGCTGAAATAGAGGCCAATTTACCTATAATGACATCATTGTTAGGGAAGTGGCGCGCTGTCACCAGGTTGTGGAGACAGGTCCGTCTCCCTCCACTCGCCC
>NW_006291820.1:678609-679944 GCF_000327345.1 Myotis davidii
AGGCGCGGGGAGCCGGCCGGCCTGCCGGCGGCCACCCCGTCACCTCCGACCACAGACATTGTTTCCGACAGTTCTCAGGAGCAGTGTGGCGGAAAATTGAGTCCAGATTCATTAGGTTTTTCAGTGTGCCGCTCAAGTCAGTTAAATTGATACATTTCCTAACGAAATTGAAGTGCTTTGTGCTGCCAGCGGAAAGCCGGGTGACCGGCCTCGGCCCGCTGAGCAGCGGAACGCGTTGACGGATCCATTAGGCCGCTCCCAGCGCCGGCCCGCTCCCTCCATTCCTGGCCGCTCTGTAAATCTCCGCCAATTTCGGGCCTAATCATCATTATAAACCCTTCCTCTGCCCGCGCCCTCGCCGGCCGGCCGCACCTCCCGCTCACAAAACAGTCCATGGCGCACTAATCGGCTGGCCTGCAGGGTCAGCATCCTGGGGGGCCGGGGACCCTGAGGTAGAGGGAGCAGTGCGGGGGGCGCTCAGTGCTGGAGGAGGGAGGGCCTGCAAGGTGTCGGCGGGGATCCAGAGTGGACTGTGTGCCCATTCCACAGATGGGAACTCTGAGGGTATACAGGACGCCCATAGGCATCAGAGAACGGTGTGGTTGGTTCTCACGTGAGGGCACACCCCCGGGGCCCCCCATGGAGGACCCAACGCCCTCACCCAGAGCCCCCGCCCCCCCCCCCAGCAGGTGCTGTCGCTCTGCCTGTGTCAGATTCGTTTCCTCTTCTGGATGTGGTGGAGCTGGAACAACACAGTGTGTTCTTTTTGGGGGGTGGATTCACGCCACTGTGTCATCTGTAGCGGGTCCTTTCTCATGGTTGTGTCATATTCCACGGTGCCTGCGCCCCTCCCTGCCCTCCAGCGGGGGCTTCCTCCTCCCGTCTTTGGAGCCATCACACTCATCTCCCGAGTCTGCCTCTGTCCCCCCACCCCCACCCTGGTTCACTGTGAGCTTGGGAAATGCAGAGCCCGTCTGCTCCCTCCCTCCCCGTGGGAAGGCAGGCTGGCAGGAGCCAGGGCGCCCTGGGGAGGGGGTCCCCTGAGGCCAGGAGACTGGCTGAGTTACCGGGAAGAGCAAACCGAAGATGTCGGTGCCCCTGGGGCAGGTGTGAGCTCCTCCTTGCTGAGCTGAATGGAATTGGCTTTGCTGCCCAGGGACACGCACATGCGTGTGTGTGTGTGTGTGTGTGTGTGTGTGTGTGTGTGCCGCCATTAGGAGGCCTGGCGCCACGGCATCTCCGTGGCCACAGCACATGCCTGGATCTTGGCTCCTCACCACCGTTCTCTGCAGAGGGAGGGGGCCGACCTGGGCTGGGCAGGCGGCCGTCTGGTGC
>NW_006291820.1:679987-680363 GCF_000327345.1 Myotis davidii
AGGCCCCCACCAGCAGCGCCTCTGCCCCCAGGCGGTGGCCCCTGCGAGGGGGCTCCCCGTGTGGCCGGGCCACATCCCGGCGAGGGTGGGCCGCGCTTTCCTCACGTGGGCGTCGGCTGTGGACGGAGCTGCAGCGAACGTTCGTGTGCAGGTTCTGGTTCGGACACCTGCTTCCAATGACGGGACTGAAGCTGAACATGAAAATGTGATCGGGAAACAGAGACCAGCTTCTCCTCAGCTGCGGCCCTTCCCCATTAGGAGGCCTGGCGCCACGGCATCTCCGTGGCCACAGCACATGCCTGGATCTTGGCTCCTCACCACCGTTCTCTGCAGAGGGAGGGGGCCGACCTGGGCTGGGCAGGCGGCCGTCTGGTGC
>NW_006291820.1:682005-682356 GCF_000327345.1 Myotis davidii
AGAACCTGAACATTTAAGAGAAAGCCCCCCAGGGCCCCCTCCCCGGCCCGGACCCCAGCTGGCCGCCTCCTCCCCCAGTTCCTCCACCTGACTGCAGCTCACACCTGGGGGGGCGGAGTCTGGCTTGTCAGTCATTCAGCAAACACTAAGGGGCCTGGGCCTGGTGCGGGGCAGGGCACTGGTTCCCACCCTTAGGGACACGCAGGACTCGGTGTGTGATGGGGGGTGGGGTGCAGTGAGGGGGGGTGCGTGTGGCCAGAGTGGAGTGGGGATCTGAGGGAGGGAGGCAGAGGCATGGAGGCAAGGGCGGGGGCCGGCAGCTACAGGAGGGAGCGGCGGAGGGCAGGGTGA
>NW_006291820.1:684032-684734 GCF_000327345.1 Myotis davidii
CGCCGGGAGGGTGGCTGCGCTCAGCTGGTCGTGCTCACGGCCCAGGCCCCTGAGAGAGGCGGCTCTTGCTCCCAGCAGGGCCGGGGGGAGCCTGCTGCCCTCGGCAAGAAGGAACCAGCCCCCCAGCCCCCAGCCCGGGCCTCGTCACCGGCATCAGGAAGGTGCTGAAACCAGCACAGAGGGCAGGGCAAGGCTCAAAGTCACGCAGCACGTGGAGGCCCCATTTTACAGATGAGAAAACCGAGGCTCCCAAGGCCAGACCCTGTTCTAAGCCCCTAACAGGGGAGGTCAGCCTCCGCAGTGTGGTCCCTCCTCCCCCAGCGCCTCCCGCCAGCCTCCTGGGGCCCTGCAGCCCCCGCCCCCTGCCCACCAGGCCGGTGCCAAAGAGCCTCATTGCCTGGAAATCAGAGAAGCCAGACAGCTTGTCCGCTGGTTGCCCTGGAGATGCCAGGGGAAGCCTGCCTCCTTGTCCTGGTGCCAGGGCCTCGCCGGCCCCCACCCCCGCCTGCAGCCAGACGCGGCTCCGGTCATTAAACAGGGAATCGTGAGCGGCTCCAGGAACTCCGTCCTGGACCAGGAGGGGAAGACAGGGACCCAAGGGCGCAGCCCAGACCCAGTGCCCTCACTGCCCGCACGGAGGGCACCCAGGGCCCCCTGGCACAGGTGGCAAGGCGGCTCCACGTCCAGTGTGCCGGGCAGAGC
>NW_006291820.1:684798-686033 GCF_000327345.1 Myotis davidii
CCAGGGAAGTCGGGCTGGATTAGCAGTGCCCGCGCCCCCACGACTGTCAGTCCACGCGCTGGCAGGGAGCTGGCGAGGGCCAGGCACGGTCCCATTAGCTCCCGGCTCCGTCTAATTAGCCCTAATCCTGCCCCGATCCTCCCCCACCCTGGGCAGGCCACTCGTGAGCTCCGGCCCCCCTGCAGCCCCCCCCACCCCCAAGGCAGGGGCAGCTCCCCATCAAAATGTGCAACGCCAGCAGCCAGGTCCGGTTCTCCTTTCTATTTTGAATTCTGTTAACTGACAATTTAACCTAAAATCCTCTGTATTTCCAGCGTGTATAGCTGTAAATAGAGACTGACAGTTTATTTTCACGTCCCGGCTGGAGGGGCGGCGGGAGGGGAACCCATTTGAAATAAATACTTGCGGGTCCCTGACAGACTCCAGACGGGCCGCGGCGGCGGGCAATCTCGGGGACCTGTCACACTCCGTGATCGGTCTTTTTACAAACACAAACGCTGCTGATTTCTTATCAAATGTAAAACCGGCCGGCTCTTTCTTAAATGGTTACCACGAGCATGAAATTGACATTGTGAATCACATGTGACACAGGCTTGTCTGGGCTGTAATTGATCAGTGCTTAGGAGCGCGCCCGCCCGCCGCCCGCGCCTTCCCTGTCGGCGGGGGAGAGGGGGGGAGCAGGGCACGCTCCTTCCCGCCCGGGTCCCCTCCCCGCCCTCCTCCCAGGTGTCAATTCCAATTTCCACGGCGGCATCATCGTGCACATCCAACGGCTTTAATTGGCTGCTGCAGGAGCGGGTCCCCCAGAGGAGTCTGGGCGGGGGCGGGGCTGGGGGCCAGAGCGCGGTAATGAGATTTCGGAAGCCGCGGTGCCACCCTGAGGTTGGCAGGAAGAGGAGCGCCCGGCACGCGTGGGGCTGCGTTCGCGCTGCTCACCACGTGCGTCTGAAAGCAGGTCTGGCGGGCGTGGGTGCCACCCCACAGCCACAGCCACACACGCACCGTGCGGTGCCCAGCCCGGGGGGTGATTGCTGTACGGAAATCGTGTGCTTTACAGAAGGGGAAACTGAGGCGGCTGGGCTGGCCCAGGATCTCCAAGCCGGAGCCCGGCCTCCTCATCTGGGACTTTGCCTCTAAACACTCCGGGCCGGGTTGCTGAGTGACCCCCTCCCCAGCCGCCCCTCCCCCGCGGGGGCGGCCCACCCCCTTGTCTGTTGGGCAGCCTGGCTCAGGCT
>NW_006291820.1:686248-688277 GCF_000327345.1 Myotis davidii
CACTCACCTCCTCTGGTGCCCAGTCCTCCAGCCGCTCCCTGGGCGAGGGAGCGTGTTTGTGTCTGGTTTCCGTGTGGACGCTGGGACTGATGAAACAATGATGCTAAATTGCGCAGCAGGAGCCGCTGCCTCCCTGGTCCACAGCCACAGAGCCGCCTCCCAGCGTCTCACCCAGGGTCCCCGGGACAGACCGCCAGCCAGCGTCCGTCAAGGCCCGCGGCCCAGGCTCCGCACGGGTCCACGCGGGGCAGCCAGGCCTGAGGCGCCCCAGGCCTCCGACGGGAGGGCCGCCTTCCCCCTGGACGCCTGGGGTTTCTCCTATGCTGTTGCCATGATACGCTGTAAGGGGCGTGTTTCCCTCTTTGCCTTGGCCCCTAGGAAGCTCAGAGTCCAACCCCGGCTGGTTTTTAACCTCAGCACCCGGGCCTGCCCTCCTGGGGCCACCTTACCTCTGGCTTCTCTCCTGTTCGCCCAGCGGAGTCTTTTCCTCACCAAGCGCTTCAGACCCTGTGGGGCCTCCGTGAGGCATCCCCTCCCCCCTTCCCCTCCACCGGCTAGATGCCCACCCCGCGGGCTCTCGGGGGGCAGCGGGGCTGGCACCAGGTGGGTGCTTGGCAGGAGGGGCCCTGGGTGTGGCTGGTGATGGGAGGGGGCTCTCAGGACGGTGACCACTCTGGGGGTGGACGCAGGGCCGCTCCCAGGGAAGCTGTGGCAGGAGCCGTGGGGATAAGTCCACAGCGGCGAGCACATGTCGCTGCCTCCTCCGCTGTTGGTGGAGAACGGCGCCCCAGGGCCCGGCGTGCAGAGGGGCCCCGGGCCTGTCTGAGCGGCCTGCTCGGTGGGCGCTGCTGACGGGCGGGGCTCAGGCTGCCTCTGTTTGCCATCTGGGGTGGGGCCCGGCTTCAGGGAAGCTCCGGCCTCAGGGCTCCGGGCTCCCTGGCCACTGGCCCCTCCTGCCGCACTCGGAGCACGACCTGCTCGCCAGCACGGTCCCGTGGGCTGGGGCGGCACCCCCACCAGGACGGCCAGGACCTGGATGGGCAGCTGAGACCACCGGTGAGCCTGGGGGCGGGGTGGCAGAGATGGGACAGTCTGTCCCAGGAGACGGCAGGCCCAGAGGCCACCCAGAGCAGGGCGTCGGCGCGGGACCCCAAGGGCAGACAGGCCCAGAGGGATGGGCGGTGGGAAGGGTGGGCTGGTGCCCGGGCAGGGGGCCGACCTCCCAGAGCCTCGGCTGTGAGCCCTGGGGACAGGCCGACCTGCCTCCTCGGCTCTGGGAGCTCCGTCCCTCCCCGGGGGCCCCTCTGGGGGCATCTCCGGTGCCTCCGTCAGGGCGGCCCAGGCGGGTGGAGGCATGTGCTCACCTCACCTGGGCTCCCGGGCACCCAAGGCCACGAAAGCCATGTGCAGGTGGAGAGAGCGCGGTGCCCCCGGGCTGCAGGCTGACGCGCGTGTGTCCTGAGCCTTTCCCTGTCTGCCCAGCGTGGGCGTGGAGGGGGCAGCCCCGGACAGAGCCATGGCGGCGATGCCCGAACTCGCCGCCCAGCCCCGACGGCTCCTCCGCCCCTCAGGGTCCTGGCCTCTGCCAACCTCCAAGCACAGCTGCTGCCCGTCCGAGGCTGGGGAGGGGGTGCAGCCTCCGCACAGGGTGCCTCCTGGCCTGAGGGTGCCCGGGCCCTCCTGGGAGAGGCAGAGGCCCAGAGGGGGGCAGGACCTGCCCGCAGCTACACAGCAAGAGCCCTCTGGGAGCTCCTGGGCAGGTGAGGGCCCGGTGGGCAGGGGCACCAGGCCGGGGGGCGGGGGCAGCTGCCCGGGAGGAGCCTCCTGCACGCCCCCCTCCCCGCCCGCAGCAGCTGGCAGGCGTGTGGGAAATGTTCTGCAGCTGGCCTGCCTCCCACGAGGGCGGAAACTGAGGCACAGGGACCAGGCCCAGGCACCGATCCCCCGCTTCCGGGCACCCTCCCTGCTCCCCGCGGATGCCAGCGGCCTGCCCACGAGGCTGGGGCACCCAGGTCCTCTGGCGGGCAGT
>NW_006291820.1:688425-689813 GCF_000327345.1 Myotis davidii
AGAGCCACCCTGGGACGGGCACGGCGCTGGCATCTCTGAGTGGGGAGGGGGAGGGGGAAGCCAAAACTTGAAGGTATATGAACTGTGAAATTAAATCGAAATACTCAGATAAGGAGTCACATAGCAACATAAGCAGAGATGTTTACCAGGGCTTGAAGTTAAATACAGACTTTTCCACACACACACACAACGCAGTCAGGTTCTGTGGGACGTTAAATGTGATCGACAGCGGAGAGAACATTCCGTCGCCACCACCTGCCCACAGGACGCGGGTGGGCCTGGCACGGGGGGCACCCACGGCGCCAAGGGCCTCGGGCTGGAGGTGGGTGGTGCTCACCGTGGGCGCGGCCATCCTTCCCCTTCCCGAGTGGACGGCGGTGCCGGGGGCTGAGCGGCTGAGCTGCCACATCGCTTGCCCTTGGACCTTGTGGGAAACTCCGATTGGGCCAAAGTCGGGAGAGAATCCTCCAGGCAGAGAAGCAGGTGGTGAGTGGCCACCGGGTGATGACCAGGTCCCCGCCCACCTCGTCTTGGCCCTAGGGCCCCTCCCAGCCACATGGCCAGGTCAGTGCAGGCCTGCAGAGCTCCCCACCCCCACCCGAGACCCCAGCCCCAGTGTCCTCCCAATCCACCCCCCACTGGACGATAGCCTTAGGCAGTCATTCACACTTTAGCGAGAACGAGCTCCTTCATCATGGACAGCTGCCTCCCTGGCTGTGGAATATGGCAGTGGAGGAGTCTCTGTCGACCCTGCATGGCTTCTGATTGGAGCCTGAGTTCCTGCCTCTGGGGAGAGCCCTTGATGTCAGTCTGAGTTCTTAGCCTGGAGAAATGATCCAGGGCAGCTGTGGGTCTGGGGTGTGGGGTGTGGGGTGTGCCTGCACTGTGGGTGTGGGGTGAGGGGTCTGGGATGTGGGGTGTGGGGGGTGGCAGGGCTCAGATGTGCGCTGGGCAGCCGTGGACCCTGCCTTCTGAGCTGAGGCAGCCCCACACGGCAGGCAGCCCGGGAGTGTGTGGGTTGGAGAGGGGGCACCTTTCCCTGGCACCCTGCACAGGGAGGAGGGGTGCTGCCCCAATGAAGTGACCTTGCCCCCACCATGGGGCACCCCAGCCCAGTCAGGAGCCTGGGCAGGAGGGTTCCAGGCGCCCGCCTCCTCCCCAGGCCGGCCTTGGCCCAGGTCTTGGCACACAGCTGAGGCTGCCCCACCTGGGTGTGTGTGTGTGGGGGGTGGGGGGCGAAGAGTCCTAGTCAGCAGCCAGCCCCTCCCCCACATGGGCCGCCCCCCCAGACGGGGCCAGCTGGGTGCCTACTGCGGGGTTGGTGCCCATCGGGTGCCAGGCTGCCTGGCGTGCTTTGTCCTTGGTGCCCCTGCAGCCTCACCGTGGGG
>NW_006291820.1:689866-690129 GCF_000327345.1 Myotis davidii
CTCCGCTCCCGGCCGCCTCTACTGGTGAGCAGGGAGGCATCGCTCCGCCCACTGGCCAGCTTGTACTGAGTGACCCCTGCGTGCCAGGCCCTGCGCAGGGAGCTGGGACCACAGGACCAGATGTGGGCCTGTCCTCGGGGGGGGCCCCTCCTGGGGGGCGGGACAGAAGAGCCGGTCACGGCCGTGTGGCCAATCGATTTCTGTTCTCATCAGCCAGGCCCTGGGAGGGGCCACCTGGGTCCCGGGCTGGGGGTCCCTGGGAC
>NW_006291820.1:690392-690648 GCF_000327345.1 Myotis davidii
ACTGAAATCCGCAGGCCCGCGCCCCTTCCCAGAACCCAGCGCCCTAATTTATGTGCTGCCGCGATGGGGTATTTTCTCTAAAAACAGGACGGATGTGAGAAAAACAACACCGCCCGGGAACCACGGGAACCACGCTTACCGCTTGCGGTGGGTCAGCTGGCTCGTTAGCACTGAATAACCGCTCCCCCCATCCGCTGGGAAACAAAATAAACACGCAGGCCGGCCGACCGAGCTGCACACAGCACCCAGGTGCCCG
>NW_006291820.1:691744-691950 GCF_000327345.1 Myotis davidii
CTGTTCTCTGCCACCGGGTGGCCCTGTACCTCTAGTCAAAGGGCAAAGGTCTGCGGGGAAGCAGCCAGCGGGCGTGGAGGACGCTGGCAGGGCGTGTCTGGAGCAGACCATTAAATAGTGGATTAAATTGATGGCACTTTCATTGTCTGTCCTTCGGTACCGCTGTAAAATCAATTAGCCGTCACCGGCCCATTCTCCGCGAGCCA
>NW_006291820.1:692542-693254 GCF_000327345.1 Myotis davidii
AGGAAGCGGCAGAGCTCAGCCTGGAGCTGCCTGGGAGGTGAGGTGCCCAGTGGCCCCCCTGCACAGCCCCTGCAGGGCCCGGCGCCCTCCCTGTCCTCACCTTGCTGACCCCTGACCTCTGGCTGCTCTGAGAGCCGGCAGCCCCCAGGCTGGTCGTGAGGCCCCTGTTCCAGCAGATTAGCACCCCCAAAAAACACATCGGGTTTCATCCAAGCCCAGCAGGGGGGCGGAGGCCTCAGGACAGAGAAGCCCAGACGGCTGAGGAGGGGCTGGGCAGGGGGGGGCGCGGGGGGAGCACTGCACGGGTCAAGTGACCATCGGCATGGAGATGGGGCTCCGGAGCCCCGTGGGAATCGGGTCGTGTGGGGTGGACACTCCCCAGGCCTGGGCAGCCCCAGAGCTCGTGGCCTCCCTGCTTCCCCGCGGCCCAGAGAGGACTCCTCACCCCACTTTACAGGCGAGAAGCGGAGGCCCAGGGGAGGGGGTGCCCAGGTCTCAGACAGTGGGGGGTCCTTGGGATCCGAACCCCGGAGGCGGCAGGTGCTCGTTTGAACGGCCACCACCAGGCCACACCTCGTTTTCCAGGTCACACAGGAAGCTGGTCTCAGCTGAGCCAAGGCTGGCCCCTGCCCGGCCTGCCCAGAGGGCCCCTGCAGGTCCCCACCCCATCCTGTGGCCAGGCCACAGCCTTGGGCGGGGGGGGAACGGGGCT
>NW_006291820.1:693455-694569 GCF_000327345.1 Myotis davidii
TGGGCACCCGTGCCTCCAGGCGGGAATGCTGGGGCCTCCAGCCATCCCAGGGGGACACTCCCACGGAAAGTGGGATGGCCGGGCAGCGGGAAGGAGGACCCACAGGATCCAAGCCAGTTTGGGCTCTGCCACCAGCTCACTCCCGCGCCTCCCCCGGGCCGGGCCGGCCGCCAAGATGAGAATTCAAGGTGTGTTGTGGTTGTCACGCTTGTCACAGAAGCAGTTTCACGCTGGCCGCCCGAGAGGTCGGTGGCCGTGGGGCGGGGCCGGGGCCTGGCCCTTTCATCACCTGGGCCCCGGCCCCGGCAGGACAGCGCTCATCGGGTGATAAATGGCCCCGCTTCGTTCGGAGGCCGGGAGGCGTGAGACGGAGCCGGGGAAGCAGGGGAGGCTGAGACACGGTGGGGAGAGAGCTCCCCTCAGAGGGCCAGGCCTCCGGGTCTTAAGCTGGTAACGGGGCGGGAGCCCAGGCTGTGGCCCCCCAGGTGGCCATGTCCGGGGGTGGAGCAGGGCGGGTGAGGAAGCCGCTGTGGGGTGGGGTCCGGAGGTCCTGCGGCTCTGCCCTCCCCAGCGAGATGATACTGCGGCTCCTTCAAGAGAACTAGCCAGTGGCCAGGCCCCAGGCCAAGCCCAGAGCAGCAATACCTACAGAGAACACGCCGGAACCATTCCCGCTGCGCTGTGCTGGGCGTGGCGGAGTGCGGGGGCCGGAGGCCCCGAGGGCGCCCCCCGTTGCTGGATGTCCTGTCCTGGCTCCTGCGGCCCCATCACCGCTGGTCCTGGGGGTGCGGCAGCGGGCTCTCTGGACTCAGGCTGGCCTGGTGCTGCCTCGAAGGGAGAGCTGGGTGAGAGGCAGTGCCGGTGCCAGTCAGTGGGCGGGAAGGTGAAGGGCAGGAATCCAGGGTCTCCACGGACCTCCCCAGCCAAAACCGGTGTGGCTCAGTGAATAGAGCGTCGGCCTGCGGACTGAAAGGTCCTGGGTTCGATTCCAGTCAAGGGCATGTACCTTGGTTGCGGGCACATCCCCAGTGGGGAGTGTGCAGGAGGCAGCTGATCGATCTCTCTCTCTCTCATCGATGTTTCTGACTCTCTATCTCTCTCCCTTCCTCTCTGT
>NW_006291820.1:694859-695837 GCF_000327345.1 Myotis davidii
AAAAAAATCAATAAAATATATTTAAAAAAAAAAGATGGATATTGTCACTGCTTTCAGAGAGGAAGGAGAGATTCAAACACCAGTGATGAGAGGGAACCTCTGATTGGCAGCCTCCCGGGGGTCGAGCCCACACCCATCCATGTGCCCCGACCGGGAATCGAACCGTGACCTCCCGGTTCATAGGTCGTTGTGCAACCACTGAGCCCGCCGGCTGGACCTCCCAAGTACGTTTTAATGTTTTTTTGCTCCTCGGAGGTAAAGTACACGTAACATTTCCCATCGCAATCGTTTTAATTGTGCAGTTGGGTGGCATTAAGGACAGTCACACTGCACCATCCCCACCATCACCCCAGAACCTTCCATCTTCCCAAACTGAGGCCCTGCCCCGTGAACACGCCCCGCCCGCCCTGGCCGCCCTCCACTTCCTGTCTGTGAGCGTGGTTCCCCCAGGTCCTCCTGCGTCCGGCTGATCCCTCGGGCAGTGTCCTCGAGGCCCGTCCACCTGGTAGTGGGGGTCAGGTGTCCTTCCTTGCTAAGGCCAAATATACTAATTAATTAAAAAGAGAAAAAGGGAGAAACCCAACAGGCATCAGCAAATGGCCAAGCTCCTATCACCTGTGATGAGACAGATGTCCGAGCTCCCCTGGTGGGGCCCTGGGAAGACAGCGTCGCTTCCATGACGTTCCTCCCCAAGTCACCTGGTCACCAGGGAGCCCACAGAGCCAAGGTGCGGGTGAGGGCGAAATAACTGGCCAGCAGCGTCAGCGAAAGACCAGATGAGGAGCTGTCCCAGGATGAAGGCAGCTAAGCACGGGTGACAGCTCCGTGCAGTGCGAGGTCCATCCTCCCTGCCTCCCTCCCTCCCTTCCATCCATACACCCATCTGCCCACTCACCCACCCACTTACCTATTCATCCACCCATCCACCCACCCACCCATCCATCCACCACCCACCCATCCATCCATACACCCATCCAC
>NW_006291820.1:696135-699252 GCF_000327345.1 Myotis davidii
CCACCCATCCTCCCATCCTCCCATCCACCCATCCACCCACTCACCCATCCATCCATCCATACACCAATCCACCACTCACCCACCCACTTATCTGTTCATCCACCCACCCATCATACATCCACTCACCCACACACACACCCATCCATCCACCCACCCACCCATCCGCCCATCCATCCATCCGCCCGTATCAGTCAGCACACAGACACCACCGATGCCTTCTACAGCTCCACCATGAAACCCAAACCCTGGACTGTTTGATCTCTGTTTGACCCAAGCACATAGAGTCCAGGTGAGCCGGGCGGTGTCTGATGGGGCGCCGGGGGAGGGTTGGACCCTGACACTGGGGGGATAAACCCTTGCGCTAGGAGTCCCCAGTTCATGGAGGCGATGCGAGACGGAGTCCCCGTTGCCGGGGGAGCAGGCAGCCCCAGAAAGTCCTTTGGCAGCATGAACAACGCACAGCGAGCACCTTGGCACCTTCCCGGGAAGCTCTTCAGAGGAAATCACCCAAAATACGGGCGAGGACTAGCCCGAGGCCGCTCAGCAATATCGTTTTTACGGCCAAGAAGACGGGAGGGGCTGAAATGTCTCACAACCAGGGTGCGGTTCACCGGATCACGGCGAACTCACTCCAGGGGGCGCTAGTGACCATCAGGCCTGGCCTGTGTGCTCAGCGGCTAGAGCGTCGGCCTGCGTGCCACAGGGTCGTGGTTCGGTCCCCAGGCCCCCGTGGGGCATGTGCGGGAGGCATCCAATTGGCCTGTTTCTCTCATATCCGTGTTTTTCTCTCTCCCTCTCTCTTCCTCTAAAAAAAAAATCAATGGGAAAAATATCCTCGGGTGAGGATTAACAGAAACATTTAAAAGTAATCGTTAGGAGAGGTGGTAACACACAGCCGTACCCGCACTGACCTGGGGCGGGGGGGCGCGTGGAGTTAGGGTGCATACAGGCCTGAGGCTGTGGGAAGCCAGGAGCGGCTCAGGGCGAGCGGACGGCGGAGAGGCCGAGAGGGCCTGTTTGCTTCCGTTTTCCGACTTTTCATAAAGTCGTGTTATCACTGTAGTCATTTAAAACACTTAACAAACAGGGTTTGCTGCCAGGTGGTGGGATGATGGATAAGTTTCCTCTGAGCTTTTCTGGGTTTTCCACACGTTCAGGCCTGTGATGGGCAGGAGGTGGGCAGGCCGAGGAGTAGGGGTGACAGGGATGCCACCTCCTGGGGGCAGTGCCTCAGAAGGGCCGTCCCTGGGGGGGAGCAGTGTGCCCAAGGACCCTGAGAGCGGAGCTCCCCCCCCTCCCCCCAGTCACAGGGAGGGTTCAGGGAGGCTCAGAGACTTCACGAGATTTCTCTGGAGGCCTGCGGTTAGGGGATGAGCACGGGAGTGACTCTCCAAGGCCTGGCGTCCACCCAGAGCCTGGTCGACCTGGTGCAGAGCCCGGGCCTCCCCATGTGGCCTGAGCATGTTCCAGAGCCACAGGGCCCACAAGAATGGGAGGAAGTTGTTTGTCCATCAGGGAGCTCAGGAGCTCGGGGGGAAGGAGGGGATGGAAATGACACCATGAAGATGATGGTGGTGGTGACAGTGATGGTGATGGTGATGGT
This sequence comes from Myotis davidii, assembly GCF_000327345.1. Taxonomy (NCBI): domain Eukaryota; kingdom Metazoa; phylum Chordata; class Mammalia; order Chiroptera; family Vespertilionidae; genus Myotis; species Myotis davidii. The sequence continues at coordinate 697,739 of NW_006291820.1, forward strand.
GACGGTGGTGGTGGTGATGGTGGTGGTGATGGTGACAGTGATGGTGATGGTGGTGGTGATGGTGATGGTGGTGATGGTGGTGGTGATGGTGGTTGTGGTGGTGGTGATGGTGGTGGTGGTGGTGATGGTGGTGGTGGTGGTGATGATGGTGATGATGGTGATGATGGTGATGATGATGGTGCTGCTGATGATGATGATGGTGATGGTGGTGATAATGATGGTGGTGATAATGATGGTGGTGATAATGATGGTGGTGATGATTATGATGGTGGTGATGATGATGGTGATGGTGATGGTGATGGTGGTGGTGGTGGTGGTGAGGGTGAGGGTGATGGTGGTGGTGGTAGTGGTGATGGTGGTGGTGGTGGTGATGGTGATAGTGATGATGATGGTGGTGGTGGTGATGGTGATGGTGGTGGTGGTGGTGATGGTGATGGTGGTGGTGGTGATGGGGGCGATGAAGATGTGGTAGTGATGATGGTGAATATAATTATAATTTGATCAGTGCTTTCTATGCCCTGGACACTGTGCCCCGTCTTTCAGATAAGCTGTGGGTGGTGGGGTCTATCTATCCTGTTGTGGTCATTTGGCTGGTAAAGGGCAGGGCTATTTTAACCCATGTCCACGAGGCTGCAGTGCTTGGGCGGAGGTCAGGTGTCTACACCTGCTCGCCCACCAGCAGCGGGAGAGGAGAGCCCGCTGGGCAGAGCTGCCCCACAGGTGCAGCCAGGCCGGCAGCAAAGGGAGCCAGGCGCTGGCAGGCAGGCTGGGCACAGAGGGCCGCAGCTGGGGCCCCTCCCCCAGTCCCTGCTGCACAGGGAGGCTGGGCCTGGAAGAGTGGGTGTGCCAGGTGTGTGTCTATTTCCTGTATCTTTTGATGCACTGACATCTTGGGGCCCTGCTGGCCGGGAAGGAACCACCCTCCAGGGCCAGCTAATCCCTGGCCAGCAGCGCCCCCGTGAGCAGCCCACCCCCCCTCAGGCTCTCCCTCTCCCCGGGCAGCCCTTTCCTGCCCCCGCCACCCACGCCAGGGACGGGGCAACTGGAGACCACCCTACAGCCCAAGTTCTTCAAACGTCTGGGCCTGCTGCACCCCGAAAACGACAGTGAAGGCTCAGGGCCACGCCCTAAGCTCCTCACCTCCTGACCTACCCACCCGGTGACTCCCGCGTGGCCATGAGTGGTCTCGCGTCTGTCTTACCCACCTGAGTACAAGCCTGGTGCACTTCTCGATGGCAGCCCGGAGCCTTGGCAGGCGGCCAGGCAGGTCTGGGCTCAGGAGCAGGCCTGGTCTGTGTGGCCCTGGGGCGGGCGGGGAGACTCGTACCTCTGAGTTCTGCTCCTCCCCTGCTGCTGGGTGCTGGGGGGCCCTGCCCCTCTCTGGGCCTCCGCTGGGACAAGGGCAGGGGGTGATGTTCTGAAACGTGTCCTGGGAGCTGCCAGCCAGGAGACCGCCACCCAGCAGGGCTGGCGAGGGCTCTGAGCTGAGGGCCAGGGCGGGCACGGGGCCTCCA
>NW_006291820.1:702531-703596 GCF_000327345.1 Myotis davidii
CGATGGGCCACTGGTCCTAATAGGCGGCCGGGCACATGCGTGTCTGTCTGGGAGCCCAGGCGCGGGGTCCGCCCAGCGGACTGCAGGCCCAGCGCCCTGGTCTGGAGGGAGCACCCAGAGAGCCGTGAGCAGAGGTGTCAGCACACAGTAGGGGCCACCAGTGAGCACCGAGGGCAGCACCGGTCCCCCCCCACCCTGGGAATTGTCCCCATGAGCCCAGAGGCAGCCTGGAGCCAGCCTGGCGGGGGGGTATCAGTGAGTGGCTGGGGTAGGGGAGGTTGGGGACTGTGGGTGGGATGTGAGGGGACTTGACAGAGACGCTGGCTCAGGAGGGCAGGTAGGAGCAACCCCAGGACAGGGCAGGACTGAGGCCACAGGTGCGGGTGCAGGAAGGGGCTCCCCTGCCTCGCCAGCTTCAGTGCTGCCCACATGGGATGTGTCCCCCCTGGCTCCTTTGGACGGATCGGTGAAGGGGGGGTGGGGAGCTGAAGCTGCCTATGAGGTAGTGAGCTGCCCGTCACTGGGGGCATGCAAGCAGGAGGTCTGAGAGAGGATTCCTGCTCTGCAGGTTGGAGCGGACACATGGATCTCAGCAGTGTCCCTGGGGCCTGCCCAGCTGAGCATGGCACTGGGGCAGGTGCAGGAGGCAGGTTTTGTCCCCAGAGACCCCTCCCAAAAGGATGACCAGCAAGTGGGAGGGCCCAGCTGGTCATCCCCAGCCCCCAGCCCTCCCGGAATCCATGCATTGCTTTACAGCTGGCTTCTGCAGGGTAGCCTCAGGTAGAAGCTAGATTAGCACCTCCTTAGATCCAAGAGCCAGTGTACTCAGTGGTCAGAGTGGGACCATCAGGATTACAAGTCCTCAGATCCATAAGGGACACACTCAGGGGGCAGACTCAGTGAGCATCAAAGCCCCACTGAAGCAAGTCTTACCCCAGAAGGGTGTCTTCAGCACAGAAGTTCTTCCACTGCAGACACAGCTGATTCTCACTGCCAATTGGCCGGGAGGTCAATTCCTCCCAGTGATCCTACAACAACCAAGGCATAACTACAACAAGACTGTGG
>NW_006291820.1:708804-715542 GCF_000327345.1 Myotis davidii
GTGCAGCCCCGGTCCACACCTGCCCAGAGGCCCAGCCCACCCTTCCTGCCTGACTCCCCTCTGCTCCTGGGCCCCGGGCCCCTGCACCCCCAGTCCCTCAGCCTCACTCAGGGCCTCCGATCACAGCTGGAGGACGGGAAGCCAGGGGGGCAGTGCCAGACCCTGGGCCCCAAGCCTGTGCGCCAAGCCCGTGGCTGCAAAGGGTCAATTGTTTAGGCCCTTCCTGCCTGACTCCCCTCTGCTCCTGGGCCCCGGGCCCCTGCACCCCCAGTCCCTCAGCCTCACTCAGGGCCTCCGATCACAGCTGGAGGACGGGAAGCCAGGGGGGCAGTGCCAGACCCTGGGCCCCAAGCCTGTGCGCCAAGCCCGTGGCTGCAAAGGGTCAATTGTTTAGGGCTCTGTGTTCGGCCTCTGGTGACCGTAGCGGGCAGCTTGAAACTGCCGGGTGGGGCATCCACCCACAGAAACCGACAAACCTACGTCATTTCCCGTCTCATGCTACCCTGCCCCATGTTCTGGGTGAGGAGACGGAGGCCCCGAGGGGAGCAGGGTGCGGAGCCCCCAGCCTGGCTGTGACATGGGCAGAGGGCGGGCATGGGGCCTTTGATGCCGTCACCAGGGCTCAGGGCAGCTGGCGCCTGGACATTCCTCTGCCCAGAGCTGCCCACCGCACCCTCGTCCAGGGCACCTCCTCGTCCACGAGCCCCGACAGGTGTGCGCGGCCCCTCGCGCCGCCAGCCGTAAATCTGCCGGCTAATCTTTCACCAGCGCGGCCCCTGGGGACGTAATGGATGGGCTCCGGCCTCGCCGGCTGCTGGGAAATCACTCAGCGGCCAGACAAGCCCTAAATCTGACGCAGGGCGTGTTGAAAGGAGGCCTGTCTGTTTTCATAACCTACCTCAGTCACAATAAATATTTAAAATGCGCATTAACATCCTCTCCCGCACAATCGGCCTCTGTGGCCGCCGGCAGATTTAATTAGCTCCGGCTTCCCCGCCGCCCGCGCACCCTGGACCCACGGCCCTGTTTTCCTAAACTCCCGGCCGCCAGAAACACGGCCTCGCCAGCTGGGCCGACACAGGCCCTTTGTCTGGCTGAGCTTCCCTCCGAGGCCCAGGGCTGGGCGGGCGGGCAGAGCGGGCCTCGGACCCGGGGGGTACACGGGAATCGGGGCCAGTCTCGGTTCCTGCCTCCCCGGCCTGTGGGCGAGCCCTGACCACAGCCCCAGGAGCCCCCAGCCCCAGAAGGGGAAGATGGGACAAGCCGGAGGCCGCCAGAGTGGGCACCATCCCAACAGCCAGGCCCCATGGCAGACACAGCCCGAAGGCGGGACGGGAGGGAGGCTCCTGCCTGTAGGTCCTTGGCCTGCACTGGCTTCCACTGTGCCCCCTGGGCATGCTCAGCAGGTGTGACCCTAAGTGGGGACAGGTGTGGTCTGAGCACGGACAGGTGTGACCCTGAGCACAGACAGGTGTGGTCTGAGCACGGGCAGGTGTGGTCTGAGCACGGACAGGTGTGGTCTGAGCACGGACAGGTGTGACCCTGAGCACGGACAGGTGTGGTCTGAGCACGGACAGGTGTGACCCTGAGCACGGACAGGTGTGACCCTGAGCACAGACAGGTGTGGTCTGAGCACGGACAGGTGTGACCCTGAGCACGGACAGGTGTGACCCTGAGCACAGACAGGTGTGGTCTGAGCACGGACAGGTGTGACCCTGAGCACGGACAGGTGTGACCCTGAGCACAGACAGGTGTGGTCTGAGCACGGACAGGTGTGACCCTGAGCACGGACAGGTGTGACCCTGAGCACAGACAGGTGTGGTCTGAGCACGGACAGGTGTGACCCTGAGCACGGACAGGTGTGACCCTGAGCACAGACAGGTGTGGTCTGAGCACGGACAGGTGTGACCCTGAGCACGGACAGGTGTGACCCTGAGCACAGACAGGTGTGGTCTGAGCACGGACAGGTGTGACCCTGAGCACGGACAGGTGTGACCCTGAGCACAGACAGGTGTGGTCTGAGCACGGACAGGTGTGACCCTGAGCACGGACAGGTGTGACCCTGAGCACAGACAGGTGTGGTCTGAGCACGGACAGGTGTGACCCTGAGCACGGACAGGTGTGACCCTGAGCACAGACAGGTGTGGTCTGAGCACGGACAGGTGTGACCCTGAGCACGGACAGGTGTGACCCTGAGCACAGACAGGTGTGGTCTGAGCACGGACAGGTGTGACCCTGAGCACGGACAGGTGTGACCCTGAGCACAGACAGGTGTGGTCTGAGCACGGACAGGTGTGACCCTGAGCACGGACAGGTGTGACCCTGAGCACAGACAGGTGTGGTCTGAGCACGGACAGGTGTGACCCTGAGCACGGACAGGTGTGACCCTGAGCACAGACAGGTGTGGTCTGAGCACGGACAGGTGTGACCCTGAGCACGGACAGGTGTGACCCTGAGCACAGACAGGTGTGGTCTGAGCACGGACAGGTGTGACCCTGAGCACGGACAGGTGTGACCCTGAGCACAGACAGGTGTGGTCTGAGCACGGACAGGTGTGACCCTGAGCACGGACAGGTGTGACCCTGAGCACAGACAGGTGTGGTCTGAGCACGGACAGGTGTGACCCTGAGCACGGACAGGTGTGACCCTGAGCACAGACAGGTGTGGTCTGAGCACGGACAGGTGTGACCCTGAGCACGGACAGGTGTGACCCTGAGCACAGACAGGTGTGGTCTGAGCACGGACAGGTGTGACCCTGAGCACGGACAGGTGTGACCCTGAGCACAGACAGGTGTGGTCTGAGCACGGACAGGTGTGACCCTGAGCACGGACAGGTGTGACCCTGAGCACAGACAGGTGTGGTCTGAGCACGGACAGGTGTGACCCTGAGCACGGACAGGTGTGACCCTGAGCACAGACAGGTGTGGTCTGAGCACGGACAGGTGTGACCCTGAGCACGGACAGGTGTGACCCTGAGCACAGACAGGTGTGGTCTGAGCACGGACAGGTGTGACCCTGAGCACGGACAGGTGTGACCCTGAGCACAGACAGGTGTGGTCTGAGCACGGACAGGTGTGACCCTGAGCACGGACAGGTGTGACCCTGAGCACAGACAGGTGTGGTCTGAGCACGGACAGGTGTGACCCTGAGCACGGACAGGTGTGACCCTGAGCACAGACAGGTGTGGTCTGAGCACGGACAGGTGTGACCCTGAGCACGGACAGGTGTGACCCTGAGCACAGACAGGTGTGGTCTGAGCACGGACAGGTGTGACCCTGAGCACGGACAGGTGTGACCCTGAGCACAGACAGGTGTGGTCTGAGCACGGACAGGTGTGACCCTGAGCACGGACAGGTGTGACCCTGAGCACAGACAGGTGTGGTCTGAGCACGGACAGGTGTGACCCTGAGCACGGACAGGTGTGACCCTGAGCACAGACAGGTGTGGTCTGAGCACGGACAGGTGTGACCCTGAGCACGGACAGGTGTGACCCTGAGCACAGACAGGTGTGGTCTGAGCACGGACAGGTGTGACCCTGAGCACGGACAGGTGTGACCCTGAGCACAGACAGGTGTGGTCTGAGCACGGACAGGTGTGACCCTGAGCACGGACAGGTGTGACCCTGAGCACAGACAGGTGTGGTCTGAGCACGGACAGGTGTGACCCTGAGCACGGACAGGTGTGACCCTGAGCACAGACAGGTGTGGTCTGAGCACGGACAGGTGTGACCCTGAGCACGGACAGGTGTGACCCTGAGCACAGACAGGTGTGGTCTGAGCACGGACAGGTGTGACCCTGAGCACGGACAGGTGTGACCCTGAGCACAGACAGGTGTGGTCTGAGCACGGACAGGTGTGACCCTGAGCACGGACAGGTGTGACCCTGAGCACAGACAGGTGTGGTCTGAGCACGGACAGGTGTGACCCTGAGCACGGACAGGTGTGACCCTGAGCACAGACAGGTGTGGTCTGAGCACGGACAGGTGTGACCCTGAGCACGGACAGGTGTGACCCTGAGCACAGACAGGTGTGGTCTGAGCACGGACAGGTGTGACCCTGAGCACGGACAGGTGTGACCCTGAGCACAGACAGGTGTGGTCTGAGCACGGACAGGTGTGACCCTGAGCACGGACAGGTGTGACCCTGAGCACAGACAGGTGTGGTCTGAGCACGGACAGGTGTGACCCTGAGCACGGACAGGTGTGACCCTGAGCACAGACAGGTGTGGTCTGAGCACGGACAGGTGTGACCCTGAGCACGGACAGGTGTGACCCTGAGCACAGACAGGTGTGGTCTGAGCACGGACAGGTGTGACCCTGAGCACGGACAGGTGTGACCCTGAGCACAGACAGGTGTGGTCTGAGCACGGACAGGTGTGACCCTGAGCACGGACAGGTGTGACCCTGAGCACAGACAGGTGTGGTCTGAGCACGGACAGGTGTGACCCTGAGCACGGACAGGTGTGACCCTGAGCACAGACAGGTGTGGTCTGAGCACGGACAGGTGTGACCCTGAGCACGGACAGGTGTGACCCTGAGCACAGACAGGTGTGGTCTGAGCACGGACAGGTGTGACCCTGAGCACGGACAGGTGTGACCCTGAGCACAGACAGGTGTGGTCTGAGCACGGACAGGTGTGACCCTGAGCACGGACAGGTGTGACCCTGAGCACAGACAGGTGTGGTCTGAGCACGGACAGGTGTGACCCTGAGCACGGACAGGTGTGACCCTGAGCACAGACAGGTGTGGTCTGAGCACGGACAGGTGTGACCCTGAGCACGGACAGGTGTGACCCTGAGCACAGACAGGTGTGGTCTGAGCACGGACAGGTGTGACCCTGAGCACGGACAGGTGTGACCCTGAGCACAGACAGGTGTGGTCTGAGCACGGACAGGTGTGACCCTGAGCACGGACAGGTGTGACCCTGAGCACAGACAGGTGTGGTCTGAGCACGGACAGGTGTGACCCTGAGCACGGACAGGTGTGACCCTGAGCACAGACAGGTGTGGTCTGAGCACGGACAGGTGTGACCCTGAGCACGGACAGGTGTGACCCTGAGCACAGACAGGTGTGGTCTGAGCACGGACAGGTGTGACCCTGAGCACGGACAGGTGTGACCCTGAGCACAGACAGGTGTGGTCTGAGCACGGACAGGTGTGACCCTGAGCACGGACAGGTGTGACCCTGAGCACAGACAGGTGTGGTCTGAGCACGGACAGGTGTGACCCTGAGCACGGACAGGTGTGACCCTGAGCACAGACAGGTGTGGTCTGAGCACGGACAGGTGTGACCCTGAGCACGGACAGGTGTGACCCTGAGCACAGACAGGTGTGGTCTGAGCACGGACAGGTGTGACCCTGAGCACGGACAGGTGTGACCCTGAGCACAGACAGGTGTGGTCTGAGCACGGACAGGTGTGACCCTGAGCACGGACAGGTGTGACCCTGAGCACAGACAGGTGTGGTCTGAGCACGGACAGGTGTGACCCTGAGCACGGACAGGTGTGACCCTGAGCACAGACAGGTGTGGTCTGAGCACGGACAGGTGTGACCCTGAGCACGGACAGGTGTGACCCTGAGCACAGACAGGTGTGGTCTGAGCACGGACAGGTGTGACCCTGAGCACGGACAGGTGTGACCCTGAGCACAGACAGGTGTGGTCTGAGCACGGACAGGTGTGACCCTGAGCACGGACAGGTGTGACCCTGAGCACAGACAGGTGTGGTCTGAGCACGGACAGGTGTGACCCTGAGCACGGACAGGTGTGACCCTGAGCACAGACAGGTGTGGTCTGAGCACGGACAGGTGTGACCCTGAGCACGGACAGGTGTGACCCTGAGCACAGACAGGTGTGGTCTGAGCACGGACAGGTGTGACCCTGAGCACGGACAGGTGTGACCCTGAGCACAGACAGGTGTGGTCTGAGCACGGACAGGTGTGACCCTGAGCACGGACAGGTGTGACCCTGAGCACAGACAGGTGTGGTCTGAGCACGGACAGGTGTGACCCTGAGCACGGACAGGTGTGACCCTGAGCACAGACAGGTGTGGTCTGAGCACGGACAGGTGTGACCCTGAGCACGGACAGGTGTGACCCTGAGCACAGACAGGTGTGGTCTGAGCACGGACAGGTGTGACCCTGAGCACGGACAGGTGTGACCCTGAGCACAGACAGGTGTGGTCTGAGCACGGACAGGTGTGACCCTGAGCACGGACAGGTGTGACCCTGAGCACAGACAGGTGTGGTCTGAGCACGGACAGGTGTGACCCTGAGCACGGACAGGTGTGACCCTGAGCACAGACAGGTGTGGTGTGCCAGGAGGCCTCGTGCCCTGCTGGCCGCCCCGCGCCAGCACTCTGGTCTTCCTGCTGTTTACACCGGGGAGCTCCGCGCTGGGGCCCAGCACCCTCCGTGGCAGCTCGCAGAGGCCTCTGGGCAGGTGGCCTGGCTGAGCAGATGCCTGGACGCAGGGCCTGGCCGGGCGGGCGGCTCAGTGGGTTGGAGCATCACCCTGTGCACCAAAAGGCTGCACATTCGATCCACAGTCGGGGCACATACAGGAGGCAACCGATTCTCTCTCTCTCTCTCTCTTGATGTTTCTCTCTCTCTCTCTCTCTCTCTCTCTCTCTCTCTCTGCCAATGAAAGGCCTCAGTGATTTTTAAAAGCCTGGACACGGGAAAGCAAAGGGGCTGGGTGCTGGCCGTGGTCCCGAGGCCCCGGAGGCCAGGGTGAGAGGCCTG
>NW_006291820.1:715588-716219 GCF_000327345.1 Myotis davidii
AGAACAGGATGGAGGGGTCAGGGTGGCGTGGAGGAAATCCAGGTGTTCTCCCTGGAGGCGGAGGCTGAGGTGATCCCTGCTCGACCAGCCCTCTGTTCCCTGGCCCCTAGGAGGCCACTCCAGGGCCTGAGCCTCGCCCGGCCGCAGAGGCGCAGACGGTGACGTTTTCCAGGCTGGACACGAGGCTGCCTCAGGGCTTAACCTCGGGTCTAAGAGACGGATGTTCTGAGAGGGCGGAGGCTGGCGGGGGCCCAGGCTGAGCGGGAAATCGGGCTGGGCTCAGGGCTCCTGGCAGCTCAGAAAGGGGCCAGGGCCGGCTCCCCTCAGCCTTTCGAGGGGAACCGAGGCTCAGAGAGGGCACGCCCGGGCCCAGGAGTGCCCAGCGCAGCGGTGGCTGTTGGGGGCTGAATCGTGTGCCCCAAAGACACGCGAGTCTGCACCCGCTGCCTGCAAGGGGGGCCGCGTTTAGGAAGGTCTTGGCGGATGTGACGCGGGAAGGTGAGGCCGTGCGGGGTCCGGAGCCCGAGTCCAGTGGCGGTGGCCGGACCGGGAGAGGGAATCCGGACAGGCAGGCAGGAGAGGTCGGGGGTGACGGGGCCTCTGGGAGGCACGGCTTGTTGTCGACTGAAGT
>NW_006291820.1:716303-717368 GCF_000327345.1 Myotis davidii
TCCTGTCCCCGCGCTGTCTCCCGCAGGTGGACCAGATCCCGGAAGCGATGGACGGAAGGACGGCCGGGCATGCTGTAAAGCCATCAGCGGGTGAGCGCCGACCCATGACCCGGGAGGTCACGGTTCAGTTCCCGGTCAGGGCCCACGCCTGGATTTTGGGCTCCATCCCCGTGTGGGGCGTGCAGGAGGCAGCCAATCCCGAGCATGCAGGTACATGTGATTGCTTTGTGATCGCTGTGCCCTTGTGCCAGCACACGGATGAGGGACAGGTGCTGCTGTAACAGACACCCCACATCTCAGTGGCTTAGCAAAGTCACTACAGTCGGTTTGTTTTTTATTTTTAAATTTATTTTTGAAGGGAGAGGAAGGGAGAGGGAGAGAGAAACATGATTTTTCAATCGGAACATCATTCTGCTGCCTCCTGCACGCCACCTACTGGGGATGGAGCCTCCACCGGCCACGGCAATCGAACCAGCAACCTTTTGGTGCCCAAGATGACACCCAACCACCTGAGCCACACGGGCGGGGCGAGTGCGGGGAGTCTGTGATCACGCCCCACTCCCGTCTGGTGGGCGGGGCTCGGCTCCACGCGGCCTCGCACCCCTGCGCCTGGCCACTCGTGTGGCTGTGTATGTCGCTGGAGCCGGGACGGGGCGTGGAGCCCAGGGAGCAGGCTTAGCCTCCACCAGGCAGGGGCCACGGGGTTCCCGCTAAGAAATGTGCTTTTCAAAGACCAGAGGGGACCCCCGCACTGGGGCGCCTCCTGTTGTGTGAAGACAAGCAGCAGCAGCTGTCTCTGAGGAGGAGGCGGAGCAGCTGTTGGTGGGACGTGAGATGGAGCCGCGCAGCGTGCAGGGGCTCAGTCGGTGTGTGACCCGCGACCCCGCTGCTGGGGCTGGAGGCGGCCGCGGGACCATCCAGACCGTGGACGTGACTCAGCTTCGAAAGGAGGGAAACTGACGGGAACCATGGAGGGACCTGGAGGACCACGTGCTCACTGCCCTCAGCCACGGGGGACACTCAGCGCCTGGTGCCCCTCGCAGGAGGCCCCGGAGTGTCAGGGTC
>NW_006291820.1:723856-724203 GCF_000327345.1 Myotis davidii
TCCCACCCGCGCGCGCCTGTTTATGAAACGGAGGGTAAGTGTTTAATTAGTCGCCTAATTGCCTGGGTAATTGGGAGCCGCACTCAGCTCTCCGAGTAATCAGTCGGAACAGGCCTCGAAAATATCTGGCCCAATATTCATTAGGCGGCTCGATCGTTAAACAGTGACGCGTTTGGTTCCTGACAAGCCCGGCAAACAGCTGTGCGCTCTGCAGCCCCGCCAGCTACGGTGGGCAGGCGCCCGCACGGACAGACAGACAGACAGGGCCGAGGTGCGTGAGGTGGAGGGAGGCACCTCCGCCCTGCCCACCCCGGCCGCCCTGCGTCTCCCCAGAGCCCAAGGACCTC
>NW_006291820.1:738681-739478 GCF_000327345.1 Myotis davidii
GCAGGCGCCTGGGGAACGTGTCGCTGGAGCCGGGACGGGGCGTGGAGCCCAGGGAGCAGGCTTAGCCTCCACCAGGCAGGGGCCACGGGGTTCCCGCTAAGAAATGTGCTTTTCAAAGACCAGAGGGGACCCCCGCACTGGGGCGCCTCCTGTTGTGTGAAGACAAGCAGCAGCAGCTGTCTCTGAGGAGGAGGCGGAGCAGCTGTTGGTGGGACGTGAGATGGAGCCGCGCAGCGTGCAGGGGCTCAGTCGGTGTGTGACCCGCGACCCCGCTGCTGGGGCTGGAGGCCGGTCTCTGAGGAGGAGGCGGAGCAGCTGTTGGTGGGACGTGAGATGGAGCCGCGCAGCGTGCAGGGGCTCAGTCGGTGTGTGACCCGCGACCCCGCTGCTGGGGCTGGAGGCGGCCGCGGGACCATCCAGACCGTGGACGTGACTCAGCTTCGAAAGGAGGGAAACTGACGGGAACCATGGAGGGACCTGGAGGACCACGTGCTCACTGCCCTCAGCCACGGGGGACACTCAGCGCCTGGTGCCCCTCGCAGGAGGCCCCGGAGTGTCAGGTTCACGGAGACAGGAAGTGGGGGGAGCGGGGAGGAGTGTGCTCCGTGGGGACAGTCTCGGGTTGGGGAGATGGGAAGTTCTGGAGCCGCGGTGTGAATGGGCTCGATGCCCCTGCACTGGACGCTCGGACATGGTTTGGTGTAAATTTTGTGTGTATTTGATCACAGGAAACACGCTGAGGGGGCCGCCAGCGTTGGGGAGACTAGAGTGTTACAAGGCCGACCCCCTCCCACCCC
>NW_006291820.1:739609-739883 GCF_000327345.1 Myotis davidii
CTCCGAAATCCTGTTTCTTTGTTACTCGTGTTGTGGCCCCGCCCCATCACAAAGAAACAGAATTCCCGGAGGACGAGGCCCGGAAATCGGGGTTTTACGAAGATTCCCGGGTGACTCTGAGGTGCGGCCAAGGTGAGAACCACAGGGCTAGGGCGCTGGCGATGGTTTGGAATCCATTTGCTTCCACGCGGGTTAGAGGCGCCAGCGCCTGTTCCCACTGTGTACCGCCGCCTGCTCACCACCTCGGGACAGTCCGGCTTCTGGTGCCGCAGCG
>NW_006291820.1:740608-743120 GCF_000327345.1 Myotis davidii
CTGCCCTGGCTGCACACCCCCTGCCCTGGCTGCTCTCCAGACTTGCTCTCTGTCACAGCTTCCTCGCGGCTGCATGATGAGGGGCCGCTTGCGGTTCCGTGCCTGTTTCTTGGTTCCGTGCCTGTTTCTTGCCTTTGGTTGAGCTTTAATCCATGAGTTTATAGTTTTTACCAGGTTCCGTGAATTTTCAGCCAAACTTCTTCACGTAGCTTGTCTCTCCCACTTCCCTTCAGGAGCCCGGGCGCGCATGCATTAGGCCACTGGGACTTGTCCCACGGACACCAATGATCTTTTTTTTAAAAACATTACATTTTTAGAGAGAGGAAGGGAGAGGAAGACAGGGATGGAAACCAACGAGGAGAAAGAATCATCGATCGGCTGCCTCCTGCCGCCCCCTCCTGGGGATCCAGCCCAAAACCCGGGCCTGTGCCCCAACGGGTGTCAAACCGTGACCCCCTGGTTCCTGGGCCAACACTCACCCAGCTGAGCCGCACCAGCCAGCACCAATGATCGTTTTTACTACAAAATACTTTCTGTTCTGTTTTTCCTCTGGGCGGCTTCTGCTACCAGCCTTCCAGCTCAGTAATCTTTTCTTCGCCCACGGACCTGAGTTGCTTTTAATGCCACCTGGTGTTTTCCATGTGAGACCTCATACTTTTCAAGTCCAAAATTTCGATTTGCGTCTTGCGTCTCCCTCCCTCCCTCCTCCCCCAGCGGCGCTCCCCCTTGGCCTCCTTGCCTCTGGGGGAGGAGGGTGGGAGGGAAAGGCAAAAATCTCTCTCTCTCCCTTTCTCTCCCTCTCTCCCTCCTGGAATCGAACCGCAGGCCCTTCAACCCCCAGACCAATGCTCTACCCACTGAGCAAACCGATCTGCCCTCCTCTCCTCTCCTTTTTTTGGGCCTAAAGTCGAGGGTTTCAATCACCTTCTTTCTGTAGATTCGACTGAGACCACTTGTTGAGGTTGAAGCCCTCACGTGTGCCTCTTGTTGACCCCTGAGAGAGAATTCCACAGGGCCCTGCAGTTCATTGTGAAATCCCTACAGGAGGAGAGAGGAACGGAGAATCTGTCGTTTCTTTCCACGCCTCCAATATTCAGAAATATTCCCCAAGAAAATTGGGGAGTAGAGACAGAATGAGGTGACGTGTGCCTCGCTCCTGAGAAGGCCTCTCAGACTCTGAAGGGATCACAGGGGAGCTCCCCGTGGACTAACGGGCGTCTCTGGTCGGCCTCGGTCGGGAAGGAAGTCTGGGCTAACAGTCCTTTTCCCGAGAGCGGGCTGCCTCACTGAGTGAGGAAGTTGCGCCGTGGGTCTGTTTTCCATCCCCTTCCTCTGACCTCATCTTGGATTTCCTCTCCGCAAAGCCGATTGAACAGTCGTATCTCAGACTCAGGCCCAAAACCCTCCCCGATGAGTTGTCACACCTGTTTCCTACCCTCACCTCACCCGGCATAGCCACGTGCACATGTTTATCTGGATGAAAAGATGGTGAGAACGTCAAGAGAGCATATTGGGAGAGCTGTGGGCATATTGACTCCTTATTATCTCTCCCTAATCTCTAGCTTATTGTTGCAGTTTTTCCAGAGCAGTCCACACAAGACCCCGGAGGCTTGACATAGTGTACAAGTCGGGGAATTCGGATGTGCTCCAACCGTAAAGTGAAAGAGAGGATGGAAGGAGATGAGGCTGGAGACAGGGGTCCCAGGCTGTCCTCACGTGGAGCCGTTACAAAGCCTCTCTTTCCCACACTCTGTCTTCACTCTCTTTTTTTTTTAATTTTAAATATATTTTATTGATTTTTCACAGAGAGGAAGAGAGAGAGATAGAGAGTTAGAAACATCGATGAGAGAGAAACATCGATCAGCTGCCTCCTGCACATCTCCTACTGGGGAAGTGCCCGCAACCCGGGTACATGCCCTTGACCGGAATCGAACCTGGGACCCTTCAGTCCGCAGGCCGACGCTCTATCCACTGAGCCACACCGGTTTCGGCTTCACTCTCTTTCTCCCTTTCACCCGGTTCACCTATTTGCTTTAAGACACCCCCTCCATTGAAAATGGAGGACAATTCAGGCCTTGGTCAGGATTTTCGCCTTTATCCTGAGAACAGTAGGGAACCGTTCGGCCGACTTAATTCAATGAGTGGGCAGAGCAGGTTTTCTTGTTAAGTTTATTCTCGTTGCTGCCTTGAGAATGGTCTGAGAAGGAATGGGCAAGGAAGACTTGGACAGAGCAGCCAGGTGGTGATCGGTAAGAGATCATGGTGAACTGAAGGGGTGGGAGCAATAAGATAGAAGGAGTACTGGACAGGTGTGCAGAGTATTTCCAAGGTAGAATTGATAGGTCTTGCTTAAAGTGTTACAAAGGGTATTACATATGTCTCCTTTTTCCCCGCCCTTGACAATCCCCCTACCCCCAGTGTCTTATGTCCATTGGTTATGCTTATATGCATGCATGCAAGTCCTTCAGTTGATCTCTTACCCGCCTCCCTCCTGCCCCCCTATCCTCCCCCG
>NW_006291820.1:743824-746206 GCF_000327345.1 Myotis davidii
TGAAGATAACATTGGCAAATATGTTCTCCCATGCAGTGGGCTCTCTTGTTGTTTTGTTGATGGTTTCTTTTGCTGTGCAGAAGATTTTTATTTTGATGTGGTTCCATTTATTTATTTTCTCCTTAGTCTCTCTTGCCCTGTGATCTGTGTCTAAAGATATTGCTACAACACGTCTGCAATTTTGCTGCCTATGGAGTCTTATAGGATTTTTATGGTTTCCCGTCTTACATTCAAGTCCTTTAGCCATTTTGAGTTTGTTTTTGTGGATGGTGTAAGTTGGTGGTCTAGTTTCATTTTTTTGCATGTATCTAACCACATTTCCCAGCACCATTTATTAAAGAGGCTGTTTTGACTCCATTGTATGCTCTTGCCTCCTTTGTCAAATATTAATTGAGCATAATGGGTTGGGCCGATTTCTGGGTCCTCTATTCTGTTCCATTGGTCTATGTGTCTGTTCTTGTGCTAGTACCAGGCAGTTTTGAGGACCGTGGCTTGGTAATATAGTTTGATATCTGGTATTGTGATCCCTCCAACTTTGTTCTTCTTTCTCAGGATCGCTGCAGCTATTCGGGGCCTTTTTTTATTCCAGATGAATTTTTGGAGAGTTTGTTGTATATCTGGGAAATATGCCGTTGGTATTTCAATGGGGATTGCATTGAATCTATAGATTGCTTTGGGTAGTATGGACATTTTAATGATGTTGATTCTACCAATCCATGAACACGGTATGTTCTTCCATCTGTTTATGTCTTCCTCTATATCTTTTTTCAACGTCCTGTAGTTTTCTGAGTAGAGGTCTTTTACCTCTTTAGTTAAGTTTATTCCAAGGTATCTTAAGTTTTTTGGTGTGATGGTAAATGGGATTTTTTTTTTTTCATTTCTCTTTCTGTGAGTTCACTGTTGGTGTATAGAAATGCCATAGATTTCTGGGCGTTAATTTTGTATCCTGCTACATTGCCAAATTCGTGTATTAAGTCTAGTAGTTTTTTGATGGAGTCTCTAGGGTTTTGTATGTATAATATCATGTCGTCTGTGAATGACAGTTTTACTTCTTCTTTTCCAATTTGGATGCCTTTTATTTCTTCTTCTTGCCTAATTGCGATGGCTAACACTTCCAGTACTATGTTGAACAGGAGTGGTGAGAGGGGGCACCCCTGTCTTGTTCCTGTTCTTAGGGGAAATGGTGTTAGTTTCTGCCCATTGAGTATGATGCTGGCTGTGGGCCATCATATATGGCTTTTATTATGTTGAGGTAAGATCCCTCTATTCCCACTTTGCTGAGAGTTTTTATCAAGAAAGGTTGTTGGATTTTGTCAAATGCTTTTTCTGCATCGATTGATATGATCATGTGGTTTTTGTCTCAGTTTGTTTATGTGATGGATCACATTTGTTTTGTTTTTTAGTAATTGTTTTGGACGGGATGAGGAATCTAGTCCTTGTTACTTTATCTTGGGTGGAAATGGAAACCCTTGGGCAGTTTCTGGAGCCTGAGGGTAAACCCGCCATTGCAGCGAAATCGGAGTCCAGATGGGATGCTGGTGATAGCATGTGAGCCCTGGATCAAGCCGTGCCTGAAGCTAGATCCATCCCAGATGGCTCAGCTCTAGGAGGCAAATTCCCTCTTCTGTTTGAGCCCCTGGCTGCTGCCACTTCCTATCGCCTGGCAGCCCAGAGGCAAGCCATGCAGCTATGGGAGGGAGCAGGAGGCCAGTGCAGGGCTGGGCCGGGCTGGGGCAGGTGTGGAGGCTTCGGGGGAGTTTTGTGCTTTTGAAAACCCACCTGGATCAGGTGAGGGGAGTGGGTGGGTCACATGATCCCTCACCCCACAGCCTGGCCTCTGTCATTCCCTTCTCCGGCCCCACTCCCCCTGCCCCAGCCTGCAGGCTGCCAGCGCGTTCCACCCAGGGCCCTGGCACCTGCTGTGCCCGCTGCCGGTGTGGCTTTCCCTCTGCTATTTTGCCTTGGGGTCCCTCGGCCCACACAGGGCTGGGCCCACACAGGTTAGCTCGTCCCCTTCCTGGGACCTGAGGGGTGGGTGAGCTGCTCGGAGGCCCCTGGGGCGGGGCAGTGGGGGGCATGGTCCCCGCTGCGGAGAGGATGGGGGGGGCGAGGAGAAATAATTACTTCTCAGCCTCTAACCTTTGCGGCAAGTGACTCGGTAATAAATGGCCCTCCTCCCGCCCGTGCGACCCGTCAGCAGGAGCCCTAATCACTTCAGCCTCCCTCTGAGGCCGCTTCCAGTCCCACTTTCAAATAAATACAAAATTAACACGGAACCGGGGCAGGACCCGGAGCACAGCTCGGCCGCCTCCCGGAGGGGGTCTGAGCCGGCAGGCCAGGCAGAGCCGCCGTCCAGGGAAGGAGCTGCCGTCCAGGGAAGGT
>NW_006291820.1:746276-746542 GCF_000327345.1 Myotis davidii
CCCCTTGGCGGGAGAATTAATTAAAGGCACCTCACCCCGCGCCACCGAGCGGTTTCTGCTGACCTCACCAGCCGTTAATATTTAATTAGCCTCCGGGAGGCAGGGCCTTATTAACCCTGGTCCATCCGTCAGCCGCCTGGACGGACAGGGTGCTGGGCGGGAGGGGGGCCTGCACAGCCTCTGGGGCCTCTCACCAGGCAGTCCCCCACCCTCTCCTCCCAGAGTCTGTGCCTCTGAGCCTGAGCCGGGGGAGGGGGGGGCAGTGC
>NW_006291820.1:747105-747334 GCF_000327345.1 Myotis davidii
CCCCTCGAGTTCAGAGCCAGGCACATGGGTCGGCTCTGCGAGGACCCTCTCCCATGTCGGCAGGCGGTGATGAAATTTTTAAATAAGACACAAAAATTAAGACTCCCCCGAGTTTTATTAAGTAGGATGCGGCAGGTAATTACAAGCCACCTTAATTAACACCCGCCCTCAGACACGGGGTGGCCCGGCGGGCGGGGGGGCGGCCGTGGCTTCCTGCTCCGAGCCTCGG
>NW_006291820.1:749188-749536 GCF_000327345.1 Myotis davidii
GCCTCCCAGCCCAGCGCCAGCAGGTGACGGGCTGTCGTCCACCCCCAGGGAAGGCAGGGGACACACGTGGGCCCCGGCACGTCACACGTGGGCGCTCAGTGCGTTCATGGGGCCCGAGGCTCATGGTCCATGTGAACACAGGAAACGTCCCTCCTGGCGCTCGGAGCCGGGAGGTGAGACGGATGAGGAGCCAGGGCACCAGTGGGTACCGTGGGGTCATAACCAGGATGTGAGTAGATCCGGGAGGAAGGTGCTAGGGACCCCCTGTGGGTGCAGCAGGTAGGAAGGCCCTGCCGAGCGGAGCGGCCGTGGTGACAGGGCCGGGGTGAGGGCCTGGGCTGGGGACCA
>NW_006291820.1:750516-750770 GCF_000327345.1 Myotis davidii
ACAGCCCCCGCCCTGCGTCCTGCGGGCTCTGGTGCCCAGCCCTAGCGGGGCCATCCACATTGGGGGGCTCGCCAGCCTGCGCTCTGGTGTCGAACCCAACGCCATGAAGACAGCGCCTACGTCTCCTCTGAAGTTTCCTGGTCGTAACTGTGACATTCAGGTGGCAATTCCGTCTGAGCTCAGGTTCCCAGGTCTGGACACAGGTGAGCGTGTGCTCGGCCGACCAGGGACCCAGCGCCATTTGTGGGGACTAT
>NW_006291820.1:753317-754142 GCF_000327345.1 Myotis davidii
GATCTACAATAATAATCTGGTGTGTGTTGATATTTCCTGCTGTGTTGCTGACAACTACCTGAAGGAGAAGTTGGGGTGCTTCACTGGACTGGAAAAAGTTGAGCTGCATCAGAAAGCAGGTCTAATGAAGCAAGCTTGTTCTATAAGAAGAGGCTAAGTTGACTCGCGCATGCACCACACACATAGAGCTCGCGCTGGCGCCGATCGCACACGTGTGTTTCGATCTGTCATTGTCCATCATGAATTTGGTTGACACTTCTGTGATAGAGAAAGGGCGAATAGCGATGTTAAATATTTCTTCTAATTGATTTCCTTTCAATGTGCACGAATCCGTGCCCCAGGCCACTAGTTTTCTGTAAAGTTTGCTGTTTTAACCACTTTGTGTCGATTTGGGACATTCAGCCCATTCACACCACCAAGGGCTTGTCACCCTCCCACACGGAGACTAAAGGCCCCCCCCAGCCCCTCCTCTCGCCAGTGCGCGGCCACATCTGTTCCCTGCCGGAGGCCTGGCTGGGCCCTGTCACCCTCCAGGCCAGGGGCCCCGTGGGAACCCTGGGACACAGCAGCCGTGCCCAGGACCCCGATCACACAGCCCTGGGAAGGGAAGGGCGGGGGCTCCTCGTTAGAGGGGGAGCAGGGGCTGCCCCTAGGAGGGTCCAGGACAGAGAGCCCAGCACGGGCCGGGCAGCAGGGGCAGGAGTCAGGGACTGCACTGTGGTCTGCGGCTGGCAGACCAGGTCTGTCCCCACACCCCTCACCCAGGGGCTGAGGAAGGTGAGGGCCCCACCTTCCCTGGCCTCACGCAGCCCAGCTGCCCCACAG
>NW_006291820.1:754254-756172 GCF_000327345.1 Myotis davidii
CGGCCTTGGAAGGTGGAGGGAGGAGGGGGGAGGGAGGAGGGAGAGCGGGCCTCCTTCCCCGGGTGGAGGTGGAGTCCTGCGTCCCTGGGGCTGAGAGTCAGGGGACCCAGCTGCCTTTGTCCCTCCCCGAGGTCAGCACGCCCTCCCTGAGGGTCAGCAGTGAGCTGGGCCCAGAACACTGGCTGCCTCATCCTCCCGGTTCCCTAGGGAAGGGTGTGGCCAGGTGAGCTCCGTGGTCCGGCTGACTCCCACGTTCAGTGTCCCGGGACCCTGCTCCCACCGGCCTCACAGGCTTGTAGCCAGGACACCTCCAGGTGGCGCCGCCACATGGCTGCTTGGGCTTCCTCCCAGCATAGCTGCAGGGTCCTAGGGGAGCCCTCAGGGAGCTGGGATGTGGAACATGAGGCCCAGAGAGGCCACCCAACCCGCCCAGCACCACACAGCCAGCCGTGGCCGCGCCCCAAACTATTTCCCTCCCCTGGGGCCCCTCTGTGGGGCTGATCCTGATTAGATGTGCCCGAGGTCAGGGGCCCTGGTCCTGGGCAAAGTCCTAAGTACCTGGTGCCCCACCCCCTCGGGGGGGACAGGGGCAGGGACGGGCATCTGGCAGAGGGTGAGGGGACCCCGAGGCCCCTCTGAGGCCGCCTTCCCCGGTCGGCCGGGCCGTGAGGACGATGAGGAGCTGACAGGACCTCAGGACTCGCAGGGTGGCCGAGCGCTGCGCTGTCCTTGCCCCATCACGGCCGCGTCTGTCGCTCACGGAGAATCAGGTGCAGGGAGAGGCCAGGCCCTGGTCGGAGGGGGTTCAGCCGGCCATCTGGTCACCCTGTTGGGGGCCGCTGTGGGGTCAGCCGGTCTGGCCCAGGTGCCCCCAGCCCGTGAGCCGGGGGAGATTCCACACACACGGTCCCCACCCAGCCAGGGCCCTCCCGGGACGGGTACGCGGGTCCTCAGCCCAGCTCTGCCATCAGCCAGGCCTAAGCTTCGGGGAGAAGGGCCTCCCTGGAGCCCAAGGGGCGTAAGCAGCCAGGGAGGGTGCCACGCAGGTCCCACACGGTGCCACACAGTTTTAATGCAAACCGCAGCCGGGGTTGTTTCACGTGTGAACTCAGTGCACAACGGGTGCCTCCTGTGGTCCCCACGGTGCAGCCGGGGCACCGGGGCCTGTGGACAACCCGCCTCCTAACGCTGCCGGCGCCTCTGGCCGGTGCGGCGTGGTTTTGGGATCACTCCCGGGAGCGGTTCCCAGACCCACCATCGAAGCGCAGCCCCAGTTGGCTCTCCAGGCAGACACGGTGGGGGCGGCCCTGGGTGCCGACGGGGAGGGCGGCTCGGGGGGCTGTTCTCGGGGCCCACAGCCCGGCCCCGTTGGCTTCCCCGTCTGCCGCTGTCCTCTGGGTCGCCGTCCTCACTGAGCCCAGGCCCGGGGCCTTCTCCGTCCCTGCACGGCCCTCCCGCCTCGCGAGAGACCACCCGGAGCCCAGAGGGACGAAGGAAGGGGCACGGGGGTCTCCCTCTCCATCTGGGGCCCGGCTGCCGGCTGCCACCCCCTCCCCCTCCCGGGAAGGCCGGGACCTGCGTTAAACCCAAGCAGGAGAGCTGCGATCCCAACATGGAGACCTCACACTTCACCTCTCCCCACCTGCTCCTCTCCCGCCCAGAGAGGGCTTGCGGCTTGCCCAGGGACACACAGCATCCCTGGCAAAGCTCAGATCCACACGCCCGGTGTCTGCCGGCTTCCTGACAGCTCTGAGACCCTAAGGAGGACCCCTGACCACGTGCGGGGCCCCATCCCCCGCCTCCCGCGCCAGCACCCGGGCAGGCACCGGCCCCCTGCCCACAGGGGGTGCGGATTCCCGCTTTCTGTTGCCTCTGCCTGTGTGGGTTCCGGGGGTCCCTGATGGGACTAAACAGGTGA
>NW_006291820.1:776104-776501 GCF_000327345.1 Myotis davidii
CAGGAGAGCTGCGATCCCAACATGGAGACCTCACACTTCACCTCTCCCCACCTGCTCCTCTCCCGCCCAGAGAGGGCTTGCGGCTTGCCCAGGGACACACAGCATCCCTGGCAAAGCTCAGATCCACACGCCCGGTGTCTGCCGGCTTCCTGACAGCTCTGAGACCCTAAGGAGGACCCCTGACCACGTGCGGGGCCCCATCCCCCGCCTCCCGCGCCAGCACCCGGGCAGGCACCGGCCCCCTGCCCACAGGGGGTGCGGATTCCCGCTTTCTGTTGCCTCTGCCTGTGTGGGTTCCGGGGGTCCCTGATGGGACTAAACAGGTGAGAACCCAGGTGGAGGGAGTGGGGGTGGGGCGGCAGATGGGTTGTGCCGCCCCTGAGGGTCCCGGGAGGGG
>NW_006291820.1:776772-777740 GCF_000327345.1 Myotis davidii
GGCCTGCGGCTGCCCACTGTCCCCTGAGCGGCTGGGCGGTCATTGTCCAGCAGCGGGTGAGGCCCGTTCGGCCGAGCCAGTCACCCGGGGAGCAGTGTGGCCACCACAGTGGACAGCGGAGATGGGGGAGGGGAGGCCCTAGGTCAGGCAGTCACTGCGTGGCTCCCTGGGCCCCTCCCCTGCGCCCCACGTGGGGCTCCCGGGGATGGAGCGAGAAGGCCCAGCAGCCCCAGGCCAGGCCCTCTGGGCAGGAACTCAGGGGAGCGGGGCAAGGCCTGCAGCGAGGCCCCGCCCCCAGGGACAGGGACAGACACGGGGACACAGTCAGAGAGGAACGGGGAGGGGCCAGCGGCCAGAGGGAAAGGGGGGGCTCGGTGCACCGGCCGCAGAGGAGCTGGGAAGGTGGGGGCCAGGGCGGAGGTTAGAGCCTGGCAGGTCACACCCACGGGACAGGGCGCGACTGGGAACCAGGACACAGCACCAGCCGCTCTTTTTTAAAAAAATATCTTTTTATTGATTTCAGAGAAGGAAGAGGGAGAGACAGAAACATCCATGAGGAGAGGGGATCAGGGACCGGCTGCCTCCTGCACTCCCCACACTGGGGACCGAGCCCGCAACCCGGGCCTGTGCCCTGACCGGGAATCAAACCTGGTTCCTGGGTCGATGCTCAACCCCAGCCAGGTGCCCAACCGCATCCCAGCAGCATGGCTGCCCCCCAAAACCCCTGGAACCCCGTGTGGGGAGTTGGGGCCTGGCCCCTTGGTGAGGCCGTAAAGGGTGCAGCTGCTGTGGGAAGGTGCGGGTCCCGGATGGTTAGACCCGGTGACCACGTGACTGGGTCCCCTTCAGGGCGTCCACCCGGAGGATTGAAACAGCGTCTTGAAGAGATAGCCCCTCTCCTCTGGCCCAGCGCTGGGGTGGAGGCCGGGCTGGGATGGAGGCCGGGCTGGGGTGGAGGCCGCGCTGGG
>NW_006291820.1:778072-778340 GCF_000327345.1 Myotis davidii
AGCCCCGCGCGGCCTCCCGCCGTTGGAATACATGATTAGCGTTCGAGCACTCACTTTGACACTTTAATAAAGTGTCAGCCCTCACCAATTTGGTACTTAATAGAATGAAATTAAATATTTATTCCACCCTTTGTAGGTGCTGTATTTAAAACACACGAGTCCCCCCTCCTCGCCCCCTGCCGGCTCCCCAAGGCCCCCTCCATCCTGCCTCCCAGAAGCCCGAGAGGAGGCTGGCGATGGGGCGTGGGAGGCAGCGTGGGGGCGGGTG
>NW_006291820.1:778526-779055 GCF_000327345.1 Myotis davidii
CAGTCCCCCACACCGAGCTGGGTCCAGCCTGACCTCCCTCTTTCCTTCTCCACCACCCCCACCCTCACCCCCACACCCAGTATTTTTTCTGATGACAAAGTAACAAGGGAGGTGGGGATAGGGAGGGGACAGGGAGGGGTGGAGGCAGGGCAGCTGGAGGGCTCGGCCCAGACAGAGCCCAGCACCTGGCCAGGCCACAGGGCAGCAGCCACGCCCAGGACCAAGCGTGCTCTCAGCGGTGCCCACAGACGTGGCAGAGGACAGGGGCTGCACTCATCTGTGGGGACTGAGCGGAGCTGACGCCATGGCTCCCACTTAGAACGACTGGGGAGCAGGCGACCCGAGGGTGAGGAGGCAGCCCCTCCTGCTGAGCCCACAGCCCCGCAGAGCCCTCTGCAGGCCCAGACCCTGCGCCTCCCGGCATCGCCCTCGGGGGGTTACCCTGCAGGGAGGGGGCCCTGCCTTGGGACTCGGAGCAGAGAGGGTTCTCAGCTGTGCTCTCCCACCCACTGCCCCCCCACCCAGGACA
>NW_006291820.1:779082-781398 GCF_000327345.1 Myotis davidii
CAGCACCAGCCTTGCCCACAGCTGACGGGCCCCACGGGCTGGGGGCGGGGCCTGCTGGGCCGAACCCCGGGTCTGAGCCTAAGCCAGGGCCTTGGAGCCTGAGGCCCAAAGAGGAAACGACACCCCTCTCGCCTTTATTTTGCGCCGTGATGTGCGCATCATGGACTCTGTGTGCTAATTGCATTTTAAATATTGGATAAGCCAGCTGGTCCTGGTAGCCGGGCGCCTGCCTGGCTCACTCAGGCGGGTCCACCTGGAAGCCCAGCCGCAGGGACAGCCTCCTGGCACACACTGTGCTGACCCTCAGCCGCGGCCCCTGGTCAGTGTGCGTGGCAAGGGGGTGGGGGCCCGAACGGAGCCTCCTCACCGGGACATGCACCCACAATGCCCTGCAGCCCGGGGCGTCACATGCATCGGCCCCTCCTGCCCCTCCTCCTGCGTCCCCGCTGCCCCGCGCACCGCCAAGGCGTCGTGAGCAGTGCCGGGGCCAGGGGGACCCTCGGGGCTCTCAGACCACCGCGCTGCCCCCCACACTGGGTCCAGCCCAGGCCATCAGCCTTGCCTCCATCAAAGACCCAAACGGTCTCCCCCTCCGGTCCCCACGCTGGGCCCCTCCCTGAAGGAGCCACCTCCCTGGCGCTGGCGGGCGTGGGGCGGAGTGACAGGCCCCCACCAGCCGCCGGGCGTGTGCCATCTGCCCGGAGCCCAGGTGCTGGGTCAGGCGGGACTGGCACCTGCCAGGAGGCGGGAAGGGAGGGTGAGGGTCCTGAGGCCGCCCAGCCCCCTGCTCCGTGGAAGCTCCTCCGTGAGCCTCCGTCTTCACCAGGTAACTGCCCGCGGGGGAGCGGGTCCCCAGGGCCACCCTGTGCCACGGGGACGTCCCTGAGCCCGGTCGCTGGGCAACCGCCTGGCACCATGGCAACCACCACCCCACCCGATCCCACAGCTGTTTCCACTGCGTCAGCCTCTGGGCCCGGGGCCGCCCCGGGCAGCGCCAGCTCCTGTCCCGTCTCCTGGGGCCGGCGCCCGGTTTCTCCCCGCCTGGCAGCTCCCCTGGCAGCTGAGCGTGTCCGGGAGAGGCTGATGGTGGGCGCCCCCTCGGCCCCGCCCCAGGGCCCTGCGGGGCCCGCCCTGCTCTCAGGCCCTCAGACGGCCATCGGCCCGGCCAGAGGCGATTTCTGGGTGGCCTTGCCTCCCTGCTGGTCCGGCTCTGCCGTCGCCGGGCTGGGCTGGGTGACGGGCTGTGCACACTGGGGTGTCCCGGCCGGCGCCCAGGTCCCTGCCCCTGGAAGCCCGAGGTACCCAGCTCACAAGCAGCCCGGCTGCACTGGCGTCGGGATTGGTTGCAAAGAGCAACTCGCACTTCACTCATCATCAGTGAGGTGCCCCTTCACTCCTCAGGCTTGGCCTGAGAGAGGGGGCTGTGCTGCCCTGGGGGGGCCAGAGGGTTCCAGGAGGGCGCAGGGTGCAGGGCGCAGGGCGCAGGGCACAGGGCGCAGGGCACTGGTCCTTCCGTCACCTCTGCTCTGGGAGGAGGGATCGGCCCCACCTGCGGAGGGCGGAGGGAATGGACGGAGGATGAACGTTCTCACCTGTGCGGCTGCAGAGGCCCGCCCGCCTCCTCGGTGCCCACGGCCCTCACGGGGTCTGAGCGGCTCCTTGGGGGGTGCGGGAGGAGCCCAGTCTTTCACGTCACTGGGTGGGCTGTTGGCTGAGGAACTGGGACCCACTGCTTCGCCCTTTTCAAAAAATATATATTTCATTGATGTCAGAGAGGAAGGGAGAAGGTTAGAGAGTTAGAAACATCAATGATGAGAGAGAATCATGGATCAGCTGCCTCCTGCAGGCCCCACAGTGGGGATCGAGCCAGAAATCCGGACATGTGCCCTGACCGGGAAATTGAACTGTGGCCTCCTGGTTCATAGGTCGGAGCTGGCCTGCATGGGTGCTCGGTGTTTGGGGAGTGACCCTGGCGGGCAGGTGAACAGCTAAGGTGACCTCAGGGTGGTCAGTGGCCTCAGGCTGTGTCCAGGGGTGGAGATGGCTCAGGTGGTCAGCAAGGCCCACGGTGGGAACATGGTGGAGAGAAACATGGCAGATGGACCAGCCATGCAAAGGCCCTGGGGTAGGAGGAGCGCAGACAGAGAATGAGTCAAAGTGGGAGGAGGTTCAGAGGTGCGAGGGGAGGGAGGGGAGGCCGGCCAAGACAGGGTCTGCATTTGATTCTGGGTCCTCGGCAAGAGGCAGAGGATGTGGCCTGGGGTGGTTGTGGGGGACAGGACAGGGGCCGTGGCTGGGGACTGAGGGCAGCTGGGG
>NW_006291820.1:781423-781683 GCF_000327345.1 Myotis davidii
TGGAGCGGGTCCCTCGCTGCCACCGCCTACACCCGCCACCCTCGCCAGGAGATTGAATTTATAACGGACTCCAACACATTTAGACCCATTTATTGCAAAATTACTTTTCAATAATTGCATCACCGCGCCTGTGTTCATAATGAAATTAGCGCGGGAGATATGAGAGAGAAGATAAAACCATAAGGAATGTTGAGACCCCCCTCCCGTCCGTCTCCGTGAGGCTCCGGCTTGGCTGGGATCAGGGGAGCCTCGAGCTGCGC
>NW_006291820.1:782934-783220 GCF_000327345.1 Myotis davidii
AGGAACCTTTCCCGTGTGTCTCTTTGGTAAATAGCGTTGTAGTCACAAAGTTTAAGATTTTAAAACTAGAGAAGGGTCTATGCATCAGGAGGAGCGAAGGGCTACTTGCTAGGTTTTGCGTAATAACTAGAGACTGGAAACAGCCAAAGGCCATCCCAGAGGGGAAATAAACTATTCGTGCGAGGGAGTAGTATACAGCCCTGAAGAGGAGCCGCGGCTGCACACCCGCGACGAACCGCGTGGACACAGCGGTGAGTGGATGCAGCCTGACAGGAGAGATGCATTC
>NW_006291820.1:783938-785541 GCF_000327345.1 Myotis davidii
CAGATCCGGGCGGCCACGTGATGCCGGCCCTCACTGGGTTCGGACCCCCATTTCCCTCCGTCTGTGGCAGGAGCATCCTGCCACGTGCTCCTGGGGCACGCGTGGATCTTTGGGGAAATGTGCACTCGGGTCCCTCGCCGCTTGGAAGGGTTGGGCGTTGTTGTCCTGCTGGTGAGTCCAAGTCTTCATTCCCGGTGGTGGCCTGTGACCAGCTGCGTGGCTCCCGGTCTCCGTCCCTGGCAGCCTTCCCCCACCATGACCGTGTCCTTCGTGCCCAGGGTTTACCATCGATGAATCGGTGACTCTGGGGTCAGATGCAAGAAATTCTTGCCCAGCCTGCGCCGTGGAGGGTCCCCTGTTCCCGCTGAAGGGTTCTGTCGTGTCGCTGTTACTGGAGGCCTCCGTCCACGTGGAGGGACGTTGTGTGTGGCCGGAGGCAGGCCCCCACGCCCAGGGCCCAGCTCCACGTGAAGAGACTCTCCCCTCAGATGGTCCCGGCACCACGAGGCTCCCATTTGCTGCTCAGCGTCGGTCTGAGTTTAAACACTAAAACGGAACATGATTAGCACGAACGTCACCGTTCGCCTGGCATTGTATGTCCTGGATTGTGAGAGTTTTTAATGCCAATTACGGACATTTCCCTCGTATGCAGAACCACAGTCCATGGCCTCGGGGGCCCAGCCCACAGCCGTGACACAGGGGCTTGCACACAGTAGGAGCTTAGTAAATGTTTGCTGGAGGAAGGAAGGAAGGAGTGAATGAATGAATGAATAGATAGATGTTTGGTCTAGTGGATTTGGGCTGAGTCTTTAAATTTGCACTTTTTTAAAATAATTTTTTTAAGATTTGTTGTTTTTTTTACAGAAAGGGAGGGAGAGGGAGAGAGAGAAACATGGATGCGAGGAGAAACATTGATCGGCTGCCTCCTGCACGCTCACCAGGGATCTAGCCCACAGCCCCAGCATGTGGCCTGACCAGGAATCAAACCAGTGACCTTGGGGGGTCGACACTCAACCACTGGGCCACACCCCTGGGCTCAGAGTTTACTCTTAAGGAGCCAAACAAGGTCTCACTTTGCTAAATATAAGGAAAACATGGCCATGGGCACCTGCTTTCCAACAGTCTAAGGGGAAATCCAGGAGGTCTTCTTGGAGGAGGGCCCATCTGAGACCACGCTCTGAAGCATAGATAGGTTTGCACTGCCCAGGATGAGAAAGGGAGGACCTTCCAGAAGGGAGGGGCAAGACTGGAAGGAGAGACACGGGGGGCTGCCCAGGGCCCCCAGCAGGACCCACCCTGGAAAATACCACACTCAGAACCTGCTGGCCACACCCCCAGATCGCAGTCCCCGCTCTCCCCCTGACCCCACATCCCCAAACCCTGGAGGATCAATGGGCCCCAGCTAATGGGGGCCTCCAGGAGACAGAGGCGTGTGAGTGTGGCCTGTGGGGCCCTTGGACCGCCTGCCGGTCACCCCGGACGTGGCTGCTCCCAGCGTGCCCTGGATCCCTGCTCGATGTCCCTAAATTCCCCTGCGACCTCCAGAGACACTGCCCAGCCCTGGGCCTCAGCTTCCCATCTGTTCACCCAGGGGTCGCGCAAC
>NW_006291820.1:786642-789640 GCF_000327345.1 Myotis davidii
CCCGCCCCCCCGTGCTCTGCCCCTGTCCCCAACAGTTCCAGAAATAACTGGATGTGGTGAGGCTCTCGCAGAGACGGCAGACACACACCGTTCCCATCACTTTAACTAGAACCCAGGGCCCTGACAGCAATAGAAGGGAGCTGCCAGAGCAAAGGGAGAAAGAAAGACAACAGGAGAGAGAAAAGGCACGTGGGGAGAGCGGGTGGCTTTGGTCCCCGCAGGCCAGCCTCCCGGGCGCCGGGCTCCTCTCCCCCGTCTCCCCCTCCTCCCTCGTGTCTCCCTGTATTTTTTCCATCGCAACATGCTCATTCGTCCATTTGTTGGTTTTTCAACTTATTGATTCATTGAAAGGAGACCCATGTCCATCAGTTCCAAACAGGAAGCCAAGCGCTGCAGCCTCATAACCACCAGCCGCGGCTGCGCCCTCGTGGGGGGCACCACGCCCGGGCCCTGGGCGCCGGCTCGTGTGTGCTGTGCCCGGAGGACTGGGGCCTGTGGCCTGTGCACTAATGTGTAATCACCTGCCCGGGACCCTGAGCACCAGGGCAGGACCTGGATTGGTTGGGGGGGGCTGGGAGGGGATATGGGTGATCAGAAAGCTAAGAGCTGCCTGAGGGGCCATCAGGGGCTGGTGGGACCCTAAGAGGCCTGGCCCCTCGCCAACCAGAGCCCCACCGTGACCCCTGGCGGGGCGCCCGCATGCTGGGGGCACATGGACCACAGAGCCCTGAGGGTGTGGTGGGCTGCTGCCCAGACCCCCAGCCTGGGGCTCCAGGGACCCTGAACGCCAGAGCCAGCCCTCCCCCTGCAGTGGTGACAGCCGTGCTTCTCAGGAAGGGGTGGCTCGGGCCCTCCAGGACAGGGGACCTGCTGCCTCCGGAAGCCGCTGGGGAGGGCGGGCCCTGCCCCCCTCGGGGGATGGCGCATTCCCAGCCCCGGCCTCAGGCCAGCTCCCAGGTGGGAGTGTGAGGCGGGGCATGCAGGCCCGGCTCGCACCTCAGAGGCCCCTGTCACCTGTGGACGGCGAGAGGTGAAGGAAAAGGGGTTCCTTTGCTTAGTCAGGTCTCTTCCTGGGAGCCTTCCGCTCCCTGAGCAGGAGCGTCCAGGGCCACTGGGCGGGCAGGTGAGGGAGCCGCAGGCTCACCTGGGCAGCGCCTGGGCGGCCGGCCTGGACACCAGGCATCCCCGCACATTCACCAACCAGGAGCTGGTCCTGCCGCCACCCCCAGAGGCAGCGTGGAAGGGAGAGCCCGCCCCCTGTGAACCCGCGTGTGCTCGCGGCAGGTGCAGGCGCGTGGACGGCGGGGGAGGCGGGCGGGCCTCGGGGAGCGGGCGTGGACACACCTGAAGGCCGCCGGCTCCCGCAGCCCCCGCCAATTAGGAACTCGCTCGCATTATTTTAATTCGTCTCTGGGGCCCTGGAAGGAAAGTCTTGCGATTATTGTTATTATTTTCTGGATGGAAACTTGGGCAGCCATTATATAAATTACACATAATTGAATCCATCAGAGACTGTTTCTTTTAAACAATTGTGTTTTCCCCGATCACAGGGCCGCCTCTCCCTACAATGGGTTTCTGAGCCGCTGATGTCAAAACATCCTGGGAGCCCGGCCGGTGTGGCTCAGTGGTTGAGCATTGACCTATGAACCAGGAGGTCACGGTTCAATTCCAGCTCAGGGCTCCATCCCCAGTGTGGGGCCTCCAGGAGGCAGCCAATCAATGATCTTCTCTCATCACTGATGTTTCTCTCTCCCTCTCCCTTGGGACCACCCAGGCCACCTCACCCAGGGGGCCCAGACCTTGGGAATCGGTCCACTGTGGGGTCCCTCTCTGTACCACCCTCCCTGCACCATTGGTTTGCTGTGTGACCTGGAGCAAGTTGCCTGACCTCTCTGAGCCTCTTTTTTCTCACCTGCGACAGCCTCTGACTGCAGGGCTGGCGTGAGGGCTGCGGGAGATGATGCCTGGAGAGCCGTCCTATGGCGGTGCTGCGGGGGCGCTGCCCAGCCTCCGCATGTCCTCCGCGGTCGGGGGCGGGCTCGGCAGTGCCGGTTTGTTTTAATTCGCTCTGGGAGCTGAGTGTCGTGAAGGACACTGTGTGACACTCCGTCCTGGGGACCAGAGGCTGGCCCGGCGGCGGGGGGGCAGCGTGGACAGGAGCCTCCGCCGTGGTTTCCATGGGCACAGGTGAGGCAGGGCGAGCAGGCGCAGGCTGGCTGCTTGGGTCAGTCCAGCAGATTCTGGGGCACCTCTGTCCCTTGCTGTCGGGCACCTGGCCCTGGGTGGCGAGGGCAGGGGCCAGAGCCGGAGTGTGGGAGCCCACAGAGGAGGTGGCTGAGTGCTGGGAGCTGGTCCATCCTTGCTGTTTCAAGGGACCTGGCATATATGGCATACTGTTCTTAATATGTTTGCTCACCTTCTTGGCACTATGTGTTTTAACCAAGGTCACCTCTCCGAGAAAGGTTGTTTCCCCAGGTAGGGATTTTCCCCCGAAGTTAGGGAGGGAATAAAGCCCCTTAACTAAGTGCCAGGCGGGTAATTAATCACTGGAGAACCTAAACCGAACCTGGCTGGAGAACCTAGCGAGAGAACATGGACACAGAACTTGGCTGGAGATTGTGGCTAGAGATCCTGGCAAGGCTGCTGATCAACTGAACGCTGTCTCCGTGTCATTCCTTCTTCGCCGACTCTGTCCACACCTATTGGGGACCCCTGGACCTGCTGGGGTTGGACCCTGGCAGGTGGGCTCTGGGCTGGGGGTTGCATATGAAAGGTGTGCTCCTGGGCGGGTGGTTTTCTGTCTCTGGGACTCGGCTGGCCCTGGGAGGCCATTCCTGCAGGTGAGCAGGGCCCCAGAGGTCAGGGCACCAGCCACAGGCAGTAAGAAAGCAGTTACTACAGGGAACCAGTGATGCCGGCAGCCTCGAGGCACCGAGTCCTGCCCTCCGCCCGCTGGGCCCATTCCACAGTCGCCCCAGAGAGGCTGGGGGGGGGGGGG
>NW_006291820.1:789679-790852 GCF_000327345.1 Myotis davidii
TCCCATGTCCTAGGAGCTTCCTACAGCCGCTGAACAAAGTACCACAAACCAGGTGACCCGAAACAACAGAACCCATTGTGTCCGTTTGGGGGCCAGAGTCCGAGATCAGGGTGTCCCGGGGCCAACTCCAGGGGAGCACCTTGCCCGCCTGATGGGCTCTGGGGCGGCTGGCAGTCCCGGGCGCTGGCTGTGCACCCGCCTCTCTCCACACACGGCCCCTCCTCGTCTTAGGAGGACCCAGTCCTGGGTCAGGGCCACCCCGAGGACCTCGTCTTGGTTGGTTTCTCCGGTAAAGACCCTCTTTCCAAAGAAGGCCACATTCACAGGACGAGGGGGACTTCAGCGCCGCTTTGGGGAACACAGTCCAACCCGCAGGGGGTGTGAGTCCTCTCTCAGTAAAGCTATTGCTTTTTAAGTTTTAAGCAAAAACATATAAAAAGAGAAAAAAGAAATACACCCACTGCGTGGAGCCCTGAAC
The DNA here is from genome assembly GCF_000327345.1 of Myotis davidii. Classification (NCBI taxonomy): domain Eukaryota; kingdom Metazoa; phylum Chordata; class Mammalia; order Chiroptera; family Vespertilionidae; genus Myotis; species Myotis davidii. The sequence goes on from NW_006291820.1 coordinate 790,158, forward strand.
CAAAATCAGCTTGGAGCCCCTCCCACCGATAGGCCCCGCCCCCAGACAAGCCCCTCCCACTGACAGGTCCCGCCCGACGTCAGGCCCCTCCCGAGGTCAGGCAGCCGAAGCCCCCACCTTCTTCCCTTACCCCCTCCTCTGCGGAGGCATGCCTGTCACGTGCCCTGTCCCCAGCTTTTAAGCAGCGGTTCCCAACCTTCCTAACGCCCCAACCCTTTAATACAGCTCCTCATGTTGTGACCCCCAACCATAAAATTATTTTCGTTGCTACTTCATAACTGTAATGTTGCTACTGTTATGAATTGTAATGCAAATATCTGATATGCAGGATGTATTTTCATTGTTATAAGTTGAACATAATGAAAGCAGAGTGATGAATCACAAAAACAATATGTAATTATAGATGTGTTTTCCGATGGTCTTAGGCGACCCCTGTGAAAGGGTCCTTCGATCCTCAAAGGGGTCGCGACCCACAGGTTGAGAACCGCTGTAATGTAAGGTAACAACCTGCCACTCGCACAAATTTTTACCCCCAACGTGCTCTCTGGGCTGTAGCCGCGGGTGGAGCCGGGCCGCGGGTAGTAACGTCTTGTTTGCGTGTCACGGTTCCGGAGTCTGATTCAGGCGCTTGAACGGTTCCATGGAGCGGACGGAGCGGACGGTGCGGACGGTGCAGACGGCGAAGCTGCCGACCT